>NC_132993.1:308030-611060 GCF_048564905.1 Vicugna pacos | reverse complement strand
GGAAGAAGCCACAGGAGGGCAGGCCCCTCCTTGCACAGAGCAGACGAGATGGCCTGTAAGTCACAGAGCACAGAAGACAGGGCAGCGGGAGGAGACCCATGGACCCCATGGGGGTGCTCAGCGGGGGAGGGTGGCAGGGGCAGTGGGACTCTGGGCACGAGACCCTCTGGCAGAATCCCCACGTTCTGTCATGAGGAGGTGCCGCCACGCAAAATCACGATGAGCTGAGCGCCCAGGCTGGAGCTTGGGTTAGACCCAGGCCCCTGGGAGACGGGGTGCTGAGGACGGGCTCCTGCCTGACGGCCAGCGAAGCAGACACAGCCACGAAGGGAAGTGAGGAGAAGCCCCCGGCCCCCGGCCCCGGGGAGGGCGGGACAGCTGACTTCGGGCAGGAGGGACACACACACCGCAGGCGGCGAGACCGCCCCCCGCGAAGGTCCCGGGACCCAGAGGCCATGTTGGGGGGGGGCAGAGCTCCCAAATCTCTCCAAGGCGACCCACCGGCCCTCCTCTGAAAGGAGGAGCCAGCAGGGGACGAGAAACGTGCTGCTGAAGGGCAAACAGGCAAGAAGGTGAAGAGTCACACAGGGCTCCCTGTTCTGCTCAGTTTGACGACACAAAGGGAAAGTCACCACCCGCCCTTTCTACACACTGAGGACAGCGGGTGTCTCCGTGCGCAAGACCCCGACTTTATGATCACTTGTGCCTCCCGTTGACGCCCAAGCCCACAAACTGAGCTGAGCGTCCAGAAAAGGGTCACCCCGTGAAATCAAGAGAGCGGGTCTGAGTGAGGCACGCAGCACTGGGAGGAGCCGCCGGGGCCTGATGGGGACGGTGCGCTGAAGACCAGGCGGCCCTTCCTGGGCTTTGGGTCACAGTGTACAAAGCTGGCAGAACGAACGCCCCTAGAGTCCATCACGGGGAGTGTCTCCCTTCCTGGACGATACAGACACCAAACACCACAGGCAGACGGGGCAGGAGCCGTGCACCTCGGTGCCTCTGCCGCCAGACAACACGATCCTCATGGTCGGACTCCTCCTTCATAACCCCGCTCCCGTGCAGCAGCACGCGGTCATTCGAAATGTGAAGGGAACCGAGCTTTCTGCCGTGCGTGGGCGTGACCACCTTGCGCGGACGAAGCGAGCCCAAGGCGCCCGGGCCGAGCGGCCACGAGGGTGAACGCAAACGCACTGGTGTCAGCAGAAGCCCGCGCGCTTGGCCGTCGACGCAGCCCTCAGGCCCACGAGGGGCGCGCAGGCTCCCCTTCAGCACACGACGCGGAACGCTGAGAGCGACCAAGAAAGTGGACTTCAGATAATCAGCCTCCCTCCCCTCAGGAAGCAGTAAAGTAAATGAAAGGCCACTGTCCTGAATACACTGTCACAGTGCTGAAAAGATGGAAAGCCTTCATTCCATCTCACTCCACTCACAGCGCCCATCAGGCCAGCAAACCGGATCTCGAGAGGGTTACGTCCCAGTGTTGGGATGCGCTGCCAACTGCGAAACGTCATTAATGTATTTCTGGGTAAAAAAACCCAAAACTGGTAACTGATCTGGTCTTAAATACATTCAGTGATCTCCTCTGCCAGGGAACAAGGATGTGAAATGGGTGCTGTGCAGGGAGGGAGAGCCCGTGGCCCCCCCGCTCAGGCGGCGGAGTGTCCAGGAGACCCTGCGACGTCCTCCCTCCAGACTGCGTGGCGGGCGCTGCACTGCTGGCCGTTATAACCCAGCTCGCCTGCCTCACGGCGAACACACAGGCCCTGCCCTGCGCTCACGGCTGCCCGGTTTCAGGGTGCAGGGCAACTGTGCAAGAAATTCTCCTTTAGGCAAACATTCGTGGCCCCAAGTCACTACTTTCACAAATAAGAGTCACAAAAAGCATCCGCAGTAGAAGCAAGGGCAGCCGCCCTCGGGAAGCCCTGGAGTTTGTCCCGCTAAGTGCGGGGCCGCTTTGTTCACTGTCGCCGGATAAACCTTAGGGTAACAGGATGCGACACAAAGACACCTCAGCCGATGCAGCTAAACGTCCAGATCTCTGAGTCAGCCAGAGTGTTCTGCTGCATTTCACATGAATGTCGTGTAAAAGCAGTTCACACATTTAGCAACACACAGGACTAGCTGAAACAAAGCCGCCTTCCGCCGCGTCTGGGGTCAGTGCACATTCAGACACGCTGCCTACAAACGACCATGAAATACGAGTCCTTCCCCTGAGGTACTGGAAACCGGGGGCTCCAGTTCCGTTACGTTTCCTGTGTTTTTCTTACCGGGCAGAAAAGCTGCACGTTTGTACAAGGTTTCAGAAGCTGAAAACAGACTCGGAGTTGAGAGGAGGCAGACTTCACACTCGCCCTACATCCCATGTGACAAACACCAGCCACATGCCGGGATTCGTCCGTGGTTTCAGGACGGGCGAGTGGGAGCCAGGTCCAGCCCCAGTCCAGCCCCGCGTCCTGTGCCGGCTGCAGGGGATGGACGCGGAGGCCGTGTGCTGCTCGCCTGGCACAAGATGGAAATCCTCAGAGCACGAGGGTGTTCCATCCACATCAGGGTCACCGCAGACGCCCCGCACCAGCCCTGTCTCAGAGCCAGCACTGTGGCCGCCGTCCCCCCGCCCCGAAGCCTGGCCACGTTTCAGGGCGCCGCGCACAGCCTCCCCTCCCCTCCCTGTCCCCATCGGTATCGGGTCCTAGGAGACCATCCTTCCTCATGAACAGATGGCTCTCCCGCCGCTTGAGCTGAAACAGCCTTACCTGCCGCCTTCACCACATCCGCCGGCGTCACATTCCGGGCATTGGCACTCACCCTGAAGGTCACTGCGGGCCCCGCGACCCTGGAAAAGAGCATGTCACAGGTGTCAGAGCGACTCCGTGCACGGCCCTGCAGCTCTGAACTCTCCGCACACCCACGGCCGCCGCTGCGCCACACCCGGCCTCCGCGGGTTTGGGTTTTCTTGGTCACTGTGACTCTGTTCCCAGATTCCGGGAATGCTATCGAGAGGCTCTGCCCATCTAAACCCCGGAAGCACCCTTAGAAAAACTTCAAGTCAGCCCAGTAACCCAACAGTAACCGGCAGATCCTCCTGCGAGGGAAAAAGAAACATTGTTATGGAAACAGGTTTTAGTATTTGGTTCCCAAGGGAGCCGTAGGCACCAAAAGCTAAAGGAAAGAGACGGGTATTTTTAAAATTCTCTTGACAGGAGCTGTTTAAAAACTTATCCAAGTGTTTAAGAACCACTGAGTACAAAAATGACTGGCAGGGGACTGCCAGACGGCAGCTATCGAAAACCTTCAGAGCTTTTAAAATGCCGTGTTGAATATGATTTTAAAAAATACATCCCTATTTCAACAACTGCTTTATTGGGGTGGTGCCGCAGGGCCGCCTTCGTCAGGACCCCCCCGCCCGGCTCCCACCTCCTGGCCCGTCATCCATCTGGACGCCCCACTGCCATCTTTGTTCTCTGGGTCTTGCGGACGGGGCGCCAGTGCGGAGGGTGGACAGGGCGCGGGGATGCCTGGGGCTCAGGGCTGTGTGCGCTCGGCCCTCCCGCCAGACCCCGAGGTTTTCAGGGGTCCCCGGCTGTCAGGACGCCCCTGGCAGGACAGCTGCTCCTCATGGTGACCAGAGGTCCTGCCGACAGGCCCTGTTCGGTCCAACGTCCTCCCATCGGTCCGGGGGCCGGGCTTCCCTCGCTGGTGCCGCAGAATCGTACTGACACGCACTCTCTGTGGTCTAACTCCCCTGGAGGCACTGACAGCCGCTCCTCTGAGGTTTTCCAGCAAGTGCAATGAGTGCCTGCCGTGCAGTGCTAAAGCGGCGCACTACCTCACAGGGTCTCCGCTCCTTCCCAAGGGGATGACGGGTCCACGTCTGGGACGGGGCCAGATACCCGAGTGCCAGTGCTTCCAAGATCAAGAGAAGGTCCTCACCAACACCCACGGCCAGCCAGCACCGACAACAGACCCGAGGTCGAGACCCCAGGTTTGCACGTGGTCCCTGGGACGTGCCCAATCCCACATCTGAAGAGCCCCGGCAGGCGGGATCCCCAGATCCTGGCCTCCCCCAGGTGCCAGAATTCTTCTCTAAAGGCCCTGCCTCTCAGAGTCCAGAGACCCAGCACTAGTGGGCAGGGGGAAAACGCGGTTCCCCTGTCCCTGCACCTATGGGACAACAGGAGCGCAGACGGGGCACCATGGCCGCCTTCCTTCCAGGACGAGTGAGTCACCGGCTTGTGGTTAAGGGACACATGTGACGCCCCGGGCGTGCACAAGTGACCCTGAGATACGTACACGGGACCTTGGACTGTGCACACGTGACCCTAGCGTGGGAAGCACTTCCCAGAATGGGGGGTCGGTGTTGCCATCACCGAGCCCCTACCTGACACTGCGTCTGTGATGTCCCATGCCCCCCTGACCGAGCCCTGGCCCTGGCACCGGCAAGGGGAGGTCACCCGTTACAGAGGGCAGATCCAACCCCTCGGGGCCAAGCTCGGTGTGAGCTCAGACGCTCCTTCCCCAGCACCTGCTGCGATGAGTGACGTGACAGTCTGCACAGACGTCTGCATCCTGCATCACGGCTGTCACCCGCTTAGACTTTCAGCCACACAGGCCTCCGTTTACTCAGCTGTAAAATGGGAGGCGGTTTTGGTCCAGAGGCTCAGCTTTCCCACAGAAAGCTGCACGTGAAGTCAGTGCCCCGGGTGGTGCTGCCACTGTCCCGCAGTGTCCCGGACAGGGGATGGGGGACGGGAGGGCAGAGACCACCAACTCGCCCCGGTACCCTGCTGCACACAGGCCACTGTGCGGGGAGCACTCAGAAGAGTCAGCTCCTCTGCACCTCAGGAAGATGACACTCCAGGAAGACACATCTCAGGGACACGCGGACCCCCAGTCAGGAAGCGTCAGGTCCCTACGTCAGCAAGGACTCCTGAAGAATGCTGGTGGGAGCTCAACCCCCCCACACAGGCGCACTGTGCGGGGGCCAGAGAACACTCTGGGGGCCTCGAGCTGACAGCAAGGCTGTCTGTCCTGATTCAGCAAAGACGCCCTCGCTTCTGAGCCCGCGGGCCCTGGAGGCTCTCCAGCCCTCCCGGGGGCAGCAGGCGGAAGGCGAGGAACAGGCTCACAGGAGAAAGACTCTAAGAGTCAGACACAGGCACACACACCAGGCGGCACCAGGAAGAACAGCCCAGACCCGGGGAGAGAACTCAGGACTGGGCCGGGCACCTGCCGTGCGACTCAGACCCACGCTGCACACCCACCCAGCAGAGCCCTGCTTTTACACAGGAAAACCAAGACACACGGGCTTCAAGGACCAGCCCCAGCAGTCCAGTTCCAGCACAGACGCCACCCCTGGAACAGTGATTTCCTGACCCTCCGCTGGGAGCTCTCCGGAGGGGTGCCCCCCCCCACTGGCCGGACAGTCTGCTGGGCCCGGGGGCACCCAGTGCTCGTGCCACGTCGTGGACGCGCGCTCTCCCTAGAGCTGGTGCTGCCCCGGCGTCTCCGAGTGCCGCTCCCTCCCCTGCTCCAGCTCGGGAGGCCCCCTGTACTGGGCTGACCCCCTGCCCACACAGAACCTGGCTGCACAGCTTCATCTTCCGGCCTCAACCCTTCCACGTCACGTGACAGGATTCCAGAATTCCACGCAGGTAGCAGAGCCACGCCCACAAGTGCTCCTGAAGCAAATTTTCCATTTTGGGATTTTCTGCACAATTATCTACTCCTGCCTCCCAAAAGTCAGGCAGTAACTTTCCAGAAGACCTCATCTGAGGGCTGACCAAGGAGGAAGGACTGAGCAAATCGATTCCTATTCGGACATGTGAGGAAACAAGGACTCACAGTTACTGCAAGGTAATTCCACACAACACAGGCCTCGACCAAGACACGGCGGTGGACGAGGCTGTGCCCTCCTGAAGGCCTGAGCGACCGCTTCACCCTGCAGGCAGTCTCTTACTTGCAATCACTTTGTGATTGTGTGCAATCCAGAACTCCTTTCTGTCGTGGGGGACTGCCCGGCCTTGAACGCTCTCCTCCTCATGGAGAATTCGGAAGAAAACAGAACTTGTGTGTTGCCTTTAAACTCCGAAAGCATTTGCTCAGGTCTGAATCTCACAGCAGTTCACACTCCTGCTGCAGCTGATGGGCGACGTGCCCGGTCACGAGGGACCCTGCGTGGCAGCAGCAGACGCTGAGCGCGGAGCCCTGTGTCTGAAGGCCCTTCTGCAGTGGGAGGACCCAGCCCTGAAGGACTGCACTCCGCAAACAACAACCTGGAGAAGCCAGGTGGTCATCTCAGCACTGGCCCAAGGCCTTTCCCGGACGCCTCAGAGAACTGGCCCGATGGTCTCTCAGGGCTGCGGACGACAAGGGGGACCTCCCTCCCCGGTGGGCCTGGATTCCGAGCTGCCGCATCAGCCTGTCCCTCAGGAGCTCCTATTATGTCTCGGCCTTATCCTGGCTCCTTTGGACACCAGGCTGCTTAACTTCTGGGGGAACTGCCGTCATGTGTGTCCCGTCAGGGATGCGGAGAACACGGTCAGCTTCCCACCCAGACGGCCGGTGGGCTCGTTGGCAGAACAGTCTGCAGCCTCCTCCTGCCCCTCCATGGACATGGTTCCACACGTGGAAGGGGAGGGTGTCCTGCAGGGATGGACCCAGAGAAAGTGTCCTGACCTGCAACCTTAGCACTTGCCCTGCTGCCGACACGGGAGAGGTGGAGAGGAAAAGCGGCTTCTACTTTGTCCTCCTGAGAAAAACAAGCACGAGGCTGCAGAGGCGACCAGGACGGGCGGCGCAGGCACCAAACATGTGTACGCTTACAACAGCGTCCAGTTCTGTTTCCGTGTAAATCCAACTTTCCCAGGTGTTTACGTATTTCTCTGTAAATAACGCTGTGTTACTTCCATGGTACAGGGTATGGAGAACACTACCCTCCCTGGTGCGGAGATTCCGCATGCATGGTAGGCCCCACAAAAACACTACCCTAGCAGAAACCTGCCCATTCTGCGGACGAGCAAACTGAGGCCCCTGTCCAAGGCCTGCGGCATGTGGAGAAGGAGATGCAGGCCCGGGTGCCCTGTGTCCAGAGCCTACTGACACCTGCCGTGTGCCCGGGCCTTTGACATCACTGAGGAACGGAGACCCGCTCCCCATCTTCGAGGAGCTCAGTCAGTCCTCCAGGAGAGGAAAAGACTCACCCTTCCTGGTAACGGGACCGTGTGAGAAAGCACAGCCTCTTCCAGGCCCCTCATACTAGACCCCAAACTCCAGCCTTGCCCAGCACCTGCGAAAGTCCAGGAGAAGGAGCTGAGAGGGTCACTGCCACAGAGGAACTGACAAACAGCAAGTGATCTTAGAGTCCCTTCTAAACAACAATGAAGACAATGGCCGAGCCGCACACCTGCTCCCGGCGGGCTCTGCTCCCAGCAGGTTCCCCTGCCGGGTCTCCCCACCACCCGGACCAGTTACACAACAGGGTGGGGGGGCCGCACAAAATGGAAACCCAGGCCCCTGTGCTGAGGAATTAAATGTTAAGAGTTCTAAGAGGGCAGAGCTGCACTGCACCAGGTGGGGGCCCCCTGAAGTAGGGCCCCGGACCCCAGCCACGCCGCACCCCGCTGCCCACGTCTCAGGGCCGGGAAACCGAGGTCTGGGAAGGCCGAGTAACTCAGCCCTCCCCTAACCATGATGTCACTTCCCAGCAGGAAGCAGGGCTCAGGCAATACCCTGAGCGCTGCTGTCTTCAACCAAAGCACGGGATCTACTTCGCGTGAGGCGTGGCCACCTTGCGCCCAACCTGAATCACTGTTCCTGAACCACAGGGGCTCCTCCCTGCTGTCTTGTCTTCAGTTGAAAGACACAGCTGGGGAGGTTTGGGCCTCTTGTGATGTTTCCCTGAAATTTCATCCCCAGCCAGTCGGTGGGCCTTGGAGTCTTGCAGGTGCACAGACGGCCTTCCTGCCCCGGCCTCTGAAGGTGGCATTGCTGAGCAACTCCTGTCCCAGGCACCATCCACCTGTGAGTACGGGCCCGTGGGCTCGGGCCCCTGCACAGGGGCACAGCCACGGCCCTGGCCTCCTGCAGAGCTGGGTGTCACAGCTGGAGGCTCCCGGCCGTGAGCCACCATCACTTCCCCAGAGCGAAGGTGACTGCTACACACTCCCAAGTTATCCAGGGCTCTGCCTTCATTTGGGTTCAGAGAGAAGCAGAGGGTCCCCGACCGGGGAGTTCAAGGCCACCCTCCACTTCCTTGTCGACCCTTCGTGAGTCAGACAAAACCAGGAGGCAGACCAGCGCAATTCTGCCCCAGGGAACTGAAACATCTTCCAGAGCCTCCACCTCCCAGGGACCCTCACACGTGGACGGGGGTGTCGGCGGGGCAGCAGGATGGGCAGGAGTTAGGGAGGGGCTGCATCCTTGCTGGGCTCCTCTACAGTCGGGCTGGGCTCCACACCCCCGGCCCGTGCACACGGGAGCCCGGGGAGCATGTTGGGCTGCGGGTTCCCGCCGCGTCTTCAGTAAGTCACCTCACAGGAACTAACGGCTCCTGCGTCGTGGGAAACAGAAGGCGCTCCAGGATCAGCCGCTGCCCTGCCTCCCGGGCCGGCCTGGCAGCCCAGCTGAGGCTCACTCGTTCGGCAAGGCTGTCTCGGGCCCCACAGCGGCGGGGCCGTGAGCTCAGACTCTTCGCGGCACAGGGGGCCCCGCGGCCGGCCCGCCTGACCGGGAGGGGAGCAGCCAGAGTCAGTCAGCACGCCTGGACGGCCGTGATCAGACTGTAAAATCATAACTGGCCTTCGTGCGCCTGCCAGTGTAATTACATCAGCAGGCTAATGCCGTTTTAATGGTCTCTAATGATGTAATAAGAAATAATGGAATTTACTTGGCAGCTACATACCCATTAACAGAACATATTAAGCATCATGGTACTCCCACAGAAGCGCAGACGAGGCTGAAGGGGCCGGTCCGCATGGCGGCCGCCTTCCCTCCCCGGGAACAACCATCAGCCTTGAGAGCCTGAAACGTGGAGCCACGGGCAGGCCGCAAGGTCCCCACTCCCCCAAGGGCCCCGCTGCCCGGGTCAGTCCGTCCAGCCAGCACGTGTCCTCACATGTGGCTTCACAGTGCAGGGCCCAGGGGTGACACATGGACCCGTGTGCACGGCTTGGACCCCACACGCGTTCCTGCACACATACAACATTCTTTAATAAGACCCCCCCCGTGTGGGCGGGCATTAACTGGCTAGGTCTGGGGCTCCTGGGTGCTGTGGCACCAAGAGCACACGCTCTCAGAGCAGGGGGACGGGGGACGTGGGACGCGGCCGGCCGGGGCAAGGCCTCCAGGCAAGGACTTCATGAGGGTCTGGCTCACATGAGAGCTGTGGCCCAGCCCCCCCCCCCGGGGGGGGCGTCCCGGTGGCTCCTGGGAGAGGGGTTCCCAGCTCTTTGAGCAGGAGACCGGACAAGTAACACTGACAGAAGATCCGGTGTCAGTGGCTCAGCGGGCAAGCTCTGTGCTCATCCCCCTGAGGCCAGAGGGCGCCTGGCCGGCCGTCAGGCCAGGGATGGTATCTGGGGAGGACTGCGCGGGGGTAGGAGCAGGTCCCAGGAAAGGCAGGGAGAGGGTGCGCCAGCTGGGTGCAGGCCGCGTCTCCGGAAGCCCCCAGCCCCAGCAGCCCCTCCCACGGAAGCCCTCAGTCCAGACGCCCGCAGCTTTGCTCTGGTGACTGAGGGTCCTGCCACCTGGCTGAGATGTGACAAAAGGTCAACGAGACGTATGTGACTGAAATGCCTGGGAAGGGGAAGTGATTACGGGAGCCGCAGGCACCCTGACGGGGGGGTCTCCCTAATGGGGGGACGGGATGAACGACAAGGGCCAAGAAGGGGGCTGGCAGGTGGGCGACATCACTGCTGTAATTGGCGTCTTGGGACACGTCCCAGGTCTGCAGCGTCTCTGGGTGAAGAGACACAGACACCTTCCTCCAGTGGGACCTGAAGCCTTGAAACCACATCACTCCCAAGAAGAGCAGTGCAGGTGCAAGCCCACGGGCCATGCGCAGAGGCCGCGGAGCGGGCCTGACTGTGCACCGGGTGAGGTGGGCGGCGATCCAGACCCCGTCAGCTTCCGGTGTGGCCCGAGGGCTCCCCACCCTGCGCTGCAGGCCTGGGTCTTGCCCACCAACTCCAGTCATGGGGTGGCAGGTGTCTGGGGGTGGCGGGAGGTGGGGGAAGGGCAGAGGGGCCTCCTCCGCTGCTCGCGTCCTGACCTGCCCCACGCCCCGCAGCAGCGCCCCTGGTCCTGGGAACAGACTTCCCCCTGGCACTTTCCACCCCTCATGTCCCAGCAGCTGGGGCCACCTCGCCCCTCCCTCCAGTCAGGATGGTTTCTTGGAAACAAGGAGCAGTGAGGAGGTCTCGTCTCCAGGAAACACAGGCCCTGGCTGGGCCCTCTGCTTTCTGTTTGCTGCACCGTCACCATGGAGGGTTTTGCTAAATGAAAGTAACGAAAATTCCATCAGTGCAGCCCTGTGCAGGTCTGATGGCTTCATGTCACAGCTGCTCCACGTGAGGACTGTCTCCAGATGCTCCAGGCCACCCGCTGCCCTGGAAGCTTCACGTGTGAGTGATGTCACATGGCATTTTTCTCTTCTGGCTGACTTCACTTAGTGTGACGAGCTCCAGGTCCATCCATGTTGCTGCAAATGGCATCAGCTTATTCTTTTTGTGGCTGAGTAGTATTCCACTGTATAAACACACCACAACTTCCCCATCCAGCCATTTGTTGATGGACATTTAGGTTTTTCCATGTCTTGGCTACTGTAAATGGTGCTGCTGTGAACATTGAGCTGCGAGTGTCTTTTTGAGTTAACATTCCCTCTGCACATATGCCCAGCCGTGGGATTGCTGGATCATATGGTAACTCTATTTTTAGGTTTTTGAGGAACCTCCATACCGTTCTGCATAATGGCTGCACCAAACTCCATTCCCACCAGCAGTGAAGGAGGGTTCCCTTTTCTCCACAGCCTCTCCAGCATTTGTTGTTTGTGGACTTTTGATTGATGGCCATTCTGACTGGTGTGAGGTGATACCTCTTTGTAGTTTTGATCTCCATTTTTCTGATAATTAGTGATAATGAGCATTTTTCATGTGCCTATTGCCCACTTGTATGTCTTCATCGGAGAACTGCTCGTTTAGGTCTTCTGCCCATTTTTGGTTTGGGTTGTTCATTTTTCTGTGATTAAGCTGTATGTGCTGTTTGTATACTCTGGAAATTAAGCCCTTGTCAGTCACATCATTGGCAAATATTTTCTTCCATTCAGTATGTTGTCTTTTAGTTTTGTTTATAGTTTCCTTTGCTCTGCAAAAGCTTGTAAGCTTAATTAGGGACCATTTGTTTATTTTGCCTTTTATTCCTATTGCCTAAGTAGACTGCCTTACGATGCTAAAACTTGTATCAGAGGAAGTTCTGTCTACGTTTTCTTCTAGGAGGTTTACAGTGTCTTGTTTTATGTTCGAGTCTTTAAGCCATTTTGAGTTTATTTCTGTGTCTGGTGTGAGGGAAGGTTATTTCATGGATTTACATGTGACTCCAGCTTTCCCAGCACCACTTGCTGAAGAGACTGCCTTTTCTCTAGTGTATATTCTTGCCTCCTTTGTTCAGGATTAATTGTCCATAGGCTGTGGGTTTATTTCTGGGCTCTCTGATCTGTTCCCTCGATCCAAGTGTCTGTTCTTGTGCCATACCACACTGTTTTGGTGACTGTGGCTCTGCAGTGTTGTCTCAGGCCTGGGACGCTTATTCCTCCAGCTTTGCTCTTTTTCTTCAGTGTTGCTTTGGCAGTTCTGGGTCTTTTGCGATTCTATGTAACTTTTAGGGTTATTTGTTCTAGTTCTGTGAAATAGGAGCTGGTGGTCATTTGATATGGATTGACTTAAACCTGCAGAGTGCTTTTGGGCAGTGTGGTCGTTTTAACAATATTAATTCCTCCAACCCAAGAGCATGGGATACCTTTCCGTTTCTTTAAGTCATCTTTAATTTCTTTAATCAGTGTTTTATAGTTCTCTGAGTCTTTCAAAAGGTGATAAACTTTAAGTAAAATAATGGAAGTGGGAAAAAGCATGTGGAAAGCTTCTCAGAGGGCTAGACTCACAGAGGCCAAAGTGTGTTTTCAGGACTGCTGGCCCCCTGGCCGGGCACAGCAATGTGGAGTCAGGCCCAGGCCCAGCCCTATAGGTGCCCACAAAATGCTCCTGGCCCTGCGCAGCGCCCTGGACTGGAGGGCACACCGGGGTGTCTGCCAGCCTCCCGCAGCGCACACGCCTTGCCGCGGCACCGTCCCCAGGGCTCTCCTGTGCGTGTGTTTCCTCGGCCAGACTGGAAACTGCTGTGGGTGCCCCGTGCCCAGCACAGCGCTGTTTCTGGTCTATGATGACACACCGAGCTATGGCCTCAGGGTCTCGGCCTCTACATCCACCCAGATCCCCAGAACTTTGAAGTCCTGCAGCATCCATCGGAACAGGGCTCCTCAGGACATTCTCCAACCCTCCCCCTTTCTAAGCCCAGGCTTCCTGAAGGCCACCGCACACCCAGCCTGGCCAAGCAGGCGTCCCTCTCACGAGGACAGTGAGCCCCACCCAGCACCACAAGACATAAGTGTTTCCCTCCTGGGGGAGCAGCTGCTGCCCCTCCTCCCTCCACCACCAGCACCACCGGGACCCCCCCCTGCCAGCCACCCGTCCTCTCTCAGCCAGATACTCAAGCCTCTGTGTCTGTGCCAGCTGTGCCGTGGACCTGCTGGACCGGTCTCTGCACGTAGCTGTCAACCTGTCCTCCGGGTCCACCCCGTTCTGCCTCCCAGGTGGAAACCCCCGCCCGGTGCACACTGCTGCCTCCTCACAGCAGGCCTCTGCCCACCCTCACCAGTTTGCTGCAAACCCTCCCACTCTCGGCCCCTCTGGCCCCACTGCAGCCGGGCTGCTGCTTCTCAACGCAACTCCGACGGCGCTCTCTCCTCAGACACCCCCCCATCCAGGCTCCTGAGATAGCCCCCGTGCTCTCCCCTACTCAGTGCTCCTCCCCTGCACAGCACCCCCTGCTCCGTGAGCCCAGGTGTGCACACCAGGGGAGGTGAGCTCCCAGCAGCTCCCAGGTCTCTGCCGGTCCCCAGGCATCTTCATTCAGAAGGTCTGTGTGCGCCCTGCGCTCCGGGCTGGGCGGAGGATGCACTCCTCTGTGCGACGGGCTGCTCGCCCTTCTGCTCTCTTCTCCTAGGAGCTTCCAGGAACCAGGCTGGGTGACAGGCTCCCCATGCACGTCCCCACCCCCTCCACACTGACAGCATGTGGTAGGGCAGGGCAGCAGGCGCCCTGGCAACGCCAGGTCCTGGGAAGTGCTTGGTCACTGCCCCCATGTGACCAGTGGGGACGAGTACACGTGCAGCTGCTGTGGTCAGGTCCGTGGGTGCAGCCCTCCACGCGGGTGGGTCCGTGGGCGGGTCCATGGGTGTGGCCCCTGTGGGGGCGGGCCTGTGGGCGGGTCTGTGGGCGCGGCCCTCCACGCGGGTGGGTCCGTGGGCGGGTCCATGGGTGTGGCCCCTGTGGGGGCGGGCCTGTGGGCGGGCCTATGGGCGCGGCCCTCCACGCAGGTGCCCTCCACTTTTGCCAGCAGCGTGCTCCCACCTGTGCTCCACACACAATACTCCCTGCACCTGCCGCGTGCCAGCCCTTCGTCCAGATGTCACAGCTCTTTCCAAAGCCTTGGCCACGGATGAAAAGGGGCCGCGGCACCTGGGGACCCCAGCCCTCCCTCGCTGTGAGCGAGCTTTTCAGAGGGCCAGCGGCAGGGTGTGTCCAGGCGGGCACCCTCCACCGCAGACACACGCTGTCCAGGTGGCTCTGACTCACCTGTGGGGGCAGGTGCCTCCCGGTGGTTCTCCGCAGGCCTCGGCCAGCTCTTTCAGGAGATTATAATTCTTATCACACTCAGGCTGTGCTGAAAGAATTTACCGAAACCCCAGCAGGTTCTCCTTTCATTTCCCTCCTGAATACTTTCTGTGATACAACTAGGAGACCCACAGACACACGGCTCTCTCTCCCGAAACCAGTTTATGAAACAACCTGCCGTGAGCGGAGAGGCCCAGAGCACCCGCACTCACCCGATGTCCACGAAGACGTCGGCGGGCACCTCCAGGAGACGCGCCACGTGCTCCAGCAGCACCTTCCCCTCCTCCGGGCTCAGGGGGCTGCGGGGGGAGCAGAGAGTTAGGGGGGACTCGTCGGTGTCTGAGGGCTGCCAGGCCCCACCCAACCCTGGCCCCCTGGGGACCCGCCCTCACTCTGTTCCGGTCACATCTGACCAGCTCTGGGGCAGCGGGATGCGGTGCTTCCCCAGCCAAGATGAATAACCTCAACTTCCCGACAATAAGGCGAATGACACAGTGCGAACGGGACCGTCAAGGGGTGTGATGGGCCCAGGAAGCAGCAATCTCAGTAAAAACATAATAGGGGAGGGGGCAGACGGCAGAGGGGGCGCAGAAGCAGAGGCTGAGAACCCACGTGCAGGAGGGGCATCAGCCCACAACGGAAATGCGCGTTCCAAAGTGGACTCTGTGCTAGAGTGACTCACGTGCCGCGGGGATGCTCAACTGTGAGCCGTGAGACAGGAAGGACAGCCAGTGGCAGCCTCTCCCTAAAAGGGGCTCCCCTTCTCCAGGAGGGGCCCCACCTGCCGCCGCCGCAGGGACTCAGGTCCCGCTGCAAACCCTGAACCTGGCCTCGGGCATGCAGCTCCCGCACTCCTGTGAGCTCCTGTCGGTGCCCCTTCAGAGGCGTTCCGGCAGTGCTGTCGTGTGGACAGTCACCAGCCAGAGTCCCCACCCACCCATGCACCCATCACTCACTTATCCACCCATCCATTCAGCGGTGTGTGAGCGGCCCGGTGCCGGGCGCTGAGCAGGGGACTCAGTGGCAAAGGCTGAGCCCCGCCTCTGGGCCAACACCCACGTGGGGCACAGGCAGTGAGTCACCCGCAGAGAAACGGCATGTTATCAGGCCTGAACTCTGTCCCCGGAAATGCACACTTTCACATCCCACACCCAGAACCTCACGATGGCCTTACGTGGACACAAGGTCTTGCCAACCATCAAGCCAGATAAGCTGGCTCAGAGAGGCTGGCCATCACCCAGCCCCACAGCAGGTGGACGGCAGGCCTGGGCTATGTCCAGGTCGGGAGGTCTGGCTGGGTGGTCAGAGCCGTCTTTCTGTCTGTGGTCACTTGGAACATGCTTTGCCCACAGATGTGCCTGTTCTGTGCTGAGGGCTCCCTCCTAACTGGACCTGTGCAGGGCCTCCGTGGTTCCTCCCTCCCAATCCTGTGCTCTGGGGACAGGATCAAAGCTGGAGTCCTGGCCCTGCCATGAGGATGAGCAAGGGAGTTCCTTCCACATGGCCAAGGAGGCATCTGAGAAGATGCCACGGACCCCCCAGGTGTGCACACATGCACCTGCAGACACAAGAGACCCCCGGGGGGCACAAACATCTACAGATACCCCAAGAGGGGTCTGCACTGGGCAGGAGAGGACAGAGCAGGCACGCGGGTACACAGGTGCTGTTGTGGGCAGGTCCTGAAGACAGTGGCAGTGGTGGTGAGGACATCCATTCCTGGGTCGACACCCCCTGGGCCGCCTGTCTGCCGTGCCTGACTCCCCCACGCCCCCCGGGGTGATACCTGAGCTCCAGCTGGCCCAGCCACCCCTCCCCTCAGCCCCTCACAGGCAGAATTCAATCACATTCCGCGGCATCCCGCCCGCCGGGGAGCCCACACCACCAGGCTTGCCCTCCCTCCCCGAGCCCTGGCCCCCACGCCAGCCCCCCGACTTCCAACCATGAAGGCCCAAGAGGCGCCTCCTTTTCCTAAAACTCCCTCTGCACTTTGACTCAAAACCACCGAGCTCACTGCTTCTGTTAAAAGGTCTCTTTTAAGCTGGGCCCACTGTTACCCTCCTGACCGTATCCTGACCCCTGACCTCCACACCCAAAACGCAGGATTTTAACACTTTCCTCCATTACAAGATGGTCTACACCAGCCCTCAAGACGATGGTGACACTCCCCAGCCCGGGACACCTTCAGGAGCCAGCCCTCCCCGTGAAGGGGATGCCCTGGTGACAGGAACCGTGACGGCCCCACCCCCACCCCTCCCCCCAGCACTGCAAGCTGTCAGGGCCCCAGGCGGGACGGACACACGACAACACGGTTCCCTTCGGTCCACCGGACAGGCGAGATGGTGCTGACTGCGCTCAAAATGCACGCGCAGCTCTTTCCATTTTATTTTTAAAATACGTGGCCATCAGCTGTCACTTCATGGTCTGAACTACCTTAGAAAGCAGCTGGAGTTAATCTCCAAAATCAATGGACGGACACTGCTCAGGCAATTTCCTCTGCCCTGTGACCGCCGCCACCCTGATCGCCTGCCCGAGGCCACCGTGGAGGGGAGATGGGAGCATTTGCAGCAGCTTGGGGTCAGAGCTGGGGGGCTGCTGGGCCCCCACCACTGCCTTGCTGTCCTGGCAGGACGGGTTTTCTGTCAGGAGCCGGGCAGCGTCTCCCCGTGAACGCACTCCCCTCCTGAAGCACAGCCACACGCTATTACTGCTGCTCGATCATTTTAAATGAGGCTGCCTTCCGGGGGTCACTCAATAAGCAAAACAGGGGGATCTAAACGTCCATGTCCCTCACTCGACGGAAGCTCATCTGACACGTGGCCACAGCCTGACCTCCATGACAGCCCCACGACACCACCCACCGCACCACGGATGTCCAAGGCGCCGACACCATCATGCGGCCAAAGAGTGGACGCAAAACAAGAAAACCGGGTACGTGAGACGACGAAGGCTCCTGGGAGCAAATGAAGACTCGGGAGAGTGGCTTCAGGGCCGGAAATACAAGACCAGAGAAAACATCCTGAAGGTTTCCCTAAGTTCCCCGCCATGTACGACCCTGTGGAAATTATCTCATTTAGTGCTCGCAATAGACCTGCAGAGATTATCATAGAGACCATGATTAACCTCACTTGAAAGAAGTGGAAACTGAGACCAGGGAAATTAAATTCACTGCCCAAGTTCACGACACCAGAAAACCCCCAAGGAAAACGCAAACAGAAATGGGAACTGAACATTGCAGCACAGGCTCCGGGCGGTGGGGCGAGCGCCCACACCCAGAACGCCTCCACGTCTCGTCTTCCCGGGCATTACTGTCTCTTGCTTCGGAGACAGATGGAATCTGGCTGCGGGGCCAGAGGTTTCCACCGATCAGACATCCACGTGTGGGACTCTGTGTTCCAGAGCTGTTTGTTCTTTGCTGCTTCACTTCCTGATTTTGAACATTTTACTGCTTATTTGAAAACTCACCAAAGGTTAGGAACCAAATGATGGATGGACTGCAAGATGAAAATGAGCCAACTTTGATACAAATTTTTTTGATGAGCTGATACTTGAAGCCAATTGATAAAATGAGATTTTCATGGGATTTGCAGATTATTCTAGTTATCCGTACCATCACTATAACAAATAATGGTTTTTATCTTTTTAAATAATCTTACAAGTTAGTTAAAATTTCTGCTACTCCACAGGAACTCTCACCAGTGCAGAGAAGTGATGCTTCTGATGAGCAAATGATGGAGGACAAAGGTATCACAATGATTTAAAATTCCAACTTTGCTTTGGGGCCGCCTTCTTCCCTGCAGAAGTCTAACAGAGCTCCAGGTTTTCAGAGCACGGGGGAGTGAGCTATCAATCTGTGCAGCCACACACTTGCAGTGACTGCTGAGGTCCCAGAGCACACGCGCACTCACCTCAAGTCTCCAACAGTCCCAGATCACGCTCATTAAGGACGTGTTCATTAACAACCGTCCCATCTTCACAGGTAAAAACATAAACAGGTGAAAAACTGCTGTATTCTAACAACTTATTATTTTTTAATGTCAGGATGACTCTATGCTTCTCAATATTAAGTATATTCCAGTCTTTGAATAAACATGTTCTCCATAATATAT
Organism: Vicugna pacos; assembly: GCF_048564905.1. NCBI lineage: Eukaryota > Metazoa > Chordata > Mammalia > Artiodactyla > Camelidae > Vicugna > Vicugna pacos. The sequence goes on along the minus strand of NC_132993.1, from coordinate 593,011 downwards.
TTAAATGGATGTATTCTTCATAATATATTCTCCAAAACAATCTTATTCTCCAGAAAAAAAATTGCCAACAGCCTACTACAAATCTAAGTACATATTGTCTTAAGAGTTACCCTTGTAAAAAGAATGGACATTAAAAACATAAAAGGTGGTAGTGTAAAAATGTAAAGGTTTTGTATGCATTCAAAGTTAAGTTGTTATCAACTTAAAATAGACTGTTATAAATATAGGATGCCTAGGTAAATCTCTTGGTAACTACAGAACAAAAGCCAATAGTGGACACTTAGATAAAAGAGAAAGGAATAATATACAAAGACACAAGATCATCAAATCACAAAAGAGAGGAAGGAAGGAAGAAGGGAAGGAAGGGAGGGAGGAAGGAAAGGAACTACAAAACAAGCAGAAAGCAATTAACAAAATGGCAATAAATTCACACCTACCAGTAAATACTTTTAAGTGTAAATGGGCTAAATTCTGCAAACAAAAAACACAAAATGGCTGAATTGATTTTTTTTAAAAAAGACCCAAGTATATGCTGCCTATCAGAGACTCACTTCAGCTTTATGAACACACACAGACTGAAAGTGAAAGGCTGTAAAAAGATAGTCCATGGAAATGGAAAACAAACAAAAAACAGGGGTAGATAAATCTATACAAAACAGACTTTAAGCCAAAGACTTTGGTAAGAGACAAAGAAAAGAAGCTCATTATATCGTGTCAAAAGAGTCAATAAATTAAGATATAATGTTTGTAACTATATGTGTGCCCCACAGAGGAGCACCTAAATATACCAATATTATCAGATCCAAAGGAGGAAACAGACACTAATATAACAATAGCAAGGGACTTCCATAAGCTGCTTCCAACAGTGGATAATCATCCATCCATTCAACATGGTCCTGAACAGCCAGTGGGTCAATGGAGAAATCAAAAAATGAATCTGGAAACTCAACTTACCAAAACATAGGGGAGGCGGCACGAGCAGCACTAAGACAGAAGTTTATAGTGAAAAGCATCTACATTAAGAAAACAGAAGGATCTCAAATAACCTAAGTTTACACCTCCAAGAGCTAAGCCAAAGGTAGCAGGAGGGAGGAAACAACAAAGATTAAAGTGGAAATAAATGAAAAACAGACTAAAAAGACCGTAGAAAAGAGCAACGAAACTAAGAGCTGTTTTTTTAAAAAAATAAACAAAACTGACAAACTTTTAGTTAAGACCCCCCCCCAAAGGAGGACTCAAATAAACAAAATTGGAAACAGAAGAGAAGCTACTACAAATAATACCACAGAAACCCAAAGCACCATAAAACACCGCCATGAACAATTACACACCAACAAGCCGGACAACGTAGAGGAAACAGATAAACTCCTAGAAACACATAACCTACTAAGATTAAATCAGGAAGGAAAATTGTTAAAGTCCTAACGGGCCAAGAACATGTAAGGAGATTGGATCAATAAACAAAACTTCCCAGCAAAGAAACGTCCAGGACCAGATGGCTTCACTGGTGAATCCTGCCAAACGTTAAAGAAGAATGAATGTCAGTCCTCCTCGCTCTTCCAAAAAAACAGAAGAGGAGGGACCACTTCCAAACCCATTTTCCAAAGCCAGCATTTCCCAGATGACATGCGAGACAAGGACCCCACGAGAAAAAAGCCTCTGAGGAGCACAGAGGCAAAAATCCTCAACAAACATTAACAAATCAAGTTCAACAGCACAGGAGAAGGACCACACGGCGTCAGGTGGGACCTACCCCAGGGATGCAAGGATGGTTCAACATCCACAAAGCACCCAGTGTGACGCCCCACAGCAACAGAATGAGGAGCGAACACCATGGTCATCTCAACAAGTAAGAAAAAGCACCTGAAAAAATCCAACGAGTCATGACAAAAACTCTCACAAAGTGGGCACAGAGGGAGTGTGCCTCAGCACAATGAAGGCACGTACAGCAAGCCCGCCGCTAACACCACACTCAGCGGTGAAAAGCTGAAAGCTCTTTACCTAAGATCGGGAACAAGACAAGGACGCCCACCCTGGCCACTTTCATCTGGCCGTTTTGGAAGTCCTGGCCACAGCAACTGGTCAGGTGAAAGAAAGAGCATTCAAGTCAGAAAGAAAGAAGTAAAATTGTCCCTGTATGCAACTGACATGACACTGTACACAGAAAATGCCAACTACACTACCAAAAACCTGTTAGAATAAATAAATTCAGTAAAGTTACAAGACACAAAATCAATACACAAAAATCAGTCGTTTCTATACACCAACAATACACCATCAGGAAAAGAAATTAAGACGACGATTCCGTTTATAATTGCAAAGAGAATAAAACACCAAGAGAAAAGCTCCAGCCTAGGAGCTGAAGCCCCTGCGTGAACAAGGCCTTTGCCGAGCGGCTGCTTCACTGGCACCGCCTCTGCGTCCACGGCCTCCGCTTTGTGTCATGCTGTCTCCAGCCCTCGGGGCGGCCCCTTCATGCCGCTTCTGGCCTGTGTCGCGTGATCCCAAGGAGACACAGCTCAGTGCAAATGCCTCCCAGGCACGTTCCTCCACCCCGGTTTGGGGCCGCGGAGAAAGTCACTGGGGCAGCTGAAGGGCCAGACGTCTAAACCGGGTGGAGGCCCGAGGTGCCCACGGGCAGAGTGGCCCCCGACCCCTGGACTCACTAAGAACAATCACCAGCAGGGCTGGAAGAGGCCCTGCAAAGGCAGGTGCCAGGCCTGAGCGCCTCGTAGTCGGCTGCAGCGGAGAGGAGCCGGGAAGGAGCGCAGGGACCACCAGGAGGTGCCACAGGGTGGCTGGGAGAGCCTGTCGGCACCACATCCTGCACGATGAGCCACAACCACATCTGCCCTCAGAGGCGACGTCCACAGGGGAGCCACTGTGGTTCCCGCCACTCTCACCTCTTCCTGGACGCTGAACGCAGTGCAAACACAGGCTCCCAGACGGCCGCGCGATCAGGGTGCGGGAGGAGGGGAGGGAAGCCTTTCTCTCCTGACTCCCCTCCCACGCCCGCCTGCGTGGTCTCAGCCTCCCCCAGCAGCACCCGTGTCAGATGGGCTTTCCGCCAAACCCACTCCGGATGCAAGGCCTCCGCCAGTACAGCCCCAGTGAGAAGCAGTGGGTGGGCGCTCTGCTGTCCCCTCTCCCCCCTGGCCCCTAGGAGGCTGGAGTCATGGGAAGCTGTCTCAGATTTAAGTCCAGCCCAGTTCACAGCATGCAAGGACGCCGCCTCGCAGGTCTGCCCCGCAGCGCAAAGGGAGCAAGGTGGGGTCACAGAGCTGGTGGGCCGGTCCCCTGTTCCCTCTTCTCCCCTCGGCAGCGGAGGACACAGGAGAGCGCACCCTGACCTCACCACCCACCTGCCTCGCGCCTGCAGGGGCCCCAAGTCTGTGGGAAAAACCCAAATCCTGGTGGCGCCCGCGGCCTCGCAGCCTGTCCCTCACCACTCTCGGCCCCTTGCCCCAGCCTCGTTTCAGCTCTTCAAATCCTCACCCCCCTGACGCAGGGGGACCTTTGCAGGTGCTGCCCCCGCCCACCAGCCCTTGGAGATCAGAGCAGGGGCCCTCAAAGTTCTGCCTAAAACCGACTCCTTCTCACTGAGCACCCACAGCAGCTCCTCCAGAAAAACATGCTTTTTAAAAAGTCATCATTCCAAAAAAAAAAAAGCATTTTAATTCCTTAAAAAAAGTCATTTTTCCAAGTAAGCCAAGATTCCACAAGCGAGCTACCTCAGGACACTATTTTTTTCCATTTCGTCTTTTCCCTCTGGCTTCCCTATTCATTTGCAGACTTACTACTATTTTGACAGCAGAACAAATCTTATCTTTTCATATTTTTCTCCCTCCTTCCTATTCTTCCATATGCAGGAGTCAAATTTAAACTGCTCGCCCTTGAAAGATTTAAGTCTAGGCCAATTTATAATGCAGATGACACTCTGCAAAAAATCAATTGCAGGTGTTAGGACATGAAGGCCCCTGGGGACTGCTGTGGAATTTTAGGGCATTGCTGAAGAGGGAGCGCTAAGCTTCCCAATGACTATGGAAATCCAACACCAAGTCCGGCTGTGGCCTGTGCAGACACAGAGACAGACGTAGGCATAGATGATATAGATGTGAATACAGATGAGTAAACGTGGGTGCAGGTGTCCGTGCACCTGCAGGTGGAGAGACGGACAGATGTGCGGATGTGGATGCAGAGAGACGCAGACACAGAAACGCAGGTGCCATGCAGGTGCGGGTGCAGATAAGATGTGGGTGCAGGTGTCGGTGCACCTGCAGGTGGAGACGTAGATACAGAGATGGGAACTTATGGTGATCTCTCACTGCCATGATGTCAACACGGCTAAAAGAGAAGGGGGTCCTGACGTCACCAGGGCCTTCTGAGACCCTCCTACATCTCATGGACCCCAGCTGAGCTGCAGAACTCGCTCCAGGCTGGTCAGAGAGGGCTGGGCCGTCTGGATCCTTCCTCCCCTCCCTGCCCCCACCCACCGACAACGGAGCTTGCCCTTCGCGCAGCAGAAAGATGGCAGGTGGGAAGGAGGCTCACAGTCAGAGACCACAAAGGCCCCCACACACCATCATTTCTGGCATCTTCTGGGGGCTGGACATGGCCGAGCAGACTTGGAAACCACCAGGCAAAGAGGCGCAGACGCTGTTTTAACATCCACCACGTTTGCACCGCCACTGCCACTAGTCAGAGGGCAGACAAGTCTACAACGTGGTCCCATCTGGAATTTCAGCCACCAAAAGACATGGACTCCCAGCCCAGCTCTGCAACCCCCGCTCCCTCCACGAGATGAAAGGAGCCTACAGGTCCCTGAGACCCAACGGCCACCTGCAGGGGTGGCCTGCACGGATCCCGAGTCAAATAGCGAGTAAACCAAGTGCAGCCCTGACACAGGTGGGACGGCTGCCCTCATGAACACAGACTACAGAGCTGGTGTATTAAGGCACTTTTGCTACTTTTAGGTGCCACGTGGCATCACGGGATGTCAGAAAGGAAGAATCCTTCGGTCCTGAGATGCTTCATGAAACGTTTCTAAGACAGCACAAGTGGGGTTTGTTACAAAGGAGGAGAGGTGGGCGTGAGTGTCTGGGTCACTGGGCCTGGGTCATTATCTTGCTTTGGTGTATGTTCAAAATTCTGTGTTAAGAAAGAGCAAAAACAAGTCTGTTGCCCCAAGAAAAGCATGACACTGACCACTGTGGACTGGAGGCCTGTGGACTGGGGGCCTGTGGCTGCATCTCATCAGCAGGGACACCGGCACTCGACCTGAGGCCACAGGGACCCCGCCTGGCACCTGGACATGGCCATCAGGGGGTGTTCCCAGACACTACCTCCTCCCTCAGGGCAGCGCCGAGGCCACAGGGTGGGGTCTTTGAACTACACCCTGGAGGAGTTTCTAAGTAGAACCTCTATTTAGAGGCAAGCAGCTTGTCACAGGTGCTCTTAAAGAATCAACTCTGTGACTTTGGGTTTCTGTAATAATCTGATCCACAAACCACCAAGTGCCTTCGGAGGAGTCAGGACACCACTGAGCAAAAATGGGCTCACCCCTGACTCCATTTCACACCCAGGTAAGGTTCTGAGGGGAAGGGTGGGGCTGCACTGGCTGAGGGATTCCGACTGAGGCTGGAGAATCTGGAAGGCTGCCTCGAAGAGGTGGCATCTGAGCCAGTATCAGGAGGAGGAGGTAAAGGGGCAGCATGACGCAGAGACTCCTGGCCACGTGCACATGATACCAAAGCAAAAGTACATACCCACACACACCTGCACCTACACACACCCCTGCACAACATGCACCTGCACCCACACACCTGTGCACACACACCTGCACACACATGTGTGCATGCCGCCAGACAGACATGTTTTGCCTTGGCAACACCACTTCCATTCCCTGAAGAAAACACAGCACTGTTACAAAGCCCAGGGTCAATGTCAGATTCACTAGCGAGGAGACCAGAAGAAAAGGACATATGACTTCTGTGCCTCCTTCCCTCAGGACAGAATGAGAGCAAGGACAGAGCACACGGTGATGCGAGGCACGGGCCCCCTCTGAAGGATGACTCGAGTCCTGGTATGTGGGCAACTGAGAGCTTTTGGACTTGTCACCGGAGTGGAGCCTGCACTCAGCACAGAGCCCGGTCCCACCCGCCACCCCAGCCATGCCCGCCTGCCCTCCCGCCCGCCGAGACCCCGTGTCTAGGCTGCAGGGTGACCGGCTGGGGGCCAGGACCGAAGACCCGGAAGGGCTTTGTTTTGGGTTTGTCTGTGGAGAATTGCCCTGGAACTCGGTTCCCAGCTGGGGACACTGGGTGAGAGGGGTGGGCCGGCCCCTGGTGCACTCCCACTCCCGGGATGCCCCCTACCCGGTCTCCAGGTGACAAAGGGAGAGGTGAAACTGAGGCCAGGACCCACCCCCGAGCAACGAGCCCTGAGCCCCACTCACTCGTGCTGCGTCACGATGTAGCCGTGCTGCTCCCCAGAGGACTTGGCTTCCAGCCGCAGGCCTTGGCTGGGGGGCCCCCCCAGAGCCCAGCGCTGCAGCCCCCCTGGTGCGCCCGGCCCCAGCCCCGGCCCCGGCTTCAGCGGCCCCTCCGCCAGCTCCTTGGTGTAGGTCCGGCTCCTCACGCTCTCCACCCCGGCGCGCTCCTCCTCAGAGGACAGGGGCGCCGCGGGGGCCTCTGATTTCTTGATCTCTGTTTTGAAGGGCTCTGCAAGTCGAGGGGCTCCAGGCAAGAGTGGGGACCCAGGACCTTGAAGGGGGTCCCCGAATCTGACACCCGAACGGCTGACCTGGCAGAAAGAAAATCAGCTTGAGGATGAAGCCCAAGTAACAGAGAAGTGACCCGCGCTCGGCCCACAGAAAGTGGGACGCCACACACGTGAGCCAGGCCACGCAGGGCAGCTCGGGCCCTGTCTGAATGTGCGCCGTCTGGGGACCCTGCAGCTCTGTGGGCCTCCTCCCCCACATCCTAAATCAGGAACGTGTCCCCAGACCCACGTCTCCCTCCGCAGCTCAGCGGGAAGAGCCCATTCTCTCTGATGGACGGTTGGGAGAACTGTTGGTGCTTCCTTCACTGCTCGCTGACAGGCAACAAACCAGAAGCCACTGACACGATGTGACAGGAGGCGTGCTAGCCAGATCCTTCCTCCCCACAAACCAGGTTCCCAGAAGCACACCGCTGTCTCGTTTGTGAGCTGACCCGCTGCAGCCTTAAGACTCGTACTAACAAGCAAAGGTCCTCACGCAGGAGACGCCAACGACTGGCTCCGTGGTGGGGGGGGCGTGCCCGAGCTTCTCCCGGACCCCCGCCTCCCCGGCCAGCGCCACCCAGAGAGCCTCGGGCAGCGACCGGGAGGCTCTGCGTCCGCCCATCCAGACCACAGCACTAAGGAACGTGGGATGTGTGGCTGCGCCGCGGAGACTCTGAACTCTCATTTACCTAATTTAATGAATTTAAGCTCTACAGACACATGTGGCTGGTGGCCACCACCGTGGACAGTGCAGGTCAAATGACCTGCAGCCTGAGAAGGTCTGTAAGTGAACCCTGGAGACCAGCACCCACGGGGAGACCTCGACCTCACAGCGTGGGCGTGGCGCCATCGTGCGATGTCACTTCACGTCCCCAGGTGGGGAACTCGGAGGAACACCGAGTTTGTTGTGTTAACCGTGTGGTTCGTATTCCAACAATGGGTAAGTATTAGTATGTAATCGGAAAACCCTTAGTGTGTATCTAAAGGAACACGATTCTACGTGTAGTCTGTATTTTTTCTCAATTTTGGGATTTTCCTTATTTGTCTAGAAGAACTGTCTATTTCCTGTATGTTCCCAAACCACGAACGAGAAGATGTCCACTGGTCCCGGCTCCACGTGACCCGAACGAAGGCGCAGACGCCCATCTCACCTCCTTGTGCACGCTGCCACTGTCCTCGGACTCCCCGTCACCTGTGGGGGACACGTGCTCATCAGAATTCACATCAGGAACCTCGGCCCCGGGGCCCCAGCCATCAAGGGGCCCCCACGAGAGCCCCTCTTTACGGCGGTCAAGCCCAAAGCTGCTGGCATAATTCCTTCCACCACCCCCACCTCCTCCGCACCCCGCCGAGCCGTGAGAGACGCAGGTCGCCGCTGGGCCAGACGTGAGCCGGCCGTCAGTCACGGGACCGGCCCCAGGGACGGGCGAGCTGCCCTTCACGTGGGCTCCCAGCAGGAAGGAGCCCCGGCCGGGGTCGGCGAGCAGCCAGGAGCAGCGGCGAGGCGTCTGAGCCAAGCTTCCTGGCCAGGTGTCTTTGGAGTCACCATTTCTCTGGGGTGCTCGCTTCTCTAAAGACATGTGCGGGAGTTGGAGTGGGACTCGCTGAGTCCCTGTGCTGGGCAGCAGGGACACCAGCACCTCCAGGCCCTCGCAGCCTCCGTCCAGGCCTCATCTTCTGCCCATTGCTGCCCCTCGGAACGTCATCTGGGTGGCGTCCCAGGGTCTTTTCCTGTATCAGTTCAGCCATGCACTCAGCTTGCCAGCAAGCCCTGTCCCAGCCCTCAGAGGAGAGACGTGCACCCTTCCCCTGGGCTGCAGCACACCTGTCTGTGCACCTGCTGTGTGCAAGGCGCACCGTGAGATGCTCTGACGTAGCTCCAGCGACTCTGAGAAGCCGTCGGGCAGGGAAGACAGAGCCTGCGCCACCCAGGGCCCCTGCTGCTGTGCATGTGCATGTGTGTGTGTGTGTGTGTGTGCACGTGTTGTATGACTATCTGTGTGTGCATGCATACGAGTGTGTTACGCACATGTGTGTGCATGTGTGCACATGCGTGTTGGGGGTGAGGGCCTCTACTCTCCCCAGAGCAGCCCGAGTGGATGTGGGCCTCAAGCAGGCGTCTGAATGAACCCGTTTCACTTTATTACTCCAACATCTGACTCCCAGTCTCCACTCACACTAGCCAAACAGAAACCCTTTCCAACACTCCTGTGTCTTCTAACCCAAACCTCAGCATGGAGGAACCACATGCCTGCTAGAGAGCAACTTACCTTTCAACATATTTGCTCTGGAAGGCTCAGCCTGTTAGGGAAGCTTTCAGAGGAGGAGTTCAGACAAATAAAAATCATTACCACAAACCCCACCTCCCCAGCAGAAAGCGCATCACCGCTGGGTGAGCCACGGCCTCGCACACCCCTCGTCCACATGTGTGCCGGTGGCAGGGCTGGCGCTCACCTGCCTGGTCCCCGCCGTGGGGCGCCACCTCCGAGCGGTCCGCCTGCCCCCTGGGTCCTCCGTCTCCTGGCCGGGCGCCTCCCTGCTCCCCGTCTGCGCCCCCACTTGGCAGCGCACTGGCGATGGCACGGGCCATTGCGTCCATGTCCAGGGGGCCCAGACCCTCCACGCCGCCCAGGCGCTGCGGCAGGCCCCGCAGGAGCGTCTGCACACGGGCTTCTGGAAGATCATGCAAAACAGCACGAGCAAAGTGAGAGAAAAGCAGCGGCATCAGAACAAGGGGATGGGGACGCGAGGAGCCGGCGGGCGGACACGGCCCCGCAGCGGGGGTGGGGTCGGGCCGAGCCGCGTGGGAGCCCTAAAGGAGCAGGCAGAGGAGCGTAAAGTCGTTGGGTGGACGTGGGCACAGACGGGATGATGGAACAAGGGGGGAATCTGCAGGCAGATGAAAGAAGCAGGCGTGGTCTGCAGAACAGGGTGAAGGGCTGCACAGGCCTTGGTCGCCTGCGGACGACACAGGTGGCGCAGGAGCACTCGGGTCCGGGAGGCCAAGGCACAAAGGAGGAGGAAACCTCCACAAATCTCCCCAAATCGGGGAAGAGCACTAGCTCGGAGAGTCAAGGCGGACGGTAAACCCCGAGAAGAACTAAACAAAGACCCACCACCACCTCTCACGGTCGAGCTCCCAGAAAACCCCCGGTAGAGAAGGTCAGACGGTTCAGGTGGTGGCCCCGGGACACACCGTGCATCCTGAAGGATGACATGGGGACACGGAATGCAACTGCACGTTTGACGATGGACGCGCGAAGGAGCCCGGAGGTGCTAGCAGGGGAGGTGCTGAATCTGGAGTCCAGCCAACCTGCTGGAAACGCTCGTCAAGCACGAGAGCGGAAGGAATGTTCTTCATGTTGTTTTAAAGAGTAAAGATCGTCCCTCAGCAGTGGGTGCACTGCAGGAAATGCTATGGGAAGCCCCATGGGCTGGGGAGAAGTGGGGTTGGCCGCAGGGTGGTCACACCCACCGGCCTTGGCTCCGTATTCACCACGGACGCCCTGACCTCTGGTCCTCGCAGATCCTGGAGAGACTGACCCTCCCCGGGCGGCCCACGTGTACAAACAGAAACACTGCTTCCAAACGCCAACCCACCCACAGCCCCACCCTCCTCCGGCCACTGGCCCCTGCCCCGGTCACCCCGGGGCCAGGTCCCCACCACAGGGCTGGCCCCCCCGCCCCCGGCGCTGGCCATATTCACACTGGCCAGCCCTGAGCCTGCCCCCCCTGCCCCCCCGCTCCTTCCTGCAGCAGCACAGAGGGCCCCTGCCCAGGGCGCCCCTCCCCGCCACCAGCCTGGGGACCTGCCACACTGAACAGTAACAGAACCTGCCCCTCGGAGCAGCTTCCAGTGGAAGGAAGTTTAGACCGATGCCTTCCCGAGGCTGCTCCCCCGGGGTCCTCACCCTGACCTGGTCCCCGGGAGGGCACTGCCCCCTGCATCCCCAGAATCACACGGTCCCACACAGACGCCCTCCTCAATGTTCAGGGACCAAACGTCTGCCTTAAAAATACCTTTCAGCAGTGAGCCTGGAAAAACGCTTCTCACCTCCTCATAGACAGAAACACCGTAAAAATGCAGAAAAGCACGCCTGACCCAGACCCCCTGGCCCACAGACGTGCGGGGGTCTCTGCTCTTCCTGGGCCAACAAAAGGCGCGTGGTCTGGGAGGGCAGACAGAAGATGCACTCTGAGTGGAAGGTGCACAGCCCCCGTCACCGCTGTTCTGACAGCACTGCCCTTGTCGCCCTCAGAGCCCGTCCCACGTCCACACGGCCGCCCAGGGCACTTCCCTTCCCCCTGAACAGCTGCCGCCCCCAGACAGCCGCCTGGCTGCGGTATCCGCTCCTCCACCCCGTGGGCCGCCTCCCACCACGGAGGACCCCTCGCCTCCAGGGGCTGGGGGTGCGGGCATCAGGACAGGTGGCCAGCAGGGCGCCAAGTCCTGCAGGCTCCTGCTCCACGGGGAAGCCCTGCCCCACAGGGCAGCCCTGCAGCACCCATCCACCTCTCTCGAGCGCCTCCAGCTGAGCCCACGGACCCAACGTGCGGTCTTGCGGGAGGGCCGGCGGGGCGGCGGAGTGACACCTGGATCAGACAACAGCTGCACGTCGGACAGTGCGGTCCTGTGTCCTCTGGGTGCGAAGGCGAGGCCGCGCCCTGGACGCCCAGCAGACCCCGTGGGACCCCGCCATGGGTGCCAGGGCCCTGTGTGTGGATACACCCGAGGGGTGGATCAAAATGACAACTCGCAGAGGAGGAAGTGTTCTCCATGGAACACGACCAGCTGACAGCAGCCTCAGCAGCTCCTCCTCCCAGGGCCCAGGCAGGGGCCGCCTCTGGGGCAGGTCCCCGTGTCCTCACAATCACGTCTGCACCACGGACCTGCCCCCGGCGTGCAGGGTCGCCGGCAATCAGCTCCAGAGGTAAAGGGATCCCCACACCCAGCCTGGGGGTGGCGGGGCAGAGGGGCCTGCCGCCGAGCCCCCAGGCGGCGCGGCTCACTATCCACCCCACCAGCCACCTCACCAGCCACCCTCCCGTGGACACAAAGCCCGCCGGCCACACGGCAAGACCACCGCGGCTCCCGGGAGTTAGTGTCATGTCTGGAGTCTGGAGGGCGTGTTTGTTCAGTGATCCTCTGCCGCCCGCATCTCTGGCCTGAAAAGTGGTCGTGACACTGCGAGGGATGGTGAGGGAGGAAAAATCGGTGGCCTCAAAAAAGAGAGGGTCAGGGTCCCTAGTCGTCAGCATTTGCCGTGAAATGAATCCCGTCCTCGAGCTGATCAACGTGCACTTCTAGAAATGGGGTTTTCTCAGCCTCGCAGGTTTATGAAAAATTGTGAGTGGGAGTGCGCGTGTTTGCATGTGTAAGTGTGAGTGTGTGTGTGCATGTGGGTTGCAGGTATCTGCTTCGGAGCAGCGACCACTTTGCCAGGAAGAAAGGTGAGCAGGAAAGAAGGGAAGGCACGGGAAACACCCGTGAGCACCTCACCTCACGTCCCAAACGCAGCTCGGCCCCCTCCCTCGGAGGACGGGTTCTGAGCGTCTGCCACAGTTTCCTGTGCTACTTCTCATGTGGAGCCCGTGTTTCCCACGGTGGTGCTGTCACCACTGTCTACAGTCACGTCAGGCACAGGGAGACAGGCAGGCGGAGGCCACTGCACGACATGGTGCTCACTCTCTCACAAATCAACAGAGCTGAGCTCTGGTCTGAAACAGTATCTCCGGGAAAAGGAACGTCCCCGGTGACCATGTGTCGCTGCCCACCCAGAAACCCGCAAGCACCGTGAGCCTCCCTCCCTCCCAGCAGCCCGAACACAGTCCTGATCGGAGCTGCGTCACAGCGCGGAGCGGCGGCCACCCTCAAGGAGGTCCACATGCGGCGCCCAGCCCCACTGTCTCTGGGAGGGACTTGTGGCAGAACCTTTCCTCCTAAGATCTCAACTTTGTCTGCAGCCTCCCTCCGATTTCAGACCAAGGAGGTGTGCACGGGAGAACCCGACCCATTGGGTGACTGTTCGGGCCCTGGGCTGCAGCCAGAATGAGCTAGGCTGAGCATCTGGGGCAGCAAGGGCAGCACCTGGGGCTCCCTCATTTGGCACCCATGTAGGTGGCCAGCCTGCATCACTGTCCCCTGTGCCCACTCCCTGTGGTCAAGTGACTCGCCCAGGTCTGAGCCACTGCCCCTCCCCCCGTCCTCCCCTCCTTCCACAAGCGTTTACTGCACGTCTTCTACGCACAGCCACCTGTCAAAGTGCAGGAATGATGCAGTTAACAAAGCCATGTTTCACGGGACACTCATTAGTAGAAGAGACAAAAAGTAAACAATTCAACACAAGTACACAGAACATCGGGTGGGGGGATGGGAGGGAGGAGGGTGCGTGACACAGGCTTGCTGGAGAAAAGCGCACAGAGAAGGGAGGTTTCACCAGAGACCCGAAGGAGGCGAGTCCCAAGCCCAGTGAACTGCTGCAGGAAACAGCAAGCACAAAGGCCCTGGTGCAGGGGGACAGAGAGGACAGGAAGGCGGCCCAGGGAGGGGTCGTGTAACACGGTCTCAGACCATGAAAAGGACCTGGGTTTTAACTCAGTGGGATGAGAAGCCCTCACTGGGTTTTGAGCAGCGAGATTTACAAGTTTAAAAGGACTGCAGGCTTGAGACAAGGTCCCAGCAGGGAGGCCAAGGAGGGTCAAGCAATGACCCAGGGAGAGGTGACAGTGTGTGAGCCGGCAGAGCTGCACTGGCGGGAGTGCGCTGGGACCTGCTGATGGGCCCGGTGTGAGGAGCAGGAGAGAGAAAGGAGCTAGGTGGGGGATGACCGGAAGCCAAGCTGCAGGAAGCGTGCGAGTGTGAGTCCCTGACGTCAGCAGAGCCGGGGACTGGAGTGGGAGCTCTCGGCAGCCCTTCGAAGCATCCCCCAGGTGCTGTTCTGTCTTGCGATCAAGGACAGGAAGGATGCTGGTCAGGTCAGGGCATGTCAGACCCACAACCACAGAGAGGCATGACCCTCCGCACAAGGCAAGGTAACCACGTCCCCGGAGGTGTGTTCTGGAACCAGCCCGACCCAGGCTCACTGCGAGCGTGGTTTCAGGTGCCTCTCCAGCCCTGCAGCCTCAGGTTCTGTCTGTTCAGATGGAGTCAATTCCCACTTTGAGAGGGTTATTGAGAAAATGAAGTCAAATGTGTAGACTGTCCGCCACACTAACAGGCAGTGTCACTAAGGAGAAGCTGTGCCCCTCTTGCGATACTCTGTCCTGGCATTTCACAGTGTAGAGGGTCTCCCGGAGGTCACTACACATCTCTTTCCCTTCAGCTTCCCTTAGCTCCAGTCTCCTTATGTGGAGGGAAGCGCAGAAGCAGACTACAGCATGAGAGAATCATGTTCTTTAAGATAAAGACCAGAGAACTGGGGAGACTCTCTGTGGGCCTCTTTGACTGTAGTAAGAAACACCCACCTTCAAAATGGACTAACAAAATATAAGCCCTAAAATTGCCTCCTCTCATCCAAAAAAGAATCTTTTCAGATTCCCATTAGCGAAAATAACTTCAAAAAACGTTCTCAGGTACACAATGGCAGACTGTAAGTGGCTGGCCAGCGAGTGAGAACAAGTAGCGTGTGTTAGAAGCCAGGCCCCGCGTAACCACATCAGCCATGCTGCATTATCTCAGAGGCTCTCACTGTCAGTCATCTGCAGATGAACAGATGAGGAAATCCTTTTCAGAGTTCAGCCAGCCCCAGAGGATTGGAGAGGGACCGTGGCACAGAGCACAATCAAGTACCACACGCATCAAAGTGGAACGTTCTTTTGTTCCATCAACTGCACCGTGTAATTCTGAGATCTGGCCCGCTTATAATGACATTTTAAGTAGCTTTCAATGTGCCAAGTGGGCTCTAGCAGCGCAATTACACGAAATGTCAGGACATCAAACACGCAGGGCCTGGAGTAGGCAATCAGCTCCCATGCACAACTGCTGCCGGCCTGCCCTATGGAAATTATATGTCCTAATAGGGTCCCTAGACAAATGCTATCAGCTTCAGAGGTGTGCAGTTAACCTCCCTGCAGAACTCCTTTGACAAAGAGGACATGCCTCACGCACTAGGGCTTTTGCTCCTAAGTGCTTTTATTTACACCATGTATGCATGAGAGTATGGTTTAGCCACATCCAAACACATCATCACCACCCTCATCAGTATCACCACAATCACCATTACCGCCAAGACCAGGCCATCACCATCACATCACTCTCACCACCACCATCACCACCATCATCACCATCATCCCCACAATCATCATCACCACCATCACCACTGTCACCACCATCACCATGAGGAATCTACTTGATCCCTTTTGTTCAGAGAGTATGCAGTCCATTTAATTGCTGGAATCCAGTTGTCTTGTATTTGCAAAGGATTCAGATGAATTTGGTGGGAGGTTATTATTTGATTCTGACCTCATCTGTGCCTCCACCCAAAAGTTATGGGAAAAATCAATGATACACCAGCTTCCTGTCTATTTTCACTGAAAACAACATAAGCAAAGTAAACTGTTCTCTTTCCAACCTCGGGGCCAACAGTATCACAGCCAAGTGGCATGTATCACTCACAGGCTGAATGAAAAGCCCCAACCTGCACCTGGGATGAAGGGCTCGTCACCCACACAGGCCATGCTGTTTATACGCAGAACTCTGCGCACACCCAGTCTAACTCTCTATTACATGCAACAGTGAGTCAAAGAGCAAAGATCAAACCAGCTTTGGCATTAATCCCAAGATTCAGTTGGTGGTGTGGCTGGCAGTCGAACTGCTTTCTGAAGGAAGTTTCATTTAGATTCACAGTAACATGAGGCCACACTCAGGATGTGAGCTGACTTCTGACAAGGGAAGCAACCTAGATACACGCTGGGCAGCAAATGCCAGGCTCAGATAGAAAACTTCCCCAGAGCGGCCGCCCGGGCAGTACCCGAAAGCCATCTACACTAACCAAATGGACTGAACCAGCCAAGTATTTGGACCCCGTTCAAGAAACATGCCCTGAAGGGTGAGAGCTGTCAAAGTCCCTCTAAGGAGCAACGGTCAGCTGGCAGACACCTGGTGTGCTGGTCAACACCACAGTTCTGCAGCTAGGAACTCAATTTAGGACCAGATCCAAACCAACGTGGATTTTACCACCACTTTTAAAAATTTAAATATAAAGAGTGGACGTGGCACCTTTTATTACCAAAGAGTGACCAGAGTTCATAGGATCTGCCTGAATTTTAATCCAGCATCAGAGGTGGCACCAGCCCTGGGGAATCCACTCAGGGGATGGGGGGATGGGGAACAGCTGCATATGGCCGCCCCCGAGGGTCTGCTCAGTGTGATCCCTCACGGTCGCACACAGAGCACCAAGGGCACCCGGATGCTGCCAGGACTGGCCCGGTGGTGATGAGATCAGAGGTGACTTGCTTTCTTCTTTCTCCACACCTACTGTTTCGGTTTTGGATTTATCACTTTTACAATTGGTAAAAAGAACAACAAATAATCCTTTACAAATTGTCATTTAACAGGTCAGCATCTAGGACCAATTACCTGAGAAACAAAGCAAACTGTTAAATCTGCATTAGACACTTGGTCCTCAAGAGCTCTAACCAGCTTTGTCTTAAGCGATCTGACTTTGGCGTAGGTATCATCATTTCCCATCTCAGGGCGCAGCTTCCTCATAAGGAAAAGGAGGCTGGCGATAACACCATCTTTTATGGTTGACGTGAAGAGCAAATGACACTTTAATTCACTCAGCAGTTCCTGGCCAGGCACCTGCTGAGCCCTGGGTGCTAACACGAAGAAAGAGGCACGGCTTGCTACCTCCCTTCAGCTCACAGCCTAAAAGGAAGATAAACATTTACCAAGTACACACGCACGCATAACTCAGACGGCAAGACGCATGTTCCAGGAAAGCACCGGCCCGGGGTGGGGGGGGGCGTGTCTTGTTGGGATTGTGCACTTTTCAAGCTGAAATCTGCCAGAGAGGCTGCATGGCCCGTGGCTGCTGGACACCAAAGGAAACCATAGGCAGTGCCCCCCTCACAGAAGGGCACAATGCCACCTCTGAAGCCATCTTGACAAACGCTGAACACAGTGGTCCAGTCTCTGAGCTCCTCCCTCGCAGGGAGCACAAACAGAGGAACGAGGTACGCGCTCTCTCTGGGTTGCAATCAGAAAAACACAGAGCATGACAAACTCTATGAGACAAATGTTTTAAAAAGTTCAAGATGGCAGCCTAGAAAGATTCTGAACTCTTTTCCTCCCACGGACAGAACAGAGGCACAACTGCACGTGCAATGGCCCCTTCAGGAAGGGACCTGGACCCCGGGGAACACAGCCTCCACCACGAGTGGAAAGACAGCAGCAGGACCAGCAGGGGGTGCGGGAACCGTCTCGCCGGGAGCCCACACCCCAGCCTTGGCGACTCACAAACTGGGAAGGAGCCAAAAGGGATGAACCCTTTCCATGAGGAGTGAGGGACTCAAGCTCCATGTGGACATCCCAATCCCTAGATCCTGCTCAGGAGAGATGAGCACCCAAAACACCCGGCTCTGTAAACCAACAGGAAATCTGTCCGGGAAAATCACAGAATCACAGAGAATGGGAAACGCGCCCTTACACAGCCCACTTACAGACTCGCCCCAAGACCAACACAAAACATCAGACTGAAAGGTTCCTGGACCACAGATGAAGGGGACCCACTCACAAATCCTCAGGTGCCTGCAGAAGAAACAGGAGCCACTTGGAACTCCCCAGGGACAGAGACACTGGAGGGCACCATTGTGGGAATCGTCACCTAACCAGGGAACACAGGAGGGCATGGTCCCCCGAGAGCCCGCCACCTACACCTCAGTCCATTCACAGCCCACCAGGGACAACCCCGCCCACCACCACCCCACTGCAGTCCTGGCTGCCCCACAACCATGGCCCTGTGGCAACAGAGGCTCACAACAGGAGGAAGCATGCAGCCCACACAGGGACACCTGGAGCGCCTGGTGCCCAGGTGGGACTGCGCCTCTGAGCCCCACAGGACATCTCCCTCAAGACCAGGAGAGGCAGCTGATACACCTAACATAGGAACAGACACAGAGAATCAGGCAAAGGGAGGGGATAAAGGAATACATTCCAACCAAAGAACAAGATAAAAACCTCAGAAAAAAGAACTAAAATGATACAGAAATAAGCAACCCACCTGACAGAGAGTTTGAAATAATGTTTGAGAAGATGCTCACTGAACTTGGGAGAAAGATGTATGAATACAGTGAAAACTTCAAAAAAGAGACAGAAATTATAAGAAAGTACCAAAAAGAAGTTATAGCTGAACAGAAAAATACTGTAGAGGGGTTCAGTAGTCGACTGGATGAGGAGGAAGAATGCATCAGTGAGCTCGAAAACAAAGCCAGGGAACTCACCCAGTAGAGCAGCAAAATGAATAAAAAGAACATTAAAAAGTGAAGACACCTTAAAAGACCCTTCAAACAACATCACACGTTATAACATTCGCATTACGGGGGTCCCAGGAGGAGGAAAGAGAGAGAAAGGGCCAGAAAAATTACTTGAAGAAATAGTGGCTGAAAACTTCCCTAATCTGGGGGCGGAAACAGACATCCAGGTCCAGGAAGCCCAGAGAATTTCAAGTAGGATGAACCCAAAGAGAAGCACACCAAGACACATCATGAGAAGCAAGTTAAGGATACAGAGAGGATCTTAAAAGCAGCAAGAGAAAAACAACGTATGACATGTAAGGGAGCCCCCATAAGACCGCCAGCAGATTTTTCAGCAGAAAATGTTGCAGCCAGAAGGGAGAGCAAAGTGCTGAGAGGAGACCTCTGATGAAGAATTCTCGACCAGCAAGGTGATCATTCCTTGCCCGTGGGTTTCAAGACTCAGTATTGTCAGAACGACCCTACTACCCAAGGCAATTCACAGATTCAGTGCAGTCCCTCACAAAATTCCCATGGCGAATTTCACAGAACTAGAACAGATACTTCTAGAATGTGTATAGAATCACAAAAGACCCAAACAGCCAAACCAAGCTTGAGGAAGAAAACACTGGAGGCACCACACTCCCTGACTTCAGGTTATACTGCAAAGTTGCAGCGATCCAAACAGTGTGGTACTGGTGCACATGCGTGCACGTGCGCGCGCACACAGACACAGATACACAGACACATAGATTAATGGAACAGGATAGACAGCCCAGAAATAAACCCACACTGATGGTCAATTAATCTACGACAAAGGAGGGAAGACAATACAATGGAGAAAAGACAGGTTCTTCAATAAACGGTGTTGGGAAAACTGGACATTTACACATAAAAGAAACTAGACTACAACCTTACACAATACACGAAAAGTAACTTAGAACGGATTAAAGACTGGAGTGTAAGATCTGAAACCATGAAATTCCTAGAAGAAAACAGGCAGTAACTTCATTGACATGAACCTCAGTGATGGTTTTCTGGATCCGACGCCAAAGGCAAGGGAAACAAAAGCGAAAACAAACAAGTGGGACAACATCAAACTAAAAAGCTCCATCATCAAAGCAAAAAGGCAGCCTTCTGAGTGGGAGAAGACACCTGCAAATCACATAACAACGAGGGGTTAATATCCAAAATATTAAAGAGAACTCGTATGACTCACTAGCGAAAAACCAAACACGATTGAAAATGGGCAGAGGATATGAACAGATATTTTTCCAAGATGCTACAGCTGGCCAGCAGGCACATGGAAAGATACTCAGCATCATCAACCATCAGACAAACGCAGATCAAAACCACAGTGAGACATCACTGCACTCCTGTTATAACAGCTGTTACAGAAAAGACAAGAAATAACACATGTTGGTGAGGATGTGGAGAAAAGGGAACCCTTGTAAGTCGGTGCAGCCACCATGGAAAACAGGATAGAGATTCCTAAAAAAGTTAAGAATATAAACACCGTGTGGTCCAGCAATTCCACTCCTCGGTGTTTATCCAAAGAAACCAAAAACATTAATACAAGAAGACACACATACCCCAATGTTCACTGAAGCATTATTTACAGCAGCCAATAAATGGAAGTAACCCAAGTGCCCATCAACAGCTGAAGGGATAAAAAAAGCTGTGGGGTATGTATATTTACATACAACGGACTGTTACTCAGCCATGGAAAGAATGAAAGTCTGCCATTTGCTGCAACACAGATGCACCCAGAGGGTATAACGCTAGTGACGTAAGTCAGAGAAAGACAGACACCGTGTGATTTCACTCAGACATGGACTCTAACATCAGATAAACAAAATGAAACAAAAACTCAGATACAGAGAACAGACTGGTGATTACCAGAGGGGCTGGGGCTGGGGGCAAAACGGGTGGAGGGGTCAAGAGCACAGTATGGGCAGCAGGGAGCCCGGGGGTGGTCACTCCAGCGTACACAGATGTCAGATTCTGAAACTTATATAATTGTTTAAATGTTGCAAGGAAAGAAAAAAGAGGGAGGAGAAAACTTCTGTATTTTAAAAGCGGCTTAACAGGTACATTCCCCGACTCACTGGCCTTTCTTTGGATCCCGCCGCCACAGAACCGACTATAGGGGAATGCACAGCATCTGAGAAGTTTGAACACTTACTAGATATTCAACGATATTAAGACATCACTACTAGTTTTATTATGGGACAAAGCGGTTGTGGTTGGGTTTGTCTTTTGGCAACACAGCCCTGAAATATGGACAGATGGACTCCAACAGGGAGTGTGGGGAGGTGGTGGGTGCACAAGTGGCAAGAGACGCCGGGAGCTGCTGCTGCTGAGGCCCAGCGATGCCTTGTGGCCGTTCATCCTGCAAGTCTCTCCCCTTGTTTTGCGACCGAAATTCTGCACAACTCTTTAAAGCACTCAGCACAGCTGGAAAGACAACGTACTAGAAAGATGACCAGCACCGCGACTCAGCACAGGAAAACACCAACCAAACCAGCCACTGAGAAGAACCCCCAGAGAGTGCAGAAGGCGCGTTCAGAGGACGTTCACGAAGACGCGCAGCTCAGCGACCATGAAGGAGGCTGAGGAGGAACCCGGAAAGGGAGGAAGGAAGCGCCTTTTGAGCGGGAGAAGCAGCGGGAGCAGACTCGGGGGCTCGCCTCGGTCCGTCTGAGGACGCCGGCTCTGGCGGGTTTCAGCCTGCGGTGGGGCAGGGGTATTTCTCTCTTCCTATTTCCCGTAACTAGCGCGGATGGGCTTTTTTAAGTTGTGGGGGATGGGGAAGAAGATAGAGAAGGGGTGTTCAGGCAGAACAGACATTGCGCAACATTGGGGGTATGGAGCACAAACACAGAAGACGGAAGTGGCGTCAGCACCATGGAGAGGGCTGGCATCCCAGCAAGGCCACTCAGACGGGCAACCTTCAACAGTGCACCCGCGGCAGAGCTGTGAGCTGGTGCTGGGCTGGGCGAGGTGCCCACTACCAACAGAGGTCAGTGCCCAGGGGAGCGCAGGAGGCAGCGGGGCCAGCCAGAGGACTCTCTCTGAGCAGAAGCAGAAAGCAGAAGCAGCCCCAGAGGGAGGGGAAGGGGCGACTCCAGGCAGCGACTCCAGCCTGGCCAGGCTACGCTCGTGGGCAAACCGCGCTTCGTCCGTGCACAGTCTGCTTCTCAGGACAGGAACCAGAGGAAGGCATCACCAGTGCCCACCCACCCCTCCCTCCCTCCATGATGACTCTGCACCCCTTCCGCTTAAAACCCACCATGACGGCCATTTGGACAAAGAGAGAGGGAGACCAGAGAGCCACCCAGCCTGGGAGAGAGGCACAGAGCCGCTGCCACGAGGCCTTCGCTCACAGGGCTGACGCAACGTCAGTCTCCGTTTTTTTTCATCTGTCCTCTGTTTGACATTATTTGCATATCTTCGAAGAAGGCACATTTTAACAGAATCTCACTTTCCATGTCGTGGTCTCAGTTAGGAGGGAGCTGCCGAGTCTTTTGGAGGAGTGGGAGCGGCAAGCGCCCCTCAGTGGGAGGACCGAGGCGGGGCGGACTCACGTGGAAGGACAGCCCCTTGGCTCAGGGGCCGAGCACAGCCTGCCCTGGGAGCCGCGTCGCTGCAAGGGGGGTTCCTGTGGGGTCACCACAAATGACCACCAAGCACTGAGCTGGGCAGCCTGACCACGAGCAGGGGAGGGGGAGACAGGACGCGGGCACTTCGGACTAACCGCTATGGGGGGGTGTGGTGGGGGCGGTGTGGCCGGAAGTCGCACCCCTTCGTCTTCATCAATAAAGTCATGAAACAGCGAAACTGTAGGGAAGAGCTTGAAGGAGGCGAGGACTGAACACCGAGGGCCCGCCCCAGGAGACCCGACCCCCCAGTCCACCGCCTGAACCCTCCCCGCGGGGGAGCAGGACCCGTGGCGGGCTCCCTCCCCATCCACGTGCCCCTCCGCAGGCCCCCGAGGGGGCAGGACTGCGTGAGAAGACCCGAGAAGGGCAGGCCTGGGTGGGTGCGGGAGAAACAGAACCCCGCTGGCAATAAAATCACCAAAGAGCGTGACTTACCATCGTCCAAGCCCGGGGCATTCCTGGGGTCTCCTGCAGGCGAAGGCCATCTCTGGGGGGCAGCCGGTGCCGAAAGGACCCTGGGCTCTCTCCACGCTGCGCTCAGGAGGTTGCGCGGCGCGGGGTCGCCCTGCCGGGGGGGCAAAGGGGACTTCCGAGCAGCGTAGGCGCTCAGCGCGGCGACCAGATTCTGCCGGTCCACACCGTCCGCTGACTTGGGGGTGAGCTCGTCGGGCTGGAGCCGGTGGAGCGTGGGCAGCGGGCGCCCCCCGGGGAAATCCGCCCGGGGCTCAGGAGCATAGGTCAGGGCGGACGTCTGTGCCATGAAGGTCAGCGTGCTCTCGGCAAGGGGGTCCTCGCCCTGCAGGGTCGGGAGACGGACAGCAGGTGAGCGTGCATCACCAGCCACGTGTCCAGGCAGCCTTGGTCACCCAACAGCGCAGGCACCTGAAACCCATACCCAAGCAGGCACAGCCCTTTCCAGGCCCTGACTGGCCCAGTTCCCAGTCCACTTCCCTGCCGCGCTGCTTTCTAACAGCTTCACTGAATACAGTCCACCGGCCACGAACTCACTCAGTTCAGAATTAATTTTCAGTATATCCACACAGTCGTGCAAGCGTCACCACAGTCAGATACCAGAAGACATCCTCTCCCCAAGAGAAACCGTGTGCGCTTCCCCTCCCCCAGGCCAGGCTAGTCCACTGCCCACTTCCACAACTTTGCCCCCTTGGACATCTCATTAGATGGAAGCGCAACACGTGGCCCTTTGTGCCTGGCTTCCTTCATAGGATGCAATGTTTCCATGGCTGCAGCGTGTTGGTGCCACATCCCTTTAATGACTGAAGAATATTCTGTTTTGAGGACACAGCACATTTTGTTTCCTTTTTCATCCACTGGGTTGTTTCCACTTTGGGGCCACTGTGAGCGATGCTGCTATGTACATTTGTGTCCAAGGTTCTGCGTGTTGTGTCTGCTTCCCTGGGCATCGGCTCGAGAGTGTGGACTCATAACTGGCCCAGGACTGCCCACTGTGTCCCTGCAGGGCTGCACCACGTACCCCCCTTACAGCTGCAGGGGCAGCGTGTGAGGCTCTGGGTCCTGGGTGTCCTCGCCCACACTCGGTGCGGGCGTCTTCCTTACACAGCTGTCCCATGGCTGGGCAGTATCTCTGAGGTTCGGTTTGCACTTCCCCGATGGCAAAGGAGGTGGAGCACTCACCCTTCGTGTGTCCCCCAGCCCCGCCTGCAGCACGCTGTGGTCACATAGAGCAGCGCCTCTGGCTGAGCGGCTCCTTCAGCAGGAGCTCCAGCTGCTCATCCTAGCTCCATCCTTTGCTGGTCATTTAAATTCCTTTATAACCTACTCCTTTTACAGCGATGTTCCAGCTGGTGATGCTGCCAGCATCTCTGGTTTGACACCTGATGTGGACCCCAGGCCTCTGAGCCCCACATACTTTCCCTCCACACCCACTTAGTACACAGTCCCAGGAGGACGCATCCCCGTCACACTTTGTTCTGTCCACTACCCCAAACAAGGCCCAGCTCCCCAGCCCGGGACAGCCGTGAAGACGTGAGCAGTCTGTGTCCTCCCTCTGACCGCAGCACCGTCAAAACTTCACCGACAGACACAGTGATGTCCCCCTTGGACCTGACTCAGAGCCCCTTCGTAGTGCGCTGGGCCCACAGGGTCTGCGGGCCATGAATCTTTAAAGGTCTTGCCAGTTCACACTCTCTCCACGCACCTCCCACAGGGCCACGATGAACGCCAAGTCACTGGCTACACACTTGGGTTAAGATGTGTGGCCATCACTGAATTCAAGATGGTGGTTCAGGCTCCCAAGTCTGCCTCGTTTTTAAACTGCTTGGCCTCAGCTTCCCAGGACGCATCCCGGTGGAGCGAGCGAGAGCCGGAAAGTGGGGTGACTGGGTTCCAGTTTCCCTCTCACACATGAACTCGGGCAAATCACTCGACCTCTTGAGACTCACTTTTCTTCTGTCAAAGAAGGAGATTGGACATGATCCCTAAGGTGGTTATTTCTAAAATGATGTGATTCTAGTTGTCATCTGAATTGCTGAATTTTGTCCAAGTACTGGCTGAAATCAACTGCTTTTCCTTTAGAAGAGAAAAAACAAGCCTCACGAGAGAGAGAGGGAGAGAGAAAGAGAGAGAGGGGGACACGCTCCACAACAAACAGCCCGCCAGCCCCCCGCACAAACGGGGAGGGAGTGTCGGTCTGAAGTCCAGCCTGAACTCTATTCAGAGGGCTGTCTCTGCACAGCCGGTCAGGCCGCAGCGCTGGGGGCCAGGGCTGCCTCGCTGCTGTGCCGCGAGCCCTGCTCCTCTCTCGCTGCGAAGGCCGCCGAACCCAGAGCTCCCACTCGAGGGCCTTGAAAGACAGTCGAGTGGGAGCTCGGCTGCAGGACCCAGCAGGCCGAGCACGGTGCGGCAGAGTACTGCAGGGCGCGATCCATGTAGCGGACAGCAACAGACACGCTGTATGGGTCTTTCATGCTCTGAACCAAATTAGGGTGAAGAGGGAGAAGGAGCATTTCAGCAGGCAGGCTGTGGAAAGATTGAAAGCACGGGCTTCCACCAGTCACACCAGGTCCTCTGAGAGCGACGTGGGCGCGGCAGTGTCCTCCCGGTGAGGGCGCCCTGGTCTCCGGGGAGGTGAGTGAGGAAGGCAACCTCGTGGTCGCTTCACATCCCGGAGGAGAGAGTGCGTGGAGGGAGCTGGGGTCTGGGCCAGGCTGCCAGGGTCTGACTCCACCTCCGCTGCTCACAAGGCTAGTGACCTTCGCTTTGGCGAGTCAGTTAACCTCTGAGTCATCTGTGAAGTAGGGAAGATGGCCCCGGAACCCAGAACACGGTGGCTCCTGGTGCTGTCCCTGCGGTGCCTTCTTACACCTGTACCTTCTTTGAAGCAACAGGAAGCCCGAGGGTCAGCCCCTGACGGGGGCCATCCAAGTGCACCCCTTGTCACACTGTCAGCTCTGAGTCTAAAAGGCTCCAGCTCACTTTCAAACCCCCTATTCTAAAGATGTTTTAAGCCTCAATTGAACAAACCTATGAGTCAAATTTCCTACAATAATGCTGAATAATTATTGAGACTGTACAGTTGCCCAAATCTGCAACCTAAAAGGACTGGCTGATTTCCAGCACATGGTCTGGCTCCTCCAGGCACATTCATGCTTCACGCTGCGTGTCAGAGACGCCGAGTGTGGGTGTCCGCAGTGCGATCCCCTGTGTGTGTGGAGCGGTGGAGAACGGCTGCCAGTCTCGCTGCCCTTTGCACTGAAATGACGTCCATCTAGGCTCGTCCCTTAACTCATGGTGCTCCCACGGGAGAGGGGGTGAAACCCACTCACAACACACCCCACAGGCGTTGGCTGACCAGACCCAGGAGGAGACTGGCCCCGTCTGGCCAGCACAGCTCAGTGGGGCCTTTGTAACTTTGCAACCTCTTCGAACTTCACTTTTACCACCTGCAAAACTGGGGAAAAGTTCTTTTTTTCTTGAAGCACTTGTGAGTATTAGGGAGAGTATAGGGGAACGTGCCTAGTTCAGCTCGCAGCTCCGAGGAGGCATCTGATAAACCACAGGCAGCATCAGCATCACTGCCTTCAAGCAGCATCACCACCATCACCACCACCATCACCACCACCATCACCAGTGTCACCACCATCAACATCACCAACTTTATTACCACCATCACCGCCACCGCCGCCACCACCACCACCACCACCACCATCACACCCACTGCTGTGCTGAGCTCTGGGCTACATTCTGTAGAGGAGGAACATCTCAATCACGGACCTATCTTCAGACAGTTTGCAGACTGAAGTGGGAGTTGAGTCACAGACATCAGTAACTATAATTGAAAGTGTATTAAGGAGGTTTGCTGATGGAGTCTGGAAGGAAGTGACCACAGTCAGCTGGGGAAATCAGGGCAGCTTCCTGGAGCCAGCGGACACACTTCCTAGACCTGACTGCCCATCAGTGAGGCAGCCATGGAAGTGCCTTCCTTACCTCCCAGCTGCGCCAGCACCTAGGTCCTCGGGCTGCAGGTCGGTGCCTTCCTCTCACGGAAACCTACCCGCCCAAGTCCCAAATCGCACAATTATGAATTCAGACTGCCAGGAAGGCCTGCGGGCCCTCCGAGTCCCACATGCCAGCAAACGCTGAGGGGATGAGACCCACGTCCACACATTGGTCACTCATGCTCATCAGATAGTCTCTGGTGCCAAGGATCCAAAACAAATTAGGAAACCCAAATTGGGCCATCTGTGGACCAGATGACAAACATTTCCTCCAGTTTGTCTCACAGCCCGAAGGCAGCGCTGACAAGCACACTGATCAAGACACGCTTGCTGCTGGCGTGACAAAGTCCACAGCAGTGGGGCTGCCACAGGCTCCCTAACGAGATGGCCCTGCGGCACTACCGGACGCAGCCGGACTTGGGGGCTGGGGCCTCAGGGACCCCCACCTCCAGCTCATTAATGTAAGGGGGTGTTACTTTGCTCTGCTTCTCTGTGCTCCGGCTGCAGAGGGAGATCCTGGCCAGTTGTTCTCTGTCTGTCTGTCTGTCTGTCTCTCCCAACACAGTGGAAAAGTTGTCAGAGCTCAACAGTGTTCAGGCTCTAAGCTGCCCACCACGTGCAGGGGAAGGAGATTGGAGGTGTCATGCTTACTGACAGCACTGTCGCAGGACAGGACGCTCCTGCAGTCAGAGGAGCCTTGGGCGGGTCTGTCTCTGACCAGGGTAGCTGTGCTCTGGTTGCTGAGATACAGAGCTTTCAGTTAGAAAAATAAGCCCCACACAGCTTCTGCAGAGTTCACACACTCTGAGGTTGAAGAGGTGTTAGGATCTAGACCCCAGGATCAATGATCCTGCACAAGGTTGAGAGCAACACGGAGCGTGGCTGTTAAATCACGGGCATCAACAAACGTTATGCAGCTGGAATTACTCTACAGAAACCCCAGCGAAGCACGGAGCAGGTGCCGTCCTCATTCCGTCCCGCCCTGCCTCTCCCTCCGGTGTCTCTGCCTCAGGACACGCGCCTTCTGGTTGGCGTTCTGTTCTGTCCTGTCCAGCAGCTGCACCCGCAGCCTCACACCCGCAAGCAGAGAGCAAAGGGACTGGACGGAAGCAGAGGTGCAATCAGCTTTCCCCTCCCCCTTGGATGCGCACGAGGCCTGAGCTGCAGGCCAGCCGACCAGAGCACCCCACTGAGGCCGTCAGGACAGCGGGCACAGCGCGGGTCGTGTGCTCTGAGGACCAGCGCTAGGCCCTCTGGCTTTGAGTGCTTGCCATTCCCTTTGACCCCCTCAGCAACCCTCTGGTGTAGACACAAGCATCCTCAGCTTCGGGGCAAGAGACAAGATCTCCTGTGAGTTCGGGCAGAGCTGGCTTTGGCCACAGAGAAGCAGGCCCACCCTGCAGTCCGCCCAACGGAAAATGCAGAACCACGCTCAGCTGGGTTTAAAGAGCCAACTCGGGGACCTTGTTTCGGACTTAAAAAATAAACACGAAAAGGCTGGAGGAGAATTTCAGGGCTCTGGTTTCAGCGCTGCCAACAATTAAGCGTTGAAAGTGGACAGGTGCTGTTTCCCTCATCAGCGGAGGTGCCGAGCAGTGGTCTCAAGGGACGTCTCGTCCTCCAGAACGTGTGACCGCAGAAGGCCAGCGCCCCTCAGTGAGGCGGCGGGATGGGTGAACGCCCGTGGAGACCACCCAGGCAGCGTCGCACATGGCGACACAAGGAGTCAAATCGAAACTGAAGAGAAAAAGAGAACGTCTTCTGCGCACACGGAATTCGACAGCGGAGAGGAACCAGTGAGCGCAGAGCCCCCCGAAGCTTGGCAGGTGCTAGGCACGTGCTCAGACCGCCACCACCTCCCCCGGCAGGGGTGCTGCAGAGAGCCAGCCACCTCCCCAAGGCTGCAGCGTACACCCTGGGGCCAGGAGCGGCTCAGGTCCAGCTCACGTGAGCCCAGGACAGAAGAGAGGCGGAGGGAAGGGCCGCGGGCCTGGGTGGGGAGGTGCTGTGATCACACCACGAAAAGACACGAGCTGAGCACCTGCCCTCCTGCATCCACACCATGGCCACCGCCCCACCGGGCGCACAAGCCCACCACAGCCGGGAGGTTGGCTTGCCCCGCAGCTCAGCTCTGAGCTGGTAAGAGTCCTGGACACCCAGCCAGGAGAGCGGGCTGCTCTGCAGCGGGACGTCGTCCGGGGATGAAGGGGGTCAGGACGACAGCTGGGACGCCTTGACCCTTCCTCCGTGGATGCACACCACCAGGGCTCCGCCTCCCACCCAAGATCAGTACAAATGAAAGCAGGAGCCAGAAATTCAAAATCAAACGACACCGGAGAGGTGGCACGCTTAAGCGCTGTGGCCG
Source organism: Vicugna pacos (assembly GCF_048564905.1). Taxonomy (NCBI): domain Eukaryota; kingdom Metazoa; phylum Chordata; class Mammalia; order Artiodactyla; family Camelidae; genus Vicugna; species Vicugna pacos. Next base: position 564,293 of record NC_132993.1, on the reverse strand, counting down.
CGGTCCTCTGAGCTCTGCAGTTTTGCACATGCTGCTCCCAGTGGCGTAGCTAAGTCCAGGGCAGGAGGGACCCCCATGTTCCCAAACTCATGTTCCCAAACTCAATCTCCGAAGGTGGCACCTCTTCAGAGACGAGAGACGAAGTGGCGGGCCTGTTGGTGGACCCTGGGTGGTCTCTGGGTGGGGCCCTGTGAGCGAGGCTGCGGCGACGGCCGCCTGCAGGACTTCTCCTGAGCAGCCCGGGGGCACCTGCTGCGTCACAGGACAGATGGACGCTCAGCCATAAATAAACTGCCAAGTGATGGCTGAGCAGCTCATATTCCCACAAACTGGAGCGTTTCCATCACTCTTCACCCCGCAAGGAGCAGGTACTACGGTTCTTTTAACTTAAGCCAGTCTAGTGGACGTGAGGTTTGCTCCTGAATCTCCCGAATGAATGATGATGGTGAGTGTCTCGGGTGCCGTTACTAGCCACTTGTTTGTCTCTTTAAGCGAAGCACCTGTTGAGAACTCGCATGCTTGCGCTGGCCGCTCGTCGCTGAGGCGCAGCTGACACGCAGCAAACGGTGTGCCTCTGCTCTCACGCGCTCTCGCGCAGGCGCACCCTGGGGGACCGGCAGTCAGGACAGTGCATGCCGGTCACCCCACACGTGTCTGCCTGCCCTCTGGACGCCTCCCCAGCCTCCGTCTCCAGCCCCCGCCCAGCCTGCCTTCCGTCCCTTACGCTCTAGTTCTCGTTTTCTAAAATTCTGCATAAATGGGATGAGAACATGTGCTCTTTCCTGTCTTCCAATGAGCACAGTTACTCTCAAGTTCATCCATGCTGCTGCGTGCACCCACGGTATTCACTTTTACTACTAACCAGAGTTCCCTTTAACGGGTGAAATGCAAGGTGTTTATCCACTCGCTCACTGATACGCACTTGGGTTGTCTCCACTCGCTGGAAATTGCTATTGCAGCCTCTGTGAACATTCCTGTTCCTGGTGGACAAAGCTTCCCTTCTCGGGCAGGAGTGGGAGGCTGGATAGAGAGCAGGTGTGTGTTTTCCAAAGTGGCTGAACCCCCTTCCACTCCCACCAGCAGTGTGAGAGTGCAGTGCACCCACCTTCTCACCAACATGCGGAGCAGTCAGTCTTCTGCGTTCAGCCGCTCTGACAGGCATGCAGTGGCCTCTCACCACTGCTGTAACTCGTACCTCCCCAGTGAACAGCCACGTCCAACACTTCACACGAGCTTTCTGCCTCCCGTTTGTCCCCCTTGGTGAAGTCCTTTTGCTCATGTTTTATTTGTCTGTTTTTTTCAGTGAGTCTTGAGAGCTCTCTACACACTGCGGAGAGAAGTGCTTCTTCAGGTGCATTGCTGGCAAACACTCTTTCCACGCCTATAACTTGTCTTTCCCATCTCATCGGTACCTTTCTTCCCAAAGCTTCTGTGAGGAGTGCCTCCGAAGGCCACGGAGCCACCCACCCCGGGCCCCTTGGGGACTAGCCACCCTAACCCTCACCCCCGCCCTCACCCCAGGCAAGTCAAAGCCTGGCAGCTCCCGTTCAACCAGTTGTCAGAAAAAATCACGCACACTTGCCCACTAAAAGTTACCAAGATCTCTAATCGTTTCTGTGAACTGTCCTTTTCAATATGCTCCAAATCTTGGGTGGCTCTAAAGCAGACTGGCCTCGGTACAAAACGAACTTCCATCCTAGGGCCCGACAGCTGGTGCCTACACGCCGCCCCAAGGGCGGTGTGTGGAAGGAGGGCTTTCCGGGGACAGCGACTTGCAGTGCAGGCCCCAGGACAGTCTGGGGCACCCCGGACCCACCTGCTTCCCACCCTCCCCGAGCACAAGTGGGCCCCGTGGCCCCGGCCTGTCCAAGCGGGAACACAGGCCCTCCTTAAGGGTGGAGACGCCAGGCCTCCTGCCCCGCCCACTGACCAGGATACAGCAGAAAGCCCAGAGATGCTGCGGGCCTGGGAACCACTGTCCCCATGTGCCCAGAGGGAACCGCCTGGCAGGTACAGACATGCCCCAGACTAGAGAGAGAGCTCCGAAGTCACCTGCACCAGCGGCCTGTCCAGCTTCAGCCCGGGGAGCGTGTTCGGGGCGGCAGCCTGGGCCAAGGCCTCCAGGTAGGGCAGGTAGCGCTGAAGGACCTCGGCCAGCACGTCGCCCTCCAGGCTGAGGCCCCGTTCATCCTGGACGCTCTGCTTGGGGCTCCTGAAAAGCAAAGGGAAAGCTTTTGCCAGTCCAGGGCCCTGGCATCCACCCTGCACTCCAGCCACGGCGGGAGCCTCCCACGTGGTGGCCTGGGGCGGCGCACCACACTCAGGCACAGCTTCATAAAGAGGAAGAAGTGGGCGGCACTGAGACGCCCAGCGTAACGTAAAGTCCAGCATGGAGAGTCTGAACTCACCCAAATAAAAATTGAAATTCGAGACAGCTTGACGCTGGGTCTGTGTTGTTTCACACAACAGATGACATCGCACATTCTCCTGGATGAAGCCCAGGGTATCAGCACAAGAAACACAAAGAACAGCTCTGACCCTCAAGAAACCCTCAGTCCAGCCAGCGAGAGGTACTTCGGTGACCAGCCATCAGGTTCACACTCACACGTTTGTCCCCAGGACCTGGTGGCCCAGCTGCTTCCTGTCCTCGAAGGCCAGAGGCAGAAAGGCAGGCCCTGAAGGCTAGCGTTCAGGGGCTGCTGTGGCTAGGCCTGCCATGTGGGACGTTCTCTCTGAGGGAAGAATGGACTTTGCACGTGAAGCCGGGGGGTCCTCTTCCTGCTCAGTGAGTGAGAGGGACGGCCTGCTGACTGCACCGTGTCCTTGGATGGAGTGCTCAACCCGGGCCTGTGTCCCCTGCAGGAGTGGACGAGGCCCCGGACCCTCTGACGGGGCGGGTGAGGACGCAGTGGGGATAGCCCTCCGCTCACACAGGCCGCGGTGCTCGGGGAATGGGGTGACACTCGGGGCTTAATCCTGCTTTTTGTACCAAAGTGAACAATAAACTCCCCCTGGGAGATGAGAATTCTGACTTCTCTGCTTTCAGCCAAGGCTCTGAGGATGCAGACTTTCCAAGGGTCTCAGGAAGAACAGGGGAGGACCCCTGGGCACGTCTGGGGTGACAAGGGCACCCGGGTGGTGGCTGCAGCACACCCACGGGCAGGGCCCCGTGCAGACACCCCAACTTTGTGGAACTTCAATGCCAGGGAGATGGGGGTACTCTGCCGCATGACACAAGGAACTAGGCTTGGTGGCTGCTGTCTGTGGCCGTTTTCATGGGGACAGAAGGCACATCCACCTTACCTGGCCAGATGGGACGCGTCGGGACGTCGTGGGTAGGTCTGGGGGAGGCGTGAGAGCTCCCGGGCCATCAGGTGCTGGGCGGCGGCGTCCTGCCACGAGGAACCTGTGGGGAGAGCAGCAGGACCTGTGTTAACGAGGCGAAGCCAAGCAGAGCTGCTGTTCCCGGCTTTCCCGCCACGTCGTCCCCTCGCGGAGGGCGGTTCACGGCCAGGTCTCCTCCTTACAGACACTCCGGCTCCCAGAGGCCCCTGCACCAGAAACTGCTGGGTGCTTTGCTAGTGGAAAACCAGGCGGGAGGAGGCTGGACAGCTGGAAGGCAGGAGCCCCCGGCCAGGCATGCACTCTGGTCCAAAGAGGGAAGCCGTCTGCAGAAAGCGGCCAACTTCCCTACCTGGAAAGGTTTGGCCACGGCCCCCAAGCACACACGGTGGCCACCAGACCTGCTCGCGGCCATGTCTGGGCAACTTGCTCCTCCTAACCCCACCCTGCTCGAGAGCCACACGTTTGAAGTGAAATGAGGGGTACTGTTACTGGGAAAGCAGTTATCGTGGGGCTTAATGTACTGTGTCTGGAACCAATTACACCATATTTATACTCAAATGTTATGACAAAGAGCTTTATATATAACAAGGGCAAAGCAGTTATGAAGGCAAAGTCCATGTGATTATGCATTAATTACATGCACTGCAGATCACATGATAATTATGCTCCGAATTACCAAATAACTCCCAAGAATAATTATTATACAATTTGTACATTTTAGATCTTATGGTAACACTGTAGCACTTAGCGCTATCCCGTGCAATTATCCATAATTATCTAATCACTAAATATCATGTAATTACAGAGATATATTTTTATGCCCTGTACAAAAACACATTACCAAAATCTTCAAATCAGGACGGCTGTGCGTTTGTGTGCATTGGTGTGTGTCTGAGTGCAGCACAAGAAGGTCCAGGACTCACTGAGAACACACGTTCTCAGTAGAATTAAAAGAACAGCTCTTACATGTAAACTGTCTTCATAGACCCACTGGAACACTTTTTCAAATGCAAATCTAACATTTTTTAAAACTTACAACTGGCAAGATTCAAACTGTTGGAACAGTTTCCAACTGAGTCTAAATCTCAGAAGACCTGACAGCATTACCCAGAGTGAAGCTGACGGAAAAGTCGCCCGCTCAGCTGCCTCCTGCGGCCACCAGCAGCTGAGGGTGATGCGACGTTTGGAGAGAGGGTCGGAGACCCAGCCTCACAGGCACTGTCACCCTTACTTTGGGGTTAAACATGCTTAGAAGTAAGCTAGTCTGTTCCTTTTGTTTGACAAAAGCACCTAAAAAACTGCCCCACATGCGATGTGTTTGTGTGGCTGTTACTGGTCTACCCCCAGGAGGCATGTCTGCAGTATGAGCATGTGGTCCAGCACTGTGCGCTGGGGAATGGGCATGGTCTCAGCACGCCACTCCCAGAAGGATGGTCTTACTATTATTATCTACCAGGAAACAGAAAAATCAAGAGCACAGAAGGAACTTACTATGAAAAAAAATCATTTTAAAAATTTAAATAACAGAACTGCAGTAATATTTTTATCTAAAGAGCAGAGCAGTCTGAGCCGTGCCCATTCTGGGGTCTGTGTGGAGGCCACGTGATGGATGTGTCTGTCGGGGCAGTGAGGGACCCCTGAACCTCTAAGCGCTCCTGGCAGCACTCGGGAACCAGGCACACAGATATAGGGGCTGGACGTCCTCCATGAGCATGTCTCCTAGGCAGGTTGGAGAGACAAAACCCTGGGTGAGCACACACTTGCCTGCTCTTCCCACTCGGTTCAGCCACACCCTGGGCCACACGTGAGAGGCTGTGTAGGGTGGAGAGGAGGCGGCAGGTGGCCAGGGGCCCAGGACCTGAGAAAACACATGTGGGGCCCCCATGTTTCCCTTGGCCTGTCATCTCAGACGTGGAGCTGAATCAACCAGCAGCCCAGATGCCGACGAGGCCCCAGCTGAAGTCGCCTCTCTCTAGTCAGTGGCCAGGAAAGGAGCAACTGAGCACATTGTGGACGATGCAGCTCCCCTACCCCCAAAACCTAGAAGAAAGCATGACCCCACCCCCACTCACACAAAGGCTGAGAGGGGGCCTCCGCATCCTCCACTGTGAGGCCAGTGACCCCGACTGGGTCCCCTCTGGGTGGTAACCACCTGTTCTTATCAGTGGAGACCATGTTGGGAGTTCAGACTCCCACCCATCCCTCTCCCAGCTGTGAGGACAAGACCCTCCCTGCAGATGTCAGCAGAGGTCCAGTGAGGAACCCCAACTTCCACCTCCACTGTCAGTAACAGAGCCCCCTCCACACCCCAGCAGAGTGGTGCCAGAAAAAGCCAGTTAAAGCACAAGGTTTACATGAGACCCAGAGTCCCATAATATAACCCAGATATGTCCAGGTTTCAACAGGGAACCACTCTTCTCAAAACCAAGAAAACCTCAAACCAAATGGAGAAAGATGATCAGTAAACACCAGCACTAACATGACATAGATGCACCCATTTTCTGACAGAGACTGTAAACCCACCATGTTAAAGATGCTTCAGTGAACAATTATGAACACACTTGAAGCAAATTAAAAATGGAAAGCCTCAACAAAGAAATAGAAAGTCTCAGCAAATAGATAAATGCTGAAAATACTATAACTGAAAAAGACAATAACCAAAACAAACAGGTCAGTGGATGTGCTTTATAGAAAGATGGAGGGGGCAGAGCAGAGAGAATCAGTGATCTGGAAGACAGAAGAGTAGAGTAGAAATTACCCAATTCCAGCAACAGAGAGAAGACAGTCTGAAAAAAAGGGGGCAGAGCCTCTGGGTTGTGGGGCTGTAACAAAAAATCTAATGCTTATGTCATAAGAGTCCCAGGAGAGGAGAAGGAAGACAGTGCTGAAAGGCACTCCAAAAAATGACTGAAGATTTCTTTTTGACAAGAGTAAACCTAAAGATTCCAGATGCTGAGCATCACAAATGGGATAAACTCAAATCTCCTCTGGGACACACGATAATTAAACTTCAGAAAACTAAAGGCAAAGGAAACAGTAGCCAGAGAAATAACACCATACCCATGAGGTGAACATAATTCAGTGACAGAGGAGTTCTCATCAGGAACCACAGAGGCCACGTGAAATCACACATTTTTCAAATGCTGGGAGAAAAAAAAGCTGTCAATCCAGAATCCTGATAATCCTCCAGTCCAGACACCCAGTGACAATATCGTACAGGAGTGACAGGGAAATGGAAACATCCTCAGGCAAATGAAAATGAGAGCCTCCTTTACCAGCAGGCCTACCCTGAAAGGCCTGCTAGGAGAACTTCTGTAAATAGAAAGGTGGTGACAGAAGGAGAAGCCTCAGAACATCAAGAAGGAAAAAGCATGAAAGTGAAGGTCTGAGGGAAATGCGACCCCTTCTCCCTCCCTTGAGTTTCCTGAGTTACGTTTCACAGTTGAGGCAAATGTTATTAACATTGTCTGATGTGCTTCTAGTTATATGTAGAGGAAATATTTTAAGTAACTATAATAAACCAGGTGAAGAATCACTCAGGGAGGTAAGGGTTTAGACCCCACTCAAAATGGTAAAAAAATGATGACACCAGCAAACGGTGACAGTTTTGTACATATAATGTAATATCCATACCAACCAAGAGATACAGTCAAAACACTGTAGATAAATCAATATGGATTTGAAAAAAAAGTAAATATAACCTAAAGGAATGAAGGAAAAAGAATACACAGAAGAAATAGAACAAACAGAAAACAAAAATAGTAAGATGGGATTCAATAATTACATTAAACATAAATGGGCTAAATACACCAATGAGGACAGACATTGACCAAGCGGATTAAAAACGCATGACCCAAATATATGCCATTTATAAAAAACTCACTCCAACTTTCAGGTTGAAAGTAAAAGGATTAAAAAAAAACTGTCAGTCAAACAAAAGCAGTAATAACAGATAAATCTTCAGAGCAAACAAATCAGAGAGAGACACATGCCTCAGGGACAGAGGTAAATCCACCAAGAAGACACACACCCTAAATTCATGTGCACCAAACAACAGAGCTGCCAAGTATGTGAAGCAGAAACTGACAGGACCGAAAGGAGAAACAGACAAATCCAGCTAACGTGGACCAGATCCTGGAATATAAAATAAAACTCAGCAAAATGAAAAGAATCAAAATCATTCAGAGTATATTCTCCAATCAGAATGGAATCAAACTAGAAATCAATCATAGATACAACAAATCTCCAGACACTTGGAGATCAAACAGCACTGCTAAAGAGTCCATGGGTCAAAGGGAAACTTAGATGAAATGTCCCATTCCTCATAAAACACAAACTACCAAACTCATCAAATAGGAGACAGGTAATTTCATAGCCCTTTAACTATTAAGGAAATTGAATCCATAATTTAAAGCCTCCACAAAAAGAAATCTCCAGATCCAGAAGGTTTCACTGGATAATTCTACCAAATATTTAAGGGAGAATTAACATGAATGCTACACAATTCCTTCCAGAAAACAGAAAAGGAGCAAATGTCCCCAGTTAATTTTAGATGTTAATATTAGTTAATACTAACATGACACCAAAAGCAGACGAAGACAGTAAACAAACAACAAAAAACAACCCTGCAGACCAACATCCCTCATAAATATAAACATTAAGACCCGTAAGAAAGTACCTTAGCATATAAAATGCAGCAACACGTGAAAATAATTATACTTCATACAGTTTACTCCAGGGATGCAAGGCTGGTTTAACCCTAAATCAATCAATTAGTTCAACACCTACTCACGATGGAAACTCTCAGGAAAACAGGGCCGGGGAAGACTTCAGGGCTTCACCGCCTCGACAACGAGCATCCGCACGAGCCTGCGGCCAGCACCACACTTAACGGTGAGAAGCTGGAAGCTTTCCCACTGCGGTCAGGAATGAGGCAGGGTGTGCTCCCTCACCACGTTCACTCAGCAGAGCTGCAAGTTCTCAGCACCGCAATGGGCAGCAGAAGGAAATGAGAAACATGCAGGTGAGAAAGGAAGAAACCTGCCTGTTTCCAGGCGATATAATTTCCCACATGGAAAATACCAGTGAATCTACAAAAAACGCCTAGAATAAATTATTTGTCTGTATATTAGCTACAGCCACATTGACACTGCAACTAAAATACTATTTACAGTCACTCCAGAAGGTGAATACTTGGGTATAAATCTGACAGAACGTGTTCAGGACTGTGCACACTGAAAACTACAGTGTTGATGAAAGAAATCAAAGATCTAAGTAAGCCACAGGCATGCTGTGTTCATGGGCTGAAAGTCTCAACATAATAACGATGTAAATCCTCTCCAAACCGATACAGAAGTCTCACTCAATTCCTATCAAGATCCCAGCAAGAGCCTTTGCGGACACAGACAAGAAACTTCATTGGGATAGCAGAGGACCTGGGAGCTAAAACAGTCCGGAAAAAAAGAAGAAGAAAGAAGGAGACATTGCTCTACCTACAGATCCCACCCCTGTGACCCAACCGCACCAGCCGGTCACCAAGACCTCATGGTGCCATGGACAATGGGCACACAGGTCACCAGAGCAGAGCAGGGGTCCAGGAAAAGACCCACACAGGAACGTCCAGCAGATTCTGACACAAGTGCAAAAGCAACTTGGTGCTGAAAAATTGCCTTTTCGACAGATGGAGCTGGAGGGTTGAGCTTCCAGAGGGGAAAACAGGAGCCTCAGCGCAGGGCTCAGGGTTTACACAGTAAGTAACCCAAATGGGTTATGGATGCAAACGTCAAATATAAGACAGTGAAAAGTTTAGAGGAATCAAAAATCAAAAATCTTTGGAGCCAAGGTGAGGCAGCGAGTTCTTAGACTTGACACCAAACGTCATCCATAAAAAGAAAGTCCAATAAAATCGATCTCATCAAAATTAAAACTTCTGCTCTGTGAAAGGTCCTGTTAGAGGATGAGGAGGCGAGCACAGACTGGGAGAGAGAACCTCAAACTACACAGCCAGTGAGGGACTAATCTGTGACACAGGCAGAGCTCTCAGGATGGGACAGTGAAAAATCCAGTTACAAGTGGGCAAAAGGCACGAAGAGACATCGCATCGAAGAGGATGTGCAGGCGGCGAACCAGCCCACGTGAGGCTGCGCGACAGCATTCGCCTTCAGGGAAACGCAAACGAAATGCACAGCGAAACACCACTGACCCCTATCAGAAGGGCTAGGGCAAAACACAGCAACAGCTCCAAATCCTGGTGAGGATCTGGAGAAACCAGAACACAGCTACGTTTCCGGTGGGGCCACAAAACGGCACAGACAGGCAGAAAAACAGTCTGACGGTCTTGGAAAACTAAACATACACATCACACAGCCAGCAATTGAACCCCTGGCCATTTATTCCAGAAAAATGAAGATTTACCCCGAATAGGAAGCAGCCCAGATGTCACTCAGTGGGTGAGGGGTAAACAGGCAGGTCCTCCCCACAGTGCACAAGCCCTCAGCAGTCAAGACAACTCAGTGATGAAAAGGAAGGCACTGCAGACACAGCGGCGACCCGGACGCACCCTCACCGCTGTAACTTGCACGACCGGCTCCCATGCCCCCTATCAGGCAGGTCCTCCAGACCGCTGCCCTTTCACGGGCCAGCGCTGCCACGATTGGGTGCACGGTCAGCTAAGGTCCAGGTTGAAGTGTGATGATCATATTATAAAGACATATGCTGACAGCTATGGGAGTAGAAAAACGAAGACACCCGTTTGGAGAGAGGGACCTGGGAAGAGCTTCATAGAGGGTGTGATGCTCGAACCGAGGTTGGAAGGATGAATGAACAGTCCTCACAGGTGGAGGAAGGTCAGGGCACACCCAGGGTGACGGAGGAGCAGAATACGGGGAGTGTCCCCGCTGCACAGCAGGCGCCCGGGCCCCTTCTCCCCGGTCAGGACCGGCGAGGGCCGGGGGTCCCTCCGCCAGGGAGGAAGGGACAGGCCGGCGGCTGGAGAACATCCTCGTTCCCTGCAGGTTCCCGGAGCGGGAGGGACCAGCCTGCGTCTCCAGGCAGATCCTGTGCATCAATCTGAATGGAGTGGGGCTCATCTGGCACCACAGCACAGCAGAGCAGGACTCGGGCGCAGGAGGGAGGTCGCAGCCCCAAGGGTCCCCATGACCCATGCCCCTTCGAAAGGCGTTTTTCTGCCCGAGTTACCGCCCTCTCGACCCAACCACACTCACGGCCTCCGCACCGCCGGGGAGCCCGTCTCCTGGAACCGTCTTACTGCAGACTTGAGGTTTCTTGCTCATCACTCTGTGACCCCTTTCCCTCTGTTCTTTCATGTCGACTTCCTCCCTGTTACGTTGCAAGTCCCCCAGGTGGGGACAAGGTGGGGGCTGTCCGGGGGGCATGGGCTTCACTGTCCCCACAGTGGCTGAAGCACCTGTCCATGGGTCAGCCAATGCTGAGCCCAGGCTGCCTCGGTCCCTCCCGGAGAAGAGGCTGCAGGCGCACGCGGGTCCGAGACCGCACGGGGCCCGGAGGAGCCGGGCGTGGAGCAGGGAGGGCGACGCCAAGGCCTCTGCCTGCTGGGCTGTGTGCGCCCGTCACGGCCGAGCCGACGCAGCTCCGCGGGGCCCCACTGCCTCGCCGTTGGCCACGGGGCAGAAGGTCCTCCTGGGCCTCCCAGGTGTCAGGACGACACGAACTCCCACACGGCTTGCAGAGCGCTGTCCGGACAAGAGCGAGCTTTCCCGGAACCACACGGACACGCCGTTCGAGCCCCACGCCTCAGGCCTTCGTTTTCCCAACAGCGAAGGACAACCGCAGGGAGTGGAGAAGCGCGAGTGCTCGCCCCGGCTGAGCTCGGGCGCAGCCGGGGCGGGGCCTCGCTGCGGGCCGGCAACGTGATGGAGCTCTCCCCCAAGGAACAGGCCCCGCGCCCGTCTGCGCTGCCGCCAGCGAGCCTCACGCGGCCCCCGGGGCCCCGGCACGCTCAGCACGTGGACTGGCTGCGTGAGGCAAGACGCCACCGTTTTCCAAACCGTGACACTGCGTCCGTGCTTCCAGCCAGCAGCCGGTGCTGCAACGCCTCCTTCAAAGCAGGTTTGCTGACGGCCCCGCCCGTAAGTAAAAGCGCTCGCTTCCCTCCACACGGACCTCAAGGCCCACGTCATGCCCCCAAACTCGCCAAACAGTACTGCTTCCTGAAACGTCTACTCACGCTGGTTTGGGCCACCAGGGAGGGATTCCACCGGCATCTTGTGACTGATTCTTAAGTGAACGCCGCACAGCCCACGGGTCCCCTGACAAGGTGTCACAGCTTCAGGGCCTCCTAAGTGCTTATGAGCAAGAAAACACTGGAGAGCATTTTTTACAGTCACGGAGATGCTGCAGCTTCAAAACACACATGGACCTGAGGGAAGAGGGCCACGCAGCTCGAGCAGCGCGGACACCTCAAACGTCCCGGCCCAGCCGCTGACACAAGACGCGTCCCACACAGAGGCCGTGCCTTCACTCGGCTGCTCGGTCCCGTTGCTGAAGCTGCTCTCCTTGCCTCTGTGCTGCTTCCAAGTCTCACTTGAGTCTGATCTGGCCCAAACTGCACCCTAGCGGCTCGCGGCCCACCCGCAGGCTCTCCCCGAGGACGACGGGGCTGCACGAGCCCCTCCGCACCCGCGCCCTCCCCGCAGGCCACCGTCCCTCCCTGTGCTCGGGCGCCAGCAACGCGTGGACGGCGAGCGCCTTCCGACGACTCCGACCGGTGATGGGCGCGAGGGGGAAACCCGCGGCGGAAGAAGCCCGCTGAGCCGGGCTGTCCCAGCCAGAGCAGGGCTCTTAGCCCACAGGGAGCACGTCAGGGAAGGCCCGGCGTTCAGTGACGCGCAGCCGAGACCTCCGCCCCTTTCGGACAGCGAGGCCACAGCAAGGAGGGCGGCCGCCCCACCGCGCAGCCCTGCTGCCTCCCGCGGTCCCAGACAGACGCCCCTGCGAGAGCCACATTCAGGACAGCCGGGGTGACAGTCGCCATCACTGCGGAGAGGGGGAGGGCCGCCGATCGCCCATCGGCTTCAGGAGAAGAAACACTCGGCTGAGGGCTGGTTCCCCACCTTTCCAGGTCGCTCCGGGGGACCCGGGACATGTCGCAGCCGCACTCCGCCCCCGGAGTCCTCGAGGTCTCCGCCGAGGGCCCCAGGGAGCTTCCGGCGGCCAGTCTGAAGACCCAGAGGTCCTGCCGGCCAGGCCCCGACCCCTGGGGGAGGGGTGCTCTGCCAGTTTCTGCGTGTTCCGAGCACTGAGCACGACTAGGTCCTAAGCCCCCTCCGCAGCACCTCCGTAGCCGACCCCGGTGCTCCGCTTGCCCCGTCACTACCCGCCCTCCCTCCCACGGCGTAGCCCACGTGCCCCTCTGACCGCGGCTGCAGCACCCGGCCCCGGCCGACAGCACGCGGCCTCGTTCACTGGAAGTCCCGAGGCGGCCCCTGCTCGGTGAGGAGGGAACGTCGAGGCCGCGTCCTGACGATGGGCATCTCCAGGTCAGACCGCCCTTCCCGGGGCCGTCCACTGGGGCTCCCTCCCTGGGGCTCGGAAGCACTTCCACGGCAGCTTTTACCTCTTAGCTCCCAAGTGCAGAAAAACGAAACTAACCTTCAAGAAGCAGCTTGGGGGCGGCACAAAAGTACCTCAAAGGAGACAAATGGAAAGTGACAAAGTCAAGGTATTGAGCTGGAGCTCGAGGCTGGGAAGTTCCCACAAACGTGTTCCACACCCCAAACGGTGGGAGGAGAGAGACATGGAGCATTCTCTTGAGGCGGGAAGCCCCATAAAAAAAACCGCCGGGACCCCTAGGCAAGGCCGCTGCTCTTCTCCCAGCACCAGCCGGTTCCCTAGCCCAGAGCCTCTGTCTCACTTTTATGCCTCTAAAGCGGCTTACACCTAGAATTCTATTGGTTCCCTGAGCTCACTTCTGATTGGTTATTTCCTTCACTCCTGATTGGTTATTACTCTCACTCCTGATTGGTTATTATTCTCATTTCTGATTGGTCCATTTCCCTAACTTCTGATTGGTCCATTTGTAGCACTTCATTTGCATGGAGCTCACTCCTGATTGGCCTGTTTCTACAAAGCTTGTTCCTGGTTGGTCAACCTCTGTTATACTTTATTTGCATATGATGTTGCCAAGTGTGAAACTGGCAGCCTATAAAAGGCCTGTGTAAACCTATAGCCGGGGTCCAGAGCTTGAAGTGTCAACTTTTCTGAGCTCGCTGGCGTAATAAACCTGAGTTCTCAACTCTTCGAGTGCTCATTAGTGTCTTGCCAGGATCCGGGTGGTTGTTACAACTGAGCTGTAACACCGACACGTTTTTGCAGAGGTACACTGCGCCGTCTGGTGTGTGTGTGTGCATGCACGTGTGTGCGAATGTTCATTGTGTGTGGGGGAGGGTGCGTGTGAGTGTCTAACGGAAACTAACCTTTCTCTGAGCTTGCGTGTGGCTGACACAACAGACGAGCTACACGGGTGGGCCCCGTGGGGGTGGGGCAGGGGCAGGTGGTCACAGGCTGCGTGTCCTGGGCAGTGGCATCACCTTTCAGGTGACCAGGTCCCTCCTCTGTGCTGTGAGCGTCATATTAGACAAAATGTGTTCCATCCTGTGATCGAGGTTCCCACGGAAACGTGACACAGGGACTCACGTGACAGGAAGTCTGATCTTTGACAGAGAGCGCAGAGCCCCCCTCCCAGCCGCTCCACGTGTTCTGTGGGCCTAGCAGGGATGAGCCCTCAGGCCTGTGCCCCAGGAGGCCCGGCTCGCTGGGTGAGCTGTTTCACAGCGAGCCTGGCTGATGGGGCGGAGCCTGGTCGCCTGACCAGGAGCGTGTGGCTGGTGGGGCCTCACTGATCTGGTGTGAGGAGGCATCTCTCCCACGCTGTCGGAGAGCACGTGGGCCGCCCCCACCTGAGCCAAAGCAGAGTCCGGAGCAGGTCTCCTGAGAGAGAACAGAGTCTCCTTATGAAGAACAGGCCTCGCCCTCCCCACCCGCATCAATAAACTGGCTGAGGGAGCTTTCCAGACTGGACCTACTGTGGTGGACAGGAAGGAGCTTTGCAGCCCGAATCCATGACGGTCAGGACTGCCCTACAAACCCTCGGTGCCACTCCCCTGAGGGTCAGGCAGGACCCTGCGCGGCTGCTGTGCAGACTGAGAGGGGCCTTGCTGCCACCCGCCTGGCGCCTCCAGTGCCGTCGGACAGGGCCCACCCCGACCCCCGGGAAAACACCACCTCCCATCTGCCGAGGCACACTGGCCTGCTTGGCAGAGCAGGACTTCCCGAGACCCCCTCCGCCTGTGAGGATAAAACTGCATGTTTCCCTGCAGTAATGACACAGGCCTGTGTGCCATTGAGACTCATTAAAAACGCATCGTCTGGGCTGGGTCGCGTTTGCAGATTGACTGGTTTATGTATTAGATTTGTTTAACATGCACACTTCTCCTAAGCCTCTGGGTCATGTAGCAAAATATAAACACCCATCAAAAATTAAATTCAAGCCAGCACTTCCAGGCAGGAAGAGGGGAAGGGCACCAGCGTCATGGAAATAGCCATGCGAGACCGCGGTGGGTCTCCTGCTGACCTAGAGGCCGCTTCCCTGAGGTGAGAGACAGAGAGAAATGAGGGGGCTGAGAGCTGCCTGTGTCCCAGAAGTGCACCTGGAAGCGCCAGCCCCCAGGGGATGGTCTGGGGAGGTGGGGCCTCGGGGAGGTGATCTCCAGGGTACAGCGTCCATAGCGGGGCCAGTACCCTTAGAAGAAGAGGAAGAGACCAGAGCCCCTCCCTCTGCCCGGCAAGGACAGGGGAAGGACGCCATCTACAAAACAAAACCGGGTCCTCACCAGACACGACCCTGCAGCGCCTTGACCTTGGGCTTCTGGGCCCCAGACTGGGAACAGAAAACGCCTGCTGTTCAGATCAGGCTGGGGTTCCGTCCGGAGTCTGGGCGGACTGACACAGAGGCTTCAGATTTGGAGCCGACATGCCTGGATCCGGACCCCGACTCGGCTCCAGGCGTGCTGGTCTGGAGGAGAGCCCAGGCCAGCAGGACTGACCTGCCAAGGCCGCGAAGGCAGGAGAGAGCAGGGGAGGCCTCCTGACCTGGGAGCATCTCTAAGGAAATGCAGACGGGGACACGCATTTCCCGTGCACACGACCGCAGCAGGCATCCCTCCTGACACCTCGCAGGGGTGAGAGGGACTGGCCAGCGCAGCCAGCGTCCCGACCTGGGCACTGACACATCCATGCCCTGGAGATGCCAGTCAGCAGGGCAGTGGAGAGCAGCCAAATGGGGGGCACCGCCTCCCACGCAGGAGCCAGGCTTCCACTTTCTCCAAAGACCTGGAAACAGCTGCTGTTTGAACCCTGATTATAAAATGTGTGCCACGAACTTAAACATTTTAAAACAGTAAGACCAAGAAATAAAACAAAACACATGCGTGCTCACACACATACACACACGCACATACACACACACACACACACACACCCCACCCATGGGAGCGTCCAGCCCGACTTATAAGTGGCCGGTGAAGGGAAGGGGCTTTCCTTGGTTTAGGACACAGGAAGTTCACTCCTCGGGCGGAAGGGCCACACAGGGCCTGGGAGCTGCCCTGTCACGTGCCTGCCAAGCAGGTGGCAGCTCTAACTGGCACCTTTCATTAGTGGCCGCTCACTCCTAAATTCAACATTTACTGAATGCACTCCAATTCAAGTGATTTTACTCTGCTTTGACGAGATACACCAAATCCTCCCAACGGTTTGTGCAGACGCAGTACACGCTCCCATGGACGTGCACACACAGACTTGCACACACACGGATGTGCACACATGGACAGGCACTCGCATGGACATGCACACACGGATGTGCACACGCACACACGCACGTGCACATGCACCCTTCCTAAATGTCATGCCCACGTGTGTCACCGTATACTTCTCATAAAAGTGAAAAATAAAAACATTTTTATAGGCCTGACAATAGATGAATTATTAAATAAATGATTACACGTCAACTCAAAATGTTTCATGGTCATTAAAATATTCACAAAACTATTACAATAACAAAGATGCTATAATATTATCAAGGTGAGTGGAACAGGGCCCACAGCTGGGTGGTGGTGGTCTGTGTGTCTGTGTCTGGGTGCGGGCGGGCACCTGGGTGTGGTGTTCTGTGCGTCTGTATCTGGGTGCAGACGGGCAACATGAGGAGCCAGGGTCTTCAGGAGGCATGACCGTGAATGTGCTCTGATTTCCACGGCTACACATTGTCCACACTCCTAATGAGCATACTTTTTATAATTTTATAAACTGAAGGCGAAATGTACATGTATTGAAGAAAACGGAAATCATCAAAACAACACATAAATCACACAGAGCAGAAGGGGGCCAGCCTCCCCTTCCCCAGAATCAAGGTTGTGCTTTTTCCTGCATGTACACAGTGCCTGCATACACGCGTGTACATGCACATGCACACACACGCATGCTAACAGTACACACACACGCACATGATGCCTGCATATATGCACACATGCATGCTCACAGCACACATAAGCACACACATGCACACACGCACACGATGCCTGCGTACTGCACTTACACAGACATGTACACGCGCGCACACACGACAAACCCCCAGGCACTCACAGTGTTGAAAGAAAGATTCTTACAGAAAAAAAATTTTAAGTGAAGCTTATTTCTTACATTGGATCTCAAACTGCTTTCTTACAGCTTTGCCCTCGTGTCTGGCTTTCGGATGTGATACAAAACACATTTAATTCCTGAGCCACGGTCCTGGTATCTTCCTTGAAACTGACAACTAACGTTTAGCACCACTATTAGCAATATTTTATATCATTTTCCAACCAGTTACAACTCTGCCCGACCAACCCTGTTGTTATGAAAGACAGTTTCAGTTACTTTGCTACCTGGCAGGGAAAAAATCAACAGTTCACATGTTCTTCAAGTGCTTGTGAGAAATTTTTCTAAAATAAAGAAGGTGAAATTATCGAGAGTGAAGTGAATATATTCTGACTTGATCATAACAAATACAGAGATGAAAACTCTGTTGAAATCTTGGGGGAAACAGTATAAAAACAGCTTGGAGACAATTCTGCTTCTGGCTGAAATGAGAACCCTAACGGGCAGGCAAGGTCCGGAGGCCAGCACCGCAGTGTCTCCCGGCTGACGCCCAGAACCCACCACTCGGGGACAGGGGGTCGGTCTAACGTCCTGCTGGGGCCCAGCAGTCACCACTCATGAACTGGGAAGGCAACACTCACCTCCCAGCATCGATGTTACCCTGCTGTCCACTGTAGACACGCATGAACTCAGGACATGTGCAGTGAGCAAAGCGGGCGTGTGGGTCCTGCACCCGGCAGCCCTGCTGTGACCAGAGCCCACAGCTCCCGGCTTGAGTCCAGGACGGGCATCCAAGGGCTCACAGCATGTCAGGGCCCTCTTGCCTCCTGGTCACCTCACACGACACTCTCATTCCACTAAAAATAAAAGGCTGGTGGGAATCGAAGGTCCTCTGTCATCTGAGAGCTGAGTAGCCCACTCTCCGGTCGCCATGGCAACCCCACGTTCCCGGCTCCGCGAATGGGTGGGGGTCTGCGGGCACGTCCACATCCACGTCCACTGCAGAGTCAGGGCCAGGACGGTGACCCCTACCCTGCCACGCAGCCTGGATTCCTGGTGACAATTGCTTGGAGGTGAAACCATGTCCCCTGTGCCTCTGGCCGGACCGGGTGACGGGAACCAGGCGTCCCTGCGCAGGCAGACCTGGGCTGTTGCTGCTTGACATCTTGTGCAGCTGAAGGTGCCCGGGAGCCGCAGCTGTGTTCTCGCCTGCTCCTGACACTCACCCCGCCCTGGTGTCAACCATGAACGAGATGCACGTCCCCCAACAATATCGCCCAACAGCAAGCGCCCCCCCCGCCCCACAACGTGGCTCTGGGGAGGCTGGCCCAGCCGAGCGGACGGCACAGATCAGGGAGGGTGGGGGCAGGTCCCGGTCAGGGGCCGAAATCCAGGAGGGCCAGACAGTCAATCCTGTCCAGTCGCGTGTCGGACAGAAAACAGCACGCGCTCCCTAAAGAGAAGTGGGTGACACGCAAACCCAGGACGGACTGCCACCTGCCCAGCTCCAGCCACCCGCAGCTCCGCGCGGTGTGGGTCGTCCCGAGGCAAGACAAGCCCGCTTCTGAGACGGACGCCACTCATCCAGGGGGTCCGGTCGTTCTTCCCTGAGCTGAGGTTCCCCAGGTAAGAGCCCATCTGATCCAGAATTCCTCGTGTCCCCCCAAACCAAGAACCAGGGACAAAGGTGGAGGCACAATCCCGGTGAACGGGAATCAACTGTCCCGAGCAGACCAACCGGAGCGATTCCACCCTATTTCCAAGTGCTTTAAATATGTGCTGAGCACTGATCCTGGGAGAACCTAAAATCAACACATGAGTCTGTCACAGACCCACCTGGGCTCCCTCGCTGTCCAGGGGACTGAGTCTGGACACGCGTCGCTGCAGCTGCCAGGCTGGGCTGGCCGCCAGGGCAGGGGCCTGGCCGTGCAGTACTGTGAGCTGTTGGGGAGGTTTTAACTGGTTCCCTTCACGGGACTTTCCCTCAGGAAGCAGAGAGGGGACAGCTACTCCCATCCCTGGCAGGTCCCCGTGGCCACGGTCACGTGTGCTGCTCTCACAAAGGACCCTGCACAGATCCAGGAGGACTGCCCATCGGGAGGGTGGGGGCGCCGTGGCCGTGGTCGGACCGGACGGCTCCTCAGCTGGCGCTGCTCCTGCCTGGGGCGGCTGCTGGGTCTGCGGCCGGCAGAGGGAAGGAACCTGCCAAAGGTGCAGCCAGGCCCCGGGATCCAGGACGTCCCCAGGCAAAGGCGCCCAGTGTTTAAAACGCTCCAAAAAGAGGCAGCACTGAGAAACTGGCTCACAGGAGGGCGGACTAACTCCAAAGCCAACACTGCAGGCTTCGCGTGCAGCCTGGCCACAGTGAGCAGCCCCCAGATCACCGAGCCCCAGTGGTCTCGGGCAGCACAGGCCCTCGGCCTCCCGACGGCACCAGGGCCTCTGACCCCATCAGGAACGGAGACGGCGCGGGTTTCCACTCCCACCGGACGGGGCTGACTTCCATCACCTCTGCTCCTGGAAAACCAAGCACCTCAACTTTCCTGAGCCCTGGAATGTATTTAATGGACATGCCCGCTTTGTACACCAAAACAGATCCGAAAACAAATGAGAAATATGGCTCGCTGCGTTACAGGGAACACTGGAGATGCGGCTGGTCCAGGAAAAACCGCACAGGAGGTAAAACCAACGCCCCAGCTCTCTCTCCGAGTTCTCCCCTTCCTGCCTCCTGCCTCCTGCGGGGACCCGTCCACTCCTGACGCTCAGCGTCCCAGAGCATCCGAAAACCTCCCACAGGAGCCCACAGCAGGCTCGACGTGACGCACACCCATGCGCATCCATGCACACACAGGCACACCCGTGCACACACAGGCACACACGTGACACACAGGCACACACGTGAGTACACTCCTTTTCAAAAGAACCTGCTTAAGGCTTTGGTTTCCCCACAGAAAGAACACCCCTGAGGGGCTTCACCAGAGCGTATTTGGGAGAAACACAGGGGCCTCCTTCCCCTTCCCGCCAGCATCTGCGGTCACTCCACAAAAGTAGCACAGACACACAGCCTCCCTGCGTTGACCCTGCTCAGGCCCTGGGGGGGCAAGCTCGTGGGGAAAAAGAGGTTCACGCATGGGGCAGACTCAAGAGGAGACCCCAGGATCTCAGAGCAGGGATGCCCTCTCCCTTCTTAGGAATGCCCCCTGAGAGGAACTGGGCGTGGAGGGGACAGTGTGTGCGGGGACCTCGTGCGGGGGCAGCTGCTGGCTTCCCCACGGCCCCACACCTGGTCTCTGCCTAGCGGTGCCCCTCCCGCGGCCCAGCCGGGCAGGTCCGCGTCCCCTTCCTCCTACTTCCTGGCCGCCTTCCTCCATCTGCACCCTCTCTATCACCACCAGCAGGGACCTTCCAGTGGACCCTTCTCAGGTCACTGCCTCACGTCTTCAGACCAAGACCCACCAGAACACGGCAGCTGCCTTCTGCCCAGCTGACCTGGGATGCCACAACCACGGTCCACGTAAGCCGACGACGTTTCCTCTCATCCAAGGGACGCCCTGGTCCTCCGATCCGGCGCCGGGTCCCCGTGCAGAGCCGTGCGGGACGGCAGCGTCCAGGCGGGGCTGCCGTGTCCTCACTCACTCAGGGGATGTTGTTGTGGACCGAGGTCTCCCCTCAACCAAGGACTGGCCCCATGGGACTGAGGGTCTAACAGAGACTGACCCAGGGAGGGCCGTGATGACCAGCGCTCGGTGTCCACCCCTGTGGACAGGGCTGGATGGCACTGACGCTTCCCCGGAGGCTGCGGGTCATTCACAGATTCTCACTGACGCTAACGTCCCAGAGCATCCACGCCATTCTCTCTATGCCTGAGCACTCTGTCAAGTCAAGGACAGCAGTGAAAGGTCCTGGGGTGTGACCACTCAGCCCTGGCCTCACGTCCAGCCCGGCCTCGCTCCCCTGGCTACAAGGAGGCCCCCACCCAGCAGCCCAGCTGCTCAGAGGGTCGGCTGAGACGGGCCCCCAGCCACCAAAGGCCCCAACCCCCGCGTGAGGCCAAAGGGCGCCTGAACATGTAACTGAAGTGGGGGGTATGTGCCCCTAGAAAGCTGCAGCACGCCAACTCCATCCACCGTGGACCAGCCTCCTTCCTCTGCAAGACCACACGGGCCCGCGGTCCAGCGTGTGAGCTGTCAGTGAGGAGCTGCGGCTCCCTGCATTCTTACCTGCTGCCCTGCCATCCGGGGAGGGTGAGCGCTCACACCCCGGCCGCCGTCCCGCCACCCTCGAGGCCGCCCGCTCGCAGCCCGGCTGCTTCGTGCCCCGCGCTCACCTGCGTGAGGCCACACGGAGGTGCAGCTCTGCCGGTCGCACGTGTCTCACAACTTTTCCTATGATATTCCTCCCAGTAATTTTTTAAGGTTTTCCACAGTCAGACTTTTTACTCTTTCCATTTATGGCTTCTTAGATTTAAAACATCGCAATTAAAAGGGCACCCACGGCATCGCATCGCCCCACGCCGCCTTCTGCAGCCCCTCTGTATGACTTTCACTTAAGTTATTGATTCATTTGGCATTTATTTTTGCCAAGAGAAATAAGAACTCAAATACTTTTCCCCCAAACAATTAGAACACAGTTTATTGAACAATTTGTCTTCTTCCCGTGGCTTTAACAGCCGCCGTCCTCGTCCTCCAGCTCCACGCGTACTTGAGCCTTTTTCCGGACTCTGTTCTGTTTTCCTCGTAAGCTACTGTGCATGATGCTTGACTTGGAAGGTTTCAGGATTTATCTGCCCTCTGGAATAGTTTACACAGCACAGAAATAACCCACTCCTTGAAGATCTGAAATAATTTACCGTGAAGCCAGCTAGCCTGGTACCCGGGGTGGGGGTGGCGGGCTGTGTGCCAACCCGCGCTGTCAGCTCAGGCCGCCCCCGCCGTCCGTGATCAGACTTAATACGGTTCTCCTGTGAAGAGAGCGGACCACACCCAGACTTCACGTGCGTCTGTGCGCCTCCGCGAAGCGCTCGCTGCCTCTGTTTTAATGATGGTCTTGCTGCTCCTGATTCTGTGTGTTTGTGTTTTTGCTCTTTTCCCTGATTGGCGTGCAGTCTGCTCTCTGTCCTCCTTTCCTCCTCAGGAACAGGCTCCTCGCATCTTAGGCTTCCCTGAGGGCCTTGTTCTTCTTCCACCTTCCTGGCCGAACGCCTCCCTCCTTCACCCCACCTGGCTGTCTCAGGTGGCGTGGGGACACCGGCACAGCACCTGGGCCATCCCTTCCTGCTCCCACCAAGGCTAGAAGACCTGGACACGCAGCTGGGGGTCGGCGGTGACCAGTCCTGGACACTGAACGAGGGGCCTGCACCCGGGGAGGGTGTGAGGGGCTGGGGTGGAAATCACCTCCTTTGCAGTAAGAGGAAAGATGCCTTTTGTCTCTGCTCCCCCCTCTCTGCCACAAATGTGACGCTTGGACTGCAGCGGACACTCGGGGTCACCGGGTAACAAGGACAGGGCGAGGAGCTTGAGAAGGAAGAGCCGGCACACTGAGAACGGGGGAGCACGCCGGAAGCGGAGTCTGGGGCGAGGCCCACGTCACCGGGCGCGGCCCAGGCAGCAGGTCTGGTGTCTTCTTCACTCCCTCTGCGTTACAGCCTGTTCCCAAACCTGCCTGAGCCTCAGACTCTTCCAGAAACGCTGCCCAGCCTCCCTGCCGTGGCCCCCTCCCCGGCACGCAGACCAGGGGAGAACTCGGCAGGGACGGCTGCCCGTGGGGCCCTGCTTTCCACAGGCCTCCTTCTGCCAGAGTCCTCTTCTTTCTCCTGTTGTCGACGTTCTGGTCAAACTGCTAGTGGCTACTGCAGAAATGTAACTCCATGTGTTCAGCGTCCTCCTACTCTGGCCTGAGTCTCCACCCAGAGGGACACCCTGCACCCCATTTCCAGGAGGATGAGGAGGGACCCCACACAACCCCACTGCTGTGGGACCACCCGGCTTCCCAGGACCACGCACTCTGTGGTTTTCCCTGTCTCTTACTTGCCTGTTTTTGCCCCTTGCTGTTCAGGTTGTCAAGCTGCAGGGAAACACTGTGAGATGTGGTTTCACGGGCCACCTAAACCAGAAGCCACGGCCGAGAGCCCCCCGACAAGCAGGCATTGGGTGGACGTGGTGCTGGCTGACCAGCGGGAGCCCCTGGCAGAAGTCATGGTCCCCTAAGGAGACTGTGCGGAGGGAGTGAGGGTCAGCAAACAGTTCTAACAGAGGGCAGGAGACACGGGGACGACAGGAGACCAGCCAGCGGGACAGCCGCCCCCACGGCCGGCTTAAAGCTTACTCGTTCATTACTCTCCAACGCTCCTTGATGCCTAGTGTCTCCGATGCTGAAAATCCTAAACCCTATCAGATCAGAACCTGCCCCCAAACCTCAGCCTGGTAGAACAAGAACGTGCAGAGAGGCCTCCAGGAGCCCACGGTTTCTCAGGCAGACGCTCGGGGGCGGCAGGGCAGCCGCTGACATGCAGAAGCAGGTGGGAAGCGGGCACCAGGGCTGGCGCCCCTGAGCTAGGGGAGGGGGCCGTGAGGTCACGACGCCCCCCTCAGTCTCCGGGACAAACCGACGTGGCTTCTGTAATGTCCGCTTAAGACCGTCTTCACCAACAGCGAGAACATCTTGTCTGGACACTGGAGAAGTGGGCTGCTACTGCCCGGACCACCTACAACGTGGGCACCGCACAGCTTGGCACAGACTGGGAGGAGGATTTGCTGAGAAGAGCCCAGGGAGGGGTGACGCCCCTCCAGTGAACCCCACCCCTCCCTTGGGATGAGGGTGACACCCCCTTCAACCTCTGCCAGGGGTGGACGCAACGGTGTATGCATGTGCATTTCTGTGTTTGTGTGCATTTGTGTCTGCATGTGCATGTGTGCGTGTCTGGATGTGTGTGCATTTGGGTCTGCACGTGCATCTGCACGTGCGCACAGGCATGGGGGACTGGAGTCTGCAGATGAGAAAAAGAATGCCTACATGCCTAACAGCCAAGACGCCTGTTTGTCCGTCCACGGGACTCAGAGATGCGCAACAGTACAGCCACCAGACGTCCCAAACCCAAAGCAGAGCAAACCAGCAAGGCGGAGGATCCGGGAGCCAGGAGGCCGCCTCAGGCTCGACGAGACGCTACACGTCGGTGCTGCGAGGCCACCTTCTCAGCGTCGCTCAGATCTTATTAAAGGATTCCACGGGGAAGTGAGACTTCCTACACAAAATTCTGCCTTATAAATAATTTATCAGTAACATACAGAGACGCACAGTCACCAGTCAGTCAAGGATCCGGATCCGTGAGGCCAGCTGCGCAGGACTTTTCTGAAGGCCCAGAAAAACGCTGGTTGGAGTACAGCCCAGAAGGGCTCTAAAACCCAAGCGTGCCTCCCAGCACCTCCAAAACAAGGCAGCCGCGACACTGGCCCGCAGGCCTGCCCGTGGTCAGGATCAGGCTGAAATCCAGCACGCCAAGCACACGACACAAACACAAATCAGCCGCAGCCACAGGCACTCGTCGGGGTCGCCGTGGCAAGACCCCAACTCGCCACTACTCCGTGCCTCCACACACACGTGACAGTCGCACGCAGTCCCTTCTCCTCAACTCAGGAGGGAACGGCGTCGGGGACCCATGGCAGGCTTCTCCCCAGGAGCCCTCCCCTCACCAGAGCGCCCACCCATTTTTCAACTGGGTGCTGCCCACCCGCTCTCTCTAAGGCTGGCCTGTGCCACGTGCCCACTGGCAGAAAGCCCTCGAACACGCCCAGCACAGCCTCCTCCACAACATGGCCTCTGCCCGGCCAGCGTCACACTCACAGGAAGCCCCCACCCCTTCGGGGCACTTCCCTCAAAATCTGGGGAAGTGAGTCTAGGTCCCAAACTTTGTGTCTTTCCTCCCGTTTCTGCCTCTGTGTGGACGCCCCCCACCCTCTTATCCGCTGGGCAGACGAGACGCCACCTCCTTCCACAGCCGTCCTGGCAAACCTCGGGCTCTCTCCTGTGCACCCCGCTGGCCAGAAGCCCAGAAACAGCCCGTTAGGGTCACCTTCCTACCTGCTCAGCATACCCCACCACGGAGCGCAGCTGCCTGACAGCCTGGCCAACCTGTGCCCTGCCCCGGCCCAGGAGCCACACACGTGGACTACCCCGCGGTGACTCCGCAGAGGCCGGTGGGCACTAGTCGTGCCCCCTCTGATGCCGAGTTCCACACCTGCACTGGCTGTCCTGCTGGAGGCCCTCCAGGTGGCTCCAGGGCAGACGCCCGGGAACGTTTTCCTGCTTCAGCTGAGGCCTCCGTCCCCGGGGCGGCCTCCTGTCCCACACAGCGGAGAGTGGTGGCCCTGTGCCCGTCGCACCAGCACATGTGGCCCTGGCCACGTGGAGGCACACAGACTGCCCGGGAAGCCACGCCCAGCCCACAGTGTGCAGCACGAATACTGGTGGACAAGGGAGAATGAGCAGCCGCGAAGTGGTCCAGACACAGCCCCTGGGGGCCCGGCCTGGGCACCCAGCTCCCACACCCGCAGGGCTCTGACCGAAGCCTTGGGGTGGAGACAGACAGCTCCCGAGACCCCAGGTGGTCCTGGAGGAGGAAGGGCAGGGCAGGGCACCCTCCCCAGGAGAAAGGCTCAGCCCAGGAGAGATGGGTTCATTCCTGGTGAATCCAGAGGCTTCCTTCTTCCTCCTTGGGGGGCAGGGAGGGATACGTGTGACCCAAACCCAGGACTGCTCATGGGGAACCAGCCCTGAAGGAGGACGGAGGGGGAGACCGCCCTGCCGGCCAGTCAGTGTGGTCGCCATCAGCGGTCCCCGCCCCACGGCCCGGCCCCCGGAGGGAAGCACAGTCGCCATGCTGGAATCTGCCAGGAAGGAGGTGAGAAACCAGGAGGGGATGGGACACTCCGTGGATCCAACAGCAGCTCGTCCTGGGCACTGCGGACACCTGCCCTGCACTGTGCGGAGTTCTGCCCTTCTGAAGGCTGAATTCACAGCTGCTTCAACAACTCAAAGCATCACTGTCCAACACCATTAAAGGTGGGGTTCGAGCACGCCAAACTGAAACAGTTCTCATCACTGGCCACACACAGGGGAGACAGGCCCAGGCTGCCCCTGCTGCCAGGTGCTGACCAGGAGCCGCGGCGGGGGTTGGCGGCTGGGCACCCCGGCGAGCACAGCCACCGTGCCCAGGGCCGGCCCTCTGCATCGAGATGCTGGCATTTTCCATCTTCCCTGCTGCTGAAGGGCAGGGATGCCCAGCTCACTTTCAAGCCTTTTTTCCGATGATTTATACATTACATGGCCGCTACCCCTGCCCAGCTTCTGCCCAGCACACAGGAAGCGCCCTAATTTAAGAGGTTCAGGAATGTTTGCACAGCACTGCGGTCTCTCACAGTGCTTAATCAGGAAGGAGCCACAGTGATGCTGCCCTGAGAGCCAGAGCAGAGGGGGTGAGGCTCCCCCGGAGACGGGCATGGGACACGGCCAGGAGGCTGTGTGCTCTCCCCATGGGCGTCTTCAGGCAGCTGAGCAAGCGCATGTCCGCTGAGTGGGGCAACGCCCTGGGTCCAGGCAGAAGCTCTGAGCTCCTGGGAGACCACTCCGCAAGGACTTCTCCATCGGACCTGGGGAAGGTGCAGGCGGGTGCCGTGGGGACGGGCGCCTCCCACTGAAGCCGGTTAGGCCAGAGCTCGGCGGGTGTCACAGGCCTGGGGGTGCAGCACCACTTACAGAGCTGACAACAGCCAGACAAGAAGGTCCGCTTTGGTGACAGAGCTGGACCCTTGACCACCCTCTTTGGACCAAGAAGCCCTAAGTCCCAAGGCCCTCCTTCCATTCAGTCAGCATCAAACCTAAATCACGGCCTGAATAGCCTGAGACACGCTCTCCCCTTGGTGCTTCTGGCTGCGTACAACCCAAGGGCAGCAGACGAAAGCCAGCCTCTGCGACTGGCCGCGCCCGGCCCTTCCTTCTCCTGTCTCCACGGTGAGGCCTGGGCACCTCTTCATGTTATTAACGGTGATCCGTGCGTCACCGGCTTCCGTGGGTAATTAAATGGACGTCTGGGTGGAGCCCACCGTGCCAGTTCTCCCGTGACCTCTGACGCGGAGCACAGGCGGCGATGCTAAGGGGCAGGGAGCGCTAGCCCCAGCACCACGGGCGCCCTTGGGCGCTCCACCAACAGCCCTCCACTGACCAGCTCCGTCACAGCCTGAGCACTGGAGCCTTCCTGCCAAGGAGCATACCCGCTAGACAACAGCAAACCTCACGGTCTCCTGTCGCACAGGCCTGAGCTCAGCCCCGCCTGGAGCTTTCAGACACACTGAGGAGGGGGGCGAGCTTCGCAGATCAGCCCCGGAGCCTGCAGACGCCGGCCGCGCCCCGCCCACCCCGAGTTCCCCGCCTCGCAGCGTCCTTGGAGAATGACTCTCGGCCACGGTCTGAGCTGAGTGTCGGAGACCACCCCCACTCCCTTCCCAGATGTGTCTCTGACACGGACTCAAGTCCCAGGACTTGGGGTCCACCATCGCCCTTGTCACAGCCTACGGTGCTTGTCTGTTTGGTGTATTTCCACAGTCAGTGCCGAGGAGCGGAGAATCTGACCAGCTCCACCACAGCCGGGTCCTGGCCGGCATCCCTTTATAGATGAGGTCAAAGGACGTAAAGAAAAGTGAGGCGTGGGAAGCAAGGGTCGGGGCTGGGGGAGCTCAGAGAAGGAAGAAGAGACACATCTCCAGCCACAGGGGCACGTCCTCATGAAAGGAGACCCAGGGACAGTCCCGTCTCGGGGAAGTGGGCACGCGCCGGGCCGCGGGGGCCACGTCCTGGGCCATGCCGCTCCCGCGAGGCCACCTCATTCCACTTTCTGCAAACCCGGGTATCAAGGATCAAGAATGAGAGTGGGAGCACATTCTTCAAAGCTTTTACGTCTTTGCTTGTAATTCTTTGTCACCTGATTTTACAGGTGTCTTTGGCAGAAGTAGAGAAACTCCTTGAGTCACAGAGCCTTGATCCCACACACTCCACAGGTGTGCCCAGAAAACCCACAGCGTGTGTGCCTCCTCGGGTCGGGAGGGTCCTCCCCTCCCCATCCCCGTGTGTCCCCTTGCTCTCTGCCAGCATGTGTCCCACCTCCGGAAACTACGCCTGTGCACGTGGCTGCTACGGCAACGCCAGGCGAGAAACCCAAGTCCAGACATGAGCACATGCGACGAGAGCATAACGTCTCCAAGCGCCAGGCTCGGGGACACCTGAAGAGATGCTGCGGGTCGGACGGTGATGAGGCTGTCTCGTGGGGTGCCCTGCATGGAGCCGTGACGTGGAGCCCGCACGCGCCTGCTCAGGGCGTCCTGGGAGTGGATGGACGTGGAGGGTGCTACCCGGAGTGGGCGGAGGACCGCCAGAGTCACGACGACCCGGGAAGAGCCTCATTGCGCACCTGCTGCACGCACCACGCTGATTCCCCCGCAGCGCTGGCCCATCGGGTCCTAAACCCCCCAGAAAAAAGCCTCCCCGGGCCAGACCAGGCAACAGTCAGAGGGGAGGAGAGTGCCCGCTCCAGAGGACGCCTTGTCCCTGACGCGTATGTCCCGCTCCCCTCCTCCCGCCTCTGCCCTGCCTGCTCCCCGCCGACCGAGCGGCCCACCTGGGAGCCAGGAGCTTTCCCGAGCAGACCAGGTTGCGTTTCCCCCTCATCTCCACCCACATGCACGGGCACCCACTGAACAGACCTCGCTCACCCCCTCGTCACTGCAGCCGCCAGTTCACTTAATCTCACCGAGTAACATAACAATGTGACACCGTTTATTTTAGCGGGGAAATGTATTTCAGTATCTTTATTAGCTTCCTTAGTCCCATTCATCTAGAATCTTCGAGGCTCTGAAATTTTCCTTAGTTTCTTAAATTACATTTTTACCGTCTTAAGGAGTAGATTACGTGCTGCCACGGCGTTAATTCATGAATTTCAGTTCACAAGAAGCTTACTGCACACCGCCACCAGCGCCACGCTTCTGCTCCGGTTACGGCACGGCAGTATCACTGGCTGTAACCTCCTGGACTAGTTTCCTCTGTAGTAGGCTCTGGCGACACTGCTGTGATAGATGAACCCAAACACGTTCGCAGTGCACACACAAGGCAGGACGCCGCTTCCCAGCAGTGACTCAAGATCCAACCTGCTCGACTGGCAGGGAAGAGAAGGGGCAGGTTTTAAATGCTTCGACCCAAACCCGATTTAGGACCAAGAGGACACGTGCAGTAAAGAAGGTGCGTCCCCTCGGCCCCGCGGGACCGGCCCGTGGTGGACCGGCCGCTGCCGGGAACTGAGTGGGCACCAACTGACCAGAAAAAGAAGGACTCCGCTGTGCCCTGGCGCCCTGGCGCGGCGGACAGAGCGGCCGTGAACCTGGCCCTTCGCTCTCCGGTCACGTCAGTTTAGAAAAGGAACCGAGCGCCCTTCGCTTCCTTCCAGCCCGACTGCTCTGCCCAAGGACGTGCCGGCGATTTCCCTCAGAAAGACCAAGTGGACTCAAGATGCAAAGGCCAGAGCCCAGGGCTCCCTGGACAAATGACCAGGGGAGCGGACGCAGGACCACAGCTTCTCCGCAGGTCGGAGGCCCCCTTGCTGGCGTGAGTCCCTCAACACCTGCTCACCCCAGCCTGGTCGTCAGAATGGCCCTCGGCTGCCTGCCAGGAGCTGGGTCTCCAGCATCAGGCCCGCAGGCGGGGGGCAGGCGGGAGAAGAGTGTGTGTTGGGCCCCCCACCCACTGGGCAGCCTGGGGAGGGGCGAGGAACCTTCCAGGGACAAGGGACACAGTGCTCCTCAGCTCCCAGGGTTCCCGGAGCTGCCAGGAGGGAGTGCCCAAAAAAAACCTACAGCCACGTGCACCTCGGGGTCCTGGTCGCCCTTCAGAAACTCAGGGCAGGACTGCAGCCTCCAGAAAGTGGTTCCAGTCATCCGCTCGCCATGTACCCCAGGGCATCTCATCACTCAGCCTCAGCTGGACCCGCGGCAGGAGGAGCAGGTCCACGCTGAGACCCTGCCCCGCCGTGCACGGATGCAGAGCCACACCTGTGTGGTTCACCCGCACCCGGCCTTCCCCATCTGCCCCCCTTTACACCACAGCACCGGATTTATTTGGTCAAGGTTTCGGGTGCTGGGACGCTATCCTATTCATTTTATTTCAGGGTAGTAAAGGGGGTGACTAAATACTTGTTACAGAAAGGTTGAGCCCTGCGGCTGAGCTAGACGCGACCTCCTGTGACCTTCTGCAGGGCTGAGCACCTAGGCGTGAGGAGCTCCGGCCGCAGGGCAGAGAGGGGCTCTCGGATTAGGCAAAGGGACCTGAGCCACCGGAGGAAGACGGAGCAGGGAAGCCTGGGCATGTGGGAGGTGTGGACGGCGTGGACAGCGTGGACAGCAGCAGCTGCCCAGGGAGGGGCGGCAGGACTGCGAGGGGCACCGTGTGAACGGATGGGGCTGCTGCCCGGGGTGTGGGGAGTCACCCCGGCCCCGAGTTTCCTTGGGAAAAAGAACCATGTGTAATCACAGGCGTCTTTCCTCTCTGGTCCCTGCCACACAGGTCCCACATTCCCAACAGAGAATAAATGCGGGAGGGCAGGAACCACACTCAAGTTTCAATTACCGCCAGGACGCAGAAGTCACGCGTAGTTAAATGACTAATTTGCAAGGGAGTAAAGCCCATTCCCAGATGAACCCAAGTCATTTCATTCCTGAAGAGTTTACTCAGAATATTTATCTGCTTCCTGACACAGGAGGAGACTTCATCGCGGATAAGACTCCCCCTCAGGCTGACAAAGGCGCCCCGTCTCCCAGCTGCTTCCATGTGCAAACCCACCATGAGCTGGTCACCCCGGCACAGCCGGAGCCCCCCACGAGGCCCCCACTCCCCGCCCACTGGGTGGGGGTTCAGTTCAGAAGCAAAGGGAGGCCCGGGCCCTTGCAGCAGCACTGACGTCCCGCCGCTGCCCGTCCCCAGGCCCAGCGGCCCAAGGGGGCACCCGGGGAGCGGACAGCACTCCCTGGACGCTGGCCCGGGGGTACCTCCTCTCAGTGACTGGACAGACAGGAGGAGGCGACTCGGTGGGGAAGGCCGGGCAGGAGCACGTCTTCCCACACCTGCAAACGCGGCCAGTGACTCGGCCGGGGCCACCCCTTTGTTCCCACTTCTCTCCAAGGCTTGGCTATTTGCTCCCCCAAATACCCTACCCAGCAAATTTTCCTGAACAAAGTGCCTGGAAAAAAGACTCAGTAATACAACTCAGGGGCACCCCCTGAATAAAGGCATCGCCCAGAAAATGCACTAAATTAGGGTTTAATTGCTAGAAATTACTTTCAATTACAAAAAATTACGATAAATTACTTGTTGAATAGACACATTCTTTCACCACCATTAATAATTTAAAATAGCTAATTGCCTGTAATTGTGAGTAATTTCTGTTCTTTGGTGAGAGGCAAGGTGCTGCTTCTGCCACTGCCTGGCCAGGCCAGGGCCCTACTCGGGGCCGGGTCTCTGGGGGACAGAAGGCTGCCTGTGGGCCCTGCGAGGCCAGGGGTGGCTGCCTCGTCACCCTCGGCCACGCCAGGGATAAGGGCGAGTCCGGGTTTTCAGCTTCACCCGGATTCTCCAGAACACCATCTTGCTTGTCAACATTTCTGGCACCTTGAAACCCCAGACCCGCCTCCGATCCCGCCGTCCGCCCAGGTGTATCCGCCCAACAGGTCTCGACCTCCTTCTCCACCAAGCCTGTCTTCTCCCTCTCTCCCGGGGCTCCTTTCCGCCTCATCGTCCTCCCATCCTCCCCCAACCGGGCCAGCTCCGTCCTGGCTCCCCCAGCGCCCATTCTGACCCCATAGCCCTGAAAGTCCCTCTCCCCAGGGTGAGCCGGGCCCCAGGACTGACCACAGCGAAGCGTCCAAAGTCCCCACGCAGACGACACCGAGGCGCCAGGAGCCTGGCCAGAGCCGGCGGCGAGCCCCACAGACCACAAGGGACAGGCCTGGTCAGGAGGCCCGACCCGCCCCGGCCTGAACTCGGACACAGCCCTCCCATCCAAGCTCACGTCTCTTCTGGGAGGAGAATCTGGAAAACCCTGACATCAGTGAGGGGGCGGGTGACGGTGCAGGATGACCTCATGGAGTGGGGCCCCGTGAGGCCTGGCGGAGGGGATGGTCCTCCCTGACGCCGAGGGCGCGTCTGCCCCGGGCCCACAGGGGATTCGGCGATGGTCACCGTGCAGCCCTGCAGGGCCACTTGTTTCCGGTGTCCCATCTCCACAGCCGAGTGGCCACCCCTGCTCCCTCCCAACTTTGCCACTCCTGCGTCAGGGCCCCACAGCACCCACGTGTCCTGCCCCCTGAGAAGCCCCCGGACAGGACACAGTCCAAGGCGTCACCTCAGACTTGAGCCCTAGGTCCGGGCGCTGAGGAGGGAGGGGCAGCAGGACAGCCACGCTCTCCAGGGCAGAACTGGGGGAGCGTGTGCCCCCGTCCTCCCCACCCCCCACCACCCTGTGCTTCCTCGGGGCCACGCCTCCCGGAGTCTCCTGCATGAGGAGGCACAGATGTCCTTCCCTAGAGGCTCAGCCACAGGAGAGGAAGGTTAAACCTTCGCCCGGGGGGCGTCTTGTCCGGAGGGAGATGCGTGTCAGGTCCAGAGCCTCCCTGGGCGGCCGCACCTGCTCCTCCGGCCTATGCGTGGGTGCTTTCAGAAGCACAGGGACCCACGGATGAAAGAGCAGAGGCTGCCTGCCTCCAGGAAGTCACCGCCCGAGGAAAGAGGGGCTCCAGGTCAGATACCACCGCAGAAAAGCAACCACTGATCAGTAAGGCCCACCTCCCAACGTGGACGGGCAGAGCCCAGGGCCCGGCAGCCTGCTGGCAGCACATGGCCAGCCAGCGGGCAGCTGAGCTCCTGCCCTGGTAACCGTCCACCCAGCCCTGCTCCCAGCTGGGTCCCCGGGCCCCAGATCCGCAGTCTCCCCGACTCAGGGGCTCAGCCAGGAGCCAGAGCTCAGGGAGGTGTACTTTCTCCTGGAAGGTGCCGAGTGGCAGCGGCAGACACGCTGCCTGCCAGGGAGAAGGCCACGCGGGATGGGACGGGGCCCCTGTGGGCCCGCAGGGTCCTGACACCAGCCAGGAGGGGCAGGAAGGGGCCCCCACCTTCCCCCCTCCACCTGGAGATTCAAGATGCTCTCGTGAACCCGGAGACTCCAGTCTCCACCACAAGCCGTTTTAACACATTTAATTGGTCCTCTCTGGGGATGTTTTTCAGACCAGCTCTTTGAAGACTCTCTTGTGGCGCTGAGACCAAGGGCAGAAGCAGAGCGGCTGAGAGAGAAGACCTGATAGAAAGAGACACAGGAGGGGCAGGGGGCACGGCCGGCACTGGGGAGTGAGGACGCCACCCTTCCTGTCCCCGGATCCTCCAGCCACTTCATTCGCTCAACCAGAGAGAA
The DNA here is from genome assembly GCF_048564905.1 of Vicugna pacos. Taxonomy (NCBI): domain Eukaryota; kingdom Metazoa; phylum Chordata; class Mammalia; order Artiodactyla; family Camelidae; genus Vicugna; species Vicugna pacos. The sequence continues at coordinate 530,785 of NC_132993.1, read as the reverse complement.
GTCACAACCCTCTTTCTTTCCAAGGACCGTGTCACCAGCTTTTACATTTTCCCAAACGCTGGACAACAGAAGTGTGTTCTGAGAGAGCGTTTAACTTCCAGTTAAAGTTGGAGAAGTGAGAGGCCGAGGGTGGTGGGGGCGGCCGGGAGCAGTGCCATCGAGGACCAGGACAGAGCAGCCCTCAAAGCACCGTCTGCACACGGTCCCCACACCCTCTGCTCAGACCCCCGAGTGGGCCGGAGCTGCAGACCGCAGACCCTGGAGTGGCCCCCAGTCCCCTCAGTAAGGACGCACGCCCACCGTCCTTCCACGGAGAACGGGGTCACCACTGACCTCGAGGTCGGACGGGCATCGTCACCCACAAAGCACTGTTACGCCCACCTCTCCGACGATGCTCCTGCCAATGGTGAGCATCTGGCCTGACGCGGCTGGTGGGGGCCACGGAGAGACTGGATGCCTGGAGCTAGGGCCTCTGTCCCACCACATCCCACTGAAGAAGACACAGGAACCCTGTCCCAAAATCCCATGTCCCCAGTCCACGCTCCTGGCAAGGACGTCCCCCACACAGGCTTCTGAATCAGTAACGTGAAACCAGAAGAAATCCTGCTGGTTTGCTTGAGGCTTAAGTGGCCTCAGATGCCCTGACCCCACACAATTCACGTTTGCTAACAGGAGAAGGGGGTTTGCATTTTCAAGGGCACAAAACGTGAGGAGGGGCATCTCACTCCAGCCCCCCGAGCAGGCTGCTGCCCCGACCGGCCCTCCGTCCGTCCATCTGTGGTCTCTAAGCACACCTGCCCACCCCGCCTGCGGGCCTGCTCTGCTCTCCCACACAGGTCTAGCTGTCTGCATTCCACCGACAAAGTCATCGTGCAGACCCACACACATCTGCAGAGGCGGGAAGTAATGAAGATATTTACTGGAGTGTGGTTATTTTTGTTTTATTTTGTTTTAAGTCTAAGGTCTAGGACCACCCACTTCCCACCTCGTTTTTTTTTCTTTTAACATTTTTTATTGATTTATAATCATTTTACAATGTTGTGTCAAATTTCAGTGTAGAGCACAATTTTTCAGTTATACATGAACATGCATATATTCATTGTCACATTCCTTTCTCTGTGAGCTACCATAAGATCTTGTATATATTTCCCTGTGCTACACAGTATAATCTTGTTTATCTTTTCTACAATTTTGAAATCCCAGTCTATCCCTTCCCATCCTCTGCCCCCTTGGAAACCACAGTTTGTATTCTATGTCTATGAGTCTGTTTCTGTTTTGTATTTATGCTTTGTTTGTTTGTTTGCTTTTTAGATTCCACATATGAGCGATCTCATATGATATTTTTCTTTCTCTTTCTGGCTTACTTCGCTTAGAATGACATTCTCCAGGTGCATCCATGTTACTGCAAATGGCGTTATGTTGTCAGTTTTTATGGCTGAGTAGTATTCCATTGTATATCTACCATATCTTCTTCATCCAGTCACCTGTTGATGGACATTTAGGCTGTTTCCACATCTTGGCTATTGTAAATAATGCTGCTATGAACATTGAGGTGCAGGTGTCATCCAGAAGGGTTCCTTCTGGATATAAGCCCAGGAGTGGGATTCTTGGGTCATATGGTAAGTCTATTCCTAGTCTTTTGAGGAATCTCCATACTGTTTTCCACAGAGGCTACACCAAACTGCATTCTCACCAGCAATGTAGGAAAGTTCCCCTTTCTCCACAGCCTCTCCAGCATTTGTCATTTGTGGATTTTTGAATGATGGCCATTCTGGCTGGTGTGAGGTGATACCTCATTGTAGTTTTGATTTGCATTTCTCTGATAATTAGTGATATTGAGCATTTTTTCATGTGTCTATTGATCATTTGTACGTCTTCCTTGGAGAATTGCTTGTTTAGGTCTTCTGCCCATTTTTGGATTGGGTTGTTTATTTTCTTCTTATTGAGTCGTATGAGCTGCTTATATATTCTGGAGATCAAGCCTTTGTCGGTTTCATTTGCAAAAATTTTCTCCCATTCTGTAGGTTGTCGTTTTGTTTTACTTATGGTTTCCTTTGCTGTGCAGAAGCTTATAAGTTTCATTAGGTCCCATTTGTTTATTCTTGCTTTTATTTCTTCTAGGAGAAAATTTTTGAGATGTACGTCAGATAATGTTTTGCCTATATTTTCCTCTAGGAGGTTTATTGTATCTTGTCTTATGTTTAAGTCTTTGATCCATCTTGAGTTGATTTTTGTGTATGGTGTAAGGGAGTGTTCTAGCTTCATTGATTTACATGCTGCTGTCCAGTTTTCCCAACACCATTTGCTGAAGAGACTGTCTTTATTCCATTGTATATTCTTGCCTCCTTTGTCGAAGATGAGTTGACCAAAAGTTTGTGGGCTCATTTCTGGGCTCTCTGTTCTGTTCCATTGGTCTACATGTCTCTTTTTGTACCAATACCATGCTGTCTTGATGACTGTAGCTCTATAGTATTGTCTGAAGTCTGGGAGAGTTATTCCTCCAGCCTCTTTCTTTCTCTTCAGTAATGCTTTGGCAATTCTAGGTCTTTGATGGTTCCATATAAATTTTATTATGATTTGTTCTAGTTCTGTGAAATATGTCCTGGGTAATTTGATAGGGATTGCATTAAATCTGTAGATTGCCTTGGGCAGTGTGACCATTTTAACAATATTGATTCTTCCAATCCAGGAGCATGGAATATCTTTCCATTTTTTTAAGTCTTCTTTAATTTCCTTCATCAATGATTTATAGTTTTCTGTGTATAATTCTTTCACCTCCTTGGTTAGATTTATTCCCAGATATTTTATTACTTTAGGTGCTATTTTAAAGGGGATTGTTTCTTTACTTTCTTTTTCTGTTGATTCATCGTTAGTGTAAAGAAATCCAACTGATTTTTGAACGTTAATTTTGTAACCTGCTACCTTGCTGAATTCTTCAATCAGCTCTAGTAGTTATTCTGTGGACCTTTTAGGGTTTTCTATACATAGTAACATGTTGTCGGCATATAGTGACACTTTTACCTCTTCTTTTCCAATTTGGATCCCTTTTATTTCTCTCTCTTGCCTGATTGCTGTGGCTGGGATTTCCAAGACTATGTTGAATAGGAGTGGTGATAGTGGGCATCCTTGTCTTGTCCCAGATTTTAGTGGGAAGCTTTTGAGTTTTTCACCGTTGAGTACTATGCTGGCTATAGGTTTGTCACATATAGCTTTTATTATGTTGAGATATGTTCCCTCTATACCCACTTTGGCGAGAGTTTTTATCATAAATGGGTGTTGAATTTTATCAAATACTTTTTCTGTATGTATTGAGATGATCATGTGGTTTTTTGTCATTTCTCTTGTTGATGTGATGTATCACATTGATTGATTTGCATATTTTGAACCACTCTTGTGTCCCTGGGATGAACCCCACTTGGTCATGATGTATAATCTTTTTTATGTGTTGTTGGATTCTATTTGCTAATATTTTGGTGAGGATTTTTGCGTCTATGTTCATTAGTGATATTGGCCTACAATTCTCTTTTTTGGTGGTGTCTTTGCCTGGTTTTGGTATCAGGGTGATGGTGGCTTCATAGCATGAGTTTGGGAGTAGTCCCTCGTTTTCAATCATCTGGAAGAGTTTGAGAAAAGAACTGGTATGAGTTCTTCTTTGTATGTTTGGTAGAATTCCCTGGTGAAGCCATCCGGTCCTGGACTTTTATTTGTAGGGAGATTTTTTTATTGCTAATTCAATTTCATTTCTAGTGATCGGTTTGTTCAAGTGGTCAGTTTCTTCTTGATTCAGTCTTGGTGGACAGTATGTTTCCAGAAACTTGTCCCTCTCCTCTAGGTTATCCAGTTTGGTTCCATATAGTTTTTCGTAACATCCTCGTATGATATTCTGTATTTCGATTTTATTTGTTGTAATTTCTCCATTTGCCTTTATTATTTTGCTAATTCGTGCTCTCTCTTGTTTTTTTTTCCTTGTGAGTTTTGCCAGAGGTTTGTCGATTCTATTTTCCCGCCTCGTTTTAATGAATAAACTAGATTTTGGTTAGTTTCTAATGGTTTACAACAGGTGTTTATCTGTTTGCTTTGTGTCTTGACACCTGGGATTCCCAGACTGAGTGAAACGGGGTTCTGTGTCAGGAGCACAGCCCAGGATAGCTGGGACGGACGCTGGGCGTCGTCAGCACTGCGGGCTGCCTGCCTTACTGCTTCTGGTTTGTGATAATTCATCGGAGGCTGAATACAGTGTTAAAAGAAATTCTCTGTCTGCACCAATGTTCCTGCAGTTTGTAATTCAATTCAAGTAAAAGTGACGTCTTCATAGAGCTTTGCCGTCTACTCCTGTCGGGCCACCCAGAACCCTACAAAACCAGCAAGTTTAACTGGGGAAGAGAGAGATGTAAGGGGGAGAAAGAAGAGGAGGAGGGTGAAAACCACTTCCAAACTGAGAGGCCCAGACACCCACGTGCAGTGTCTGCCCACCCAGTCTAAAGGCTGTTATCTCATGGGGCAAGTAGCACACGAGCCTGCGACGTGAGCCATTTCCGAGATGGGAGTCTGGTTGTCTCTCGACCTCTACAGCACTCAGTGAGGGTTAGGACAGAATCCCATCGCATTCAGCCGGTAAACGGGTGCCCCCCCCCACTTCCTGCATCTCTCAGAAATGCCGGGTTCTCGGTGCTTCTGGAAGCTTCCAGGCGTCTCGACTTCCGCCTCTGCTGCTGCATGTACTTCTCTGGAGGGTGAAGCTCTGTCACGTCTGAAATAAAGCCCCCTGCAGGGTGTTCACAGGCAGGTGCCTGCCCACCTCCCAGTCAGCTCTTCCACAGACGCTCCCCAGTGCCCCAGTCAGTCAAGCCTTCACAGGGACGGAGCCCCCCTGACCTCACACTGTAAAATTTAAAAGCACGCCTGTAGTTTGCATCAGAAAAAAATGCAAGATTTTAAAGTCCTCAAAGTAAGAAACCTCGCCTCCACCATCAGGGCAGTGTATACTTTATCAACGTTCCCTGAACCTAAAGGGCACCTTGGCCTCTTCCAGAGGACAGATTTGCTGCTCAAACACACGTAAATGAGAAAGACTTTGGTTTGTCATCAATGACACTTTGTGGGAGGTCCTCGCCTCATGTCTGGTTCCCACACCTGGAGTGAGTCTCTCACGTGAACCACAGGTTCGCCCTGGGGCCAGCTGATGGCACCCCGGCTGGGACAATGGAGTCCCATCCCTGCATCTGCGCTGCCTCGAGGATGAGGCATGCAGCCCCAGCCGCCGGCTCCTGGAAGACAGATGGCGCCGTGGAAACGAGCCTGCGTCAGCCCCGCCAGTGGAGGGACCACTGGAGGAGGCCTGTGAGGCGGCAGCAAGAGGTAAGAGCAGAGATCCCGGCCGGGCCTGAAGGGACACGGAATCTGGGCCCCCAGGGCCGTGCAGTGGGGACCCTCCGTGGCTGAGCCCGGCCTCACGGCATCCACAACACCCTGCCCTGTCGGCACCTCGGAGCTGGCACAGTGTCATCACGCTGTGACTCTCAGGTGCCACGACAGTGATCAACCACTCGTTAAACAGAGATGAACTTGCTGGCTAACCGAGGCCCTCTCGGCCACCCTCTCATGACCACAGCCCATCTTTCTGAGGCAGGGGACGGGCCAGGGCGTGTGGAACGTGGCCCGGGGTGCTGTACACCTGCCCCGTGGGCTCCTCTTCACACCTGAGGACCCGAGGGAAGGCCAGGCTCCGGCCGGCCAAAAACCGGTCAGACAGTGAAGGGCGGGAGTCCGCAGCATCACAGAAAGCACGAGCCTTTCACGCCTGAACGGCCCAGTTACTCTGCTCTCCGGGAGAAAATGGTGAGGAGGCAACGTGCAGGTGGCCGAGTCCCCTGGAATCGGGTTCCCAGAGGAGCAGGCGGCCCTGCACCGTGTCTGGTATCGCAGCTCCCAGAGGCCAGGAGCAGAGCTTGAAACCCCATCACACTTTCTGTCCTAACCACATGGCTGCCGCCACGTTTCAGGCCGAGCAACACTGGGAAGCAGCTGTGAGCGCTCTGGCTCTGCTGTCAGTCGCCCGGAGCCACTTCTGAAACGGACCAGGAGCGGCCCTGCCCGAGGGAGTGTGCCGGGACGCCGGAGGAGCCCCTCCATGGGCAGAGGGACGGGCAGCAGGGGAGAGGCGCGAGCTCGCAGGGCAGAGCTGGGTTCTCCCTCCGGACTCCCCAGGGGCCCCTCCCTCTAGAGGGTCCCAAAGCGCCGCCCGAGGGCCTCCGCGCATCCAGGGCGCCAGGGTGGTCACGAGGTCACCAAGGCACTGTTTGCCTCTTCGCTTTATTTTCCTTCACACGAGAGTCTCCCAGAGGCTGTGTGGGTGGAAACTGCCTAGAACGAGTCAGATAGGAGTACCCAGCTGTTTTCTATTAAGCCAAACATTAAGGAAATGTGCAAAAATGTAAAACAAAACACGAACGCCACACTTGGCACATTCTTCAATGTTTGGAACACAGTTATTATGGTTACTGTGTAATGAGTTTATTATGATTATTTTTATTTTTGAATGAATTTTTAATGTTCTCAATTTTTAATTTCTACAACAGCAAAAGTGGTTAGTACTATCCCCCCAAAAAAAGCCCAGAAGCTATTTGGGGTCTTCGGTAATTGTTAATAACATAGCGGGTCCTGAGATCAGAAGTCTGAGCACCGCTGCCGTCCGCCCTGCCGTTGGGAGCTCTGATCCCAGCTCTTCATGAGGCGGCGCTGGGACCTTGAACCGCCTTGTGCCTCTGTGTGTGCTTGTTCATTTAATCTACCAGATAAAAAGGTGTGTCCTCCCCAGAGCAAGAAGAAAGCGTTGGGCCACTGAAGCCACAGTTGTCCACACAGCACACCCTTCTGTGCTGCTCTGAGCACTGCCGCTCCCCATCATCCTACGGACACTGTAACAAACACATCACAGCACTTCACTGCACAGGACTGAAATGCCACCGAACTTGCTGTTTGAACGCCTTACAACATTCAGATAAGAAATATAAGACACGAACAGGGAGCAAGTGATTGGTATGTTTGCATTTAAAACAAGTTTCAGGTAACACAGAGACTGTTAGTCCCACTTCATATGAAAAATGTGACTAAGACGTCGGAATCCCCTGGGGAACTGTGAAGAGCGGCTGACGGCAGGCCCCACGAGACAGCAGCCACGTGGGAGTCTTCGGGGTGAGGATCCGACGACCTCCCCTCCGAGGCTTCCCCGGCTGCGTCCGTGTGACCCAGGGCTCGAGCTGCTGTTCTGAACCCACAACAGCTCGCCTCGTCCAGTGCAGAGCGAGTCGGGGGCTGTGTTTAACAAGGAAAGGGCAAGGCAGGAAATGGGCCCTCGTTTCTGTGTTGGACAAAGCAGAGGGTAGACACACACACAGAGAGACTGGGGCGTGGAGCGAGCGGGCAGGAGAACTGGCTGAGTGGTGAACTGACTCTGGGGAGGCGGACGCAGCCTGGCAGCGAAGTGCCGGCTCAGCCCTGATTCCCACGTGAAACAGGCGGAGCAACTGGATGGTGAGCAAAACCCAAGACCACACTAAATTCACACTGAAGTGAAGTTGTCTCCAAGGACAGTCACCCGAGGACCACGTCCAGGTAAAGGGGGGGACGGGGAACCAGACACCTCCGGAATAAGCTGCAGGCGTCCTCCTCAAAAACAGCAGGAAGAGACCGTCAGGGACAGTGGGAACCGGCCCGTTCAGGGCCCCGGGCAGGAGTTGGGGGAGCGCACTCAGGCACGGCCGAGCGGCAGGAGGACCAGCAGACTTGCTTTGTGACCAGCCCTGCGTCCACCCCCACGCCGCAGTCACAGCGGAAACAAGCCAGCGGCCGCAGGAGAGGGCGGGGCGGCTGGAGCCCCTAACGCCTCGTCACCGGGAGACCGTCACCACCTGCTGGCTGCTCCCTCCAGGCCCCACGTGCCTTCATGCAGCCTGACTTGCAGCTCGCCGTGCCTGAAAGCCCCTCCCAGGGGCAGCTGCTGGAAACATTCAGAGACACGCTGACCTTCTCAGCTGCCTGAGGTGGGGTAACGTGGGGGCAAACGATAGGCTAACCAAAAAGCTAAAGGAAAGACGCGGGAACGAGGTGTCCACGGGGGCTCCGTAGAGCTGACCCGTAATCCTGGGAGTCTGGGTGGCCACCAGCTGGGGCAGGGCTGACCGCAGGCCCAGGGCGGTCGTCTGCTCAGGAAAGACAGGAGAAGTCCCAGCGCCCACCCCTGGGTGACCCCGAGGCTCTGAGCCAGCAGGAAGTGCAGGTCCAGGCAGAGCTGTCGGCTGCCCGGCTGAGCGTTTAGGTGTGTCCAACATGTACAGAACCTTCAGCAAAGCCTGGGAGACTTACTGGTTCCAGATTCTTAAGGAAACTGGTCCGATCATTATCTGACCACTAAGCCGGCTGACCCTGACTGTGGTGGCCACGCGCAGCAGAGAGCACGCACGACACCATCCGTTCACCAAAGTCACCGCACAGACGGTGATGAACTCCTGCAGCACCTGGAGGAGGGGAGGAGCCCAGCCGCAGGGCCGTCACACTGTGCCGTTTAAAACACCCAGCTTTCGGTGGACAGTTCTGGTGCCTGCAAGAAACAGGGAAAGATGCTCCACACGTAGAGGGGAAATCACACAGTAAAAACCGGCCGGGGAGACAGACTCATGTGAGATGTTTTAAGTGTGTTCCAAAAACTAAAGGAGACCACATCTGAAGAACTAGTGGAAAGAATGTCTCCTCGAGTAGCAAACACCGATAAAGAGATCAGAGCGCAGTTTTCAGAGAAACAGCAGAAATTCTTCAGCTGAAAGTTACAGTAACCGATATGCAAGCTCACCAGGGAAGCCAACAGCAGATCTGAGCAGGCGAAGAACCTGTCATTTCAAGGATCGTCAAACGAGATCATCCAGCCCGAGGAACGGGAAGGAAGAAGAACGAGGAAAAATGCCCAGAGCCTGAGAGACGCCATCAACTGCACCAGCACACACGCAACAGAAGCCTCAATCGGAGGAGAGAGGGATGCGGCTGAAGAACACCTGAAGAAATGACGGCCCAAGCACCCCAAATGGGTGAAAAGCACGAATCCACACACCCAGGACGCTCGGCAAAGCCCAAGCAGGACGTGAACCCAGAGCCCCCACTCCAGCGTCACGTGGACAGAAGCCAACGCGAGGGTCTCGAAGGCAGCCAGAGCGGAGAGCGCGCGACACGCCACGGGCCCTCGACAGGCTGGCGGCCTGCTTCCTCAGAAGCCACGGAGGCCAGAGGCAGTGGGACTACCTTTTCAGAATTCTAGAAGACCGTCAGCCAAGAATTCTATAGCCATTAAAACGATCTTCTAAAAATGAAGGAGAAATTGACACGTTCTCAAACAAAAACAGAGCCCACTGCTAGCAAACCTTCCCTAAGAGACAAATGTGTGTTTCACTTTACAATAAAAAGATTAAAAAGTGCCTTAAGGGGAAGAGGCCTTAGTGACAGGGTCCTACAGCTGGTCTGCGTCGAGGGTGAGTGAGGTCGGGGTGTCCTGGCCCACGGTCAGGGCATGGCCTGTGCCCGAGGGGCCCCACCGCCCTGTGCAGGTCATGGAGGAGTCGGGGCGCCCGGCCAACAAGGCGGGTCAGACAGGACCCGCGCCCGGCGCTGGGGGAGGCCTTGAGCTCCTCTCACACCACCTCTGGAAGCAGCGGTTCCTCGGAGCCGAGGTGGACTGAGTGACACTTACACGGAAAGTCCCCAAGGAAGAGCCCGTTGGGGACAGAGCCAGAGGGGCAACCTGGGCGGCCGGGCAGGGCACAGGCGAGCTGGTGGCTGGTGACGAGGCGGCATTTTCAGAGAAGGCTCTGGAAGGGGGGTGAGTGGGATGGGATGGCCCCTCCCCACGTGCATCTCCAGGCGGCCCCGGGAGAAGCGGCCTGGACTGTGCCGGGCTGACCCCCAGCAGCACCCCTGCCCGGGCGGCTTCACCCTCTGCCCCTCCAGAAACTGCAACCATTCTCCATTCTGGGACCTGCCAGGGCCCCTCACCTCCTCCACGCTGGTCCTGCCACGCGCCAGGCAGTGCGCTCAGCCCTGTGCCCTGCACACCCTCCGAAACCCTCCAAGTTCAGAGAGAATCCCTGAGCGGCCACCGGCAGTGCTAGTCGGGAGGCCCGGCCGGGCTGCCCCCTTCCCTCACGGCCCCAGCCCGCAACGGCCGCCTGCCCGCCATGTGGCCGTGCAGAATCCAGCTCCGATGCCCTGGCTGGCTACTCAGGAAGCAGGCATGTCTAACAGCCACTCCTCGCAGAAGCCGCCGGCACGGAGCGGGCGGAGAGGTCGGAGCGCGCCAGGCACGGGGCGGGGGGGGCAGGCGGGGGTTAACAGGAGCAGGTGGCAGCAGGCACGCAGGGCGGGGCGGGCACAGGGAGGCCCCACGGAAGCTGGGTCCCGGCGGGGGCGGGGGCAGCGGCAGGGCCGCAGGGATGGCAGCCCTGCCCGCCCCCTGCAGGGCCCACGAGGGGCGGCCGCTGCAGCCACAGGGCAGGTCTCCCGGGTTCCCTTCCTTATCCTTAGGGGGTTTCTTTTCATTCTTTTAAGGCATCACTACACTGTGTTAGGCTTTTAATTCTGCTGTTTTGCTTTTTGCTTCTGACACACAACTCAGGGCGTCAGGAGAGCTCTCCCAGAAAATGGACCCATAGTTGTGTTTATGACAGCAAATTATGTGCCGATGGGCGACATTTAAATGCTGGATTTTAATGGCCTGTCAGAAGAAGTGAAATGTATTTTTTTAATTTAATACGTGAGAGAACAATGTGTCCACTCATGAAACGACGCTGCCTGCAGGAGCCAAGGACGGTAAATAAAGTGAACGTGTTCTGTCCCTTGATGGATATATTTATGTTGAAGAAGAATATTGTGCAATTAACGCCACTTTCCCTTCCTTCTTCCAGAGGAAGGCGTCCCAGCAGCAGTGCGAGCTGCCGTCTGTCGCGGGACTGAGAAGCGGCCGTGAGGACGAGGAGCTGAGGCTTGAGGCAGGGGACGTGGGGTGCTGAGAGTCCCCCACCCCAGGAGCCAGCCCCGCCTGGCCACTGACCGAGGTCAGGACCCCAGCAGGGGCTCCTGGCCAGGCCCACACAGAGCGTCCACTCCTGAGCCTTTCGTGACCAGGTGGGGCGCCTGCAAGGTCCAGAGGAAAAACGAGGTGGGGGCAGGTGACACCAACTGAAGAAACAGAGGAAGCTCAGCTTAGCAGTCAGGCACGCTGGACATGACAGTGTGGGCACACGTACGTGAGTGTGCATGAGCGTGTGCATCTGTGTGCACATGGCTGTGTGCCCGTGTGTGTGTTGGCTTCCATGTGCACACCACTGTGTGCACCCACGTGCTGCAGTACACGCGTGTGCTCACGTGTGGGTGGGTTGTGCGCACGTGTCTGTGCAGGTGTGTGTCTGTGCTTGTCTGTACGTGTGTGCATGTGTGAGTGTGCGTGTGGTCACCGTGTGCACACGTGCATGTGTGTGCGTGTTGGTGGGTGAAGGGGGAGAGCCGGGCTCTGGCTAGCAGCCTGCAATAAGGAGCCCTCACAACAAGGACTATCGCAGCATGAACGCCGGGCAGGGCGGGCCAGGCTCTAAATTACACCAGAGTGACACACCCACCCAGTGTAGGCAGACGCTGTCCCTCACGTGGCCGGGCCAGCAGCACATGCCCTCGACGCAGCCCCGAGAGGAGGGCTGAGACTCGCCAGAGGACCAGGTGACCAAAGGTGTCTCCTGCCTCGGGTACCTGCAGAGCTGACTGAAAACGCAGACTCCCAGAGCCCACGCAGAACCGCCAGGACGGCCCGCGAACCTGTGTGTTCCGAGGACGACTCCTCCTGGTCTGGGGAAAGCCGCGGCCCAGGAGGGAGAGGCAACCAGTCAAGAGGCCGACGGGCACCGGGACGGCGGTCCCTGGGGATGAAGCAGGTTGTCCAGGCCGCAGCATCGGTGTCACTGTCTGCGTCACACATGAGCTGACGCTCCCCCAAAGCCTGAAGCCGGCAGGCGGGACCCCCGGTCCTCGGGAGACGGCACTGGAGCCGGAGCAGCGACGCTCAGCTCGAGGCTCGTGGCAAAGTCGGGAAGACAAGGCAACCGCGGGACGCATCCCCGGGAGGCAGGCAGAGTGAGGTTGCCAAGAGCACGTGCGCCTCTGCCCCCCAGGAGGCTGCCCTCCGTGCGAGGTCCCGGCCGAGGCCTCAGGATGAGCAGGGCTGGGAGGAGGTCAGCCGGGGTGGGGCCCGTCAAAGGCAGTTTCACAGTGAAAACCTGGGGTCACTTCGCCCCCTGAACGTGCTTTTCCTCTGTTTCTCTCTCCCTCCCAGGTCCCCCGAGAGAAGAAACGAGGACTCGGGTGAGGGTGGGGTGGCAGGGGTCCTCCTGGGGTCTGTTCTGCACATCAGCTCACAGGTCTGCGTCCTGCTCCAAAGCAGGTTCCAACCCTTGCAAAGGGCCCCTCAGACTCCCGAGAGTCTCCTCTCCAGCTGGACAAGGATCTTCCCAAAGCCTCATCCTTACCCGTGTGAGAACAGCAGACCTGACTCCGGAAACTGCCCCTCACCCCCGAGGATGATGGAAAGTTTGGAGGGGCGTCTACCCCCAGGCTGCTGGGCAGGGATCTCTGTCGTGCTGGCCGAGGGAGGGCAGGGGCCCAGGAGACCGTCCAGCCATCGGCTGCCTGGGCGGGGAGCGCAGAGCCAACATGAGCCACTGCAGGAAACAAAATGTCCAGAAAGCACTGGGGCACGTGACTGCAGAGTGGACAGCTGACCCCATGGTGCTTCTTTTCAAACTCGCCCAGAAACGTTGTTTCACCCCCACCCCTCCGGTGTTCCTGGGGGAAAGACCCCAGTACACACGCCAAACACTCATACTGTCCATCTTTCTCCCAGCCCCCACCGAAGGGTCCTCCGGCCTTTGACCAGGGCCCTCCTGCACTGAGAAGAAGGAAGTAACAGGGCTCTTCAGTGACAACTGGACACCGGCTCTCAACTAACACTCACACCGCACGTGACCAAACGCCACTGTGGTCCACCCGTCAGACAGGGGCTCACAGGGCAGGCGAGCAAACCCGCCCTGTGGTTATCCCCCAGCTCCGGAATGCGTCATTGGAGGAAATCACTGGAGCGCAGGCACTCAGGGCTGTGCCCTGACCTGTGGACTGGGGTCCACTGCGGTGGGAAGGACACTCAAACTGCCTCCACCGACAAAACCACGAACCCAAACTTCTCACAACAGCGTAAACACAAGCCGTATCACATTGCTGGGGGCGGGGTGCAGAGACTGGCACCCTCCGGGACCCGATCCTTTCCTAGGCACTCACGGCGCCCCACGCCCTCCGCTCACCCGCGGCAGGGCCGGTGGATTTGGAGGGCGGCTGGAGCAGCAGGTTGTCCACCAGGCGCTGGCCTCGACGCTGCCACTGCAGACGTGCGTTCTCCGCTGGGGCAAACGGACACACCCACGGTACCGGCCGCACTGCCACTGACCCGGCGGACGCCTCCCCAAACCTGCAGGAGTGCCCAGCAGCGGCGGTTTGCTCTCGCCTGGCCCGGCCCGCAACACCCCGCCACGGTGCCAGGTCGGAGGTCTGTCAACTCTCAGCCCTCGTCATCACCTCTCTCTCCCCTGGGCACCGCGCAGGGGATGTCAGCGCACGGAGGACGCAGTGCTGAGTGGACCCAGAGCGCAGGAAGCAGACACTCTCCCACGCCCGCAGCCAAGACACTTGCACGCGGGGCTCAGCGGCAGACGGGGAGCCCCAGGAGGTCCTGGAGGTGACCCAGTGCAGGCTCGGATTTTGGAGCAAACTCATGGCTCCTCTGCGGGTGACTCCTCTCCTTCTGAGACACTGCTCTGGGCTCAGTGCCAACTGCGGGCTCGACCGGGTGGTGGGACTAGAACATTAGGAACTGGGTCTCGTGCGGTTTTGTGGGTCACACGCACGGTCGCCCCCTCCACCCCTCGTGGACACGCAGCACCAGCCACAACGGCTCCACTTCCCCCGATTCCTTCAACTTCTGAGACCTGGGACCTGGGGCCAGCTTCTGCAGGACCCTCACCACCAAGGCCACGGCCACAAGACTGGACACAGGCTCTCGTCCACCCTAGGGCTTGGTTTCCCAGCTCGCACCCACCATCCTGTCCCCTCTGCCTGCACTGCAGACCCCTGGTTCTGGCGCAAAGACACTCACCCGGCTCCCAGGACGGCTGACGCCAAACCGCCAGTGTCACGGACGTGGCCTCCCAGAGGTTCTGCTTCTCTGACCGAGCCCAGGACAGCCCAGCCCTGGGAGAAGGGTGCTGAGGCCCCAAGACTCAGAGTGAATGAATGGACGTGAGCCTTCCCTGCAGAACTGTCTAGGGCCCTAACCCACCAAGGGTCACAGTGCACATCAGGAGGGCAGATCAGGCACAGGTCCCCAGACGTACTGGACCGCAGACTGTCTTTCCTTGTGGAGCAACTCAGGGCCCTCAGGGAGCCCTGAGACCCAGAACGAATGGGGGGCCACAGTTGTGGGCTCCCTCCCTCCAAGCCGTCCGGGCAGGGCCATGCGGGTCCCACCAGGAGGCTGCGGACCTCACCCCGCAGCACGGCTGTGTGTGCACGCTGGCCTCTCGCCCAGGCCCCGAGGGCACGGGGAGAGAGGACTTCGCCTCAGTGACGGGGACAGGCCACAGTGACGCTGAGCCTGACGACACGGCGCCCTCAGTCCTGGACAGCACACGTACATTGTGTGTGTGCCTGTACTGTTACGTGGCCATTATGTGTACCACCCCTGTGGAGCAAGCAGGTAACAGGTATCTCCTGTGACAAAAACAAAAACCTGCGTAAAGATGGCAGGCTGGACAATCTGGTTTCTGGAGGCTGGTTGGCAGCCTGGCTGGACTGGTACCGACCACGCCCAGGCCCAGCCCGGCCCCTCTGCCCCCAGGCCTCCGAGCACCTCAGATGCTCACGGGCACGGTGGACCTGCCCTGGCTCCTGTGCCCGGACGGCCTCCGACCCCGGAGGGGCTAATGTGCCAGGCCTTCTATGACCAGACCGCCGGCCCGCCCACTGCGATGGTGGATGAGTGAGTCTCTCTCCAGCTGCTCTGCTCTAGGAGGCCGTGGGTGTTTGAGGAGAAGACAAGAGTCCGCTGGGCCACTGGCCACACACGCGGACGCCTACCTGAGAGGGAGAGCTTCCGCAGGGCAGCCGTCAGGTGCTGCAGGTCCCCGGGCGACGCTTCATGGCCGCGCGTGTCTGTGGCCGGAAACTCCTGACACCGTCCAAACAGCCCGTCTGCGGTGGGGAGCAGAGAAGGAAGAGGGGTGAGAGAGGAGACAGACGGGCAGGCCCTGGCACGTCCCCGCGAGGCCCCGGAGAGGCTTCCGTGAGCTGCCAGAGCGGAAGAACTTGGAGGACGCGGGGCCTCGGGAAACAGACCCCAGGGCCGTGAGCCCAGGGTGGCTGGGTTTCCCGTTTACTCTCCAGCCCCCGCACCAGCCCAACACACGTGCTCTGCAGGGGAACCGCCGGCCACGTGGGAGGCGCTGGCGGTGGGACGGAGTGGCGGCTGGCCTCGAGGGGGCCTTCTGAGAACGGAGGAGGCGGGGTGCTCGCAGAACAGGAGACGTTAACGGGACCCATTTATCCAGCTCTGTCCCATTTGTCTGAAATGACAGGCTCTGCTCATCGACATCCTTTCAAACCGCACCTTCTAATTAATTTAGGGCCTAATTAGTCTTTATTTGGCAAATTGTTCACTTTGAGACAAGCTTCCTGTGGGGGGTTCAAACATTCAAATCGCCGCCTTTGGTACAAAAGGCTAATTCAGGGCCCAGCGCCTCACACGGGGCGTCTGCGGCCTCGGTCGGTGGAGGGAGCAGCTTCCATTGTTCACAGCAGTTTCACTGCGCTGCTGACGGAGCTGAAGAAAGCCATTCAAATGCAACCAGTTTAATTAGCAGAAGCACAGTTGCCCAGAGCCAGGCTCATCAGTAATTGCCGGTCAGATATCACACATGTGCTTAAGACGGCACCACATGACCAGGAGAGAACCATCTTAAGCACCACAAGGATCTCCTGGGTTCCTGTGGGGCTCCACAAGCCCAGAGTGTCCAGGAGGCCACCTGCCTGCTGCTCGGAGCAGGCGGACATTGGCCACGGGAGGATAAACCTCTGCCCCAACTCGCTGGGCCTACGGCGCTGCTGAAATTAACACAGCTGCCCCCCGGCCCCAGGGACCCCGGCAGTGGTGTCTCCGAGGGAGGGTCTGGTCCCCACCCAGCAAGACACAGACAGCCCGGGACACTGTCCTTTGATTGTTTCCTGCGAAGAACTCCGTGCCTGCGGGTGGTGTGTCGGGGGGGGGGGGTGGCGGGGGCGGGGAGGAGGAAAATGATACTCTTTAGAATCAACTGGGACTTTCGCTCCAGTTTGCAAATGGAAATATCTTGAAAGTCGAGACTGGAAGAAGCATTAAGATGGTCCAACTCCACATTTCACAGATGAGAAAGCCAAGGCCGGAGTGTGAGGACCACAGCCACCGGAGGCAGAGAAGTCGGGTCCTTGTCAGCGACCAGCTAAAGGCCCGGGGCGACCACAGCACCACAGATGCGCCAGCCACCCGCCTCCCTCAGGAAACTCACCCATCACTCAGGGTGTCACCGAGAAAAGTGGGCAAGACCTCGCCCACCTATTTCAGAGTGTCCCAAGCACATTATTTCCTTTCTGAGGCAAGGGCCTCGTTTGTTTTTTTTTTCAACATTTTTGTATTGAGTTATAGTCATTTTACAACGTTGCGTCCAACTCCAGTGAAGAGCACAATTTTTCAGTTATAATGAACATACATATACTCATTGTCACATTTTTTTCTCTGGGAGCCACCACGAGATCTTGTGTATATTTCTCCGTGCTACACAGTATAGTCTTGTTTGTCTGTTCTGCATATGCCTGTCAGTATCTACAATTCTGAAATCCCGTCTGTCCCTTCCCACCCCCGCCCCCTTGGCAACCACAAGTCTGTGTTCTAGGTCTGAGTCTGTTTCTGTTTTGTGTTTACGCTTTGTGTGTGTGCGGTTTTTTTTTTAGATTCCACATATGAGCGACCTCGTGTGGTAAAAACCACTGTCTGTAATTTGTTCTTATGATCAGTATTTTCCACTTGTGTAGCTTTTTAACTACCCGTTTTTTAAGTTTGGGTTGTGGCGCACGCTGCTATAAATGTGTCCTAAGGAAAATATTAATTAGATTTTCCTGAAACCTTAATTTTAAACATATGTTTACAATAAATACAACACAATATACAATATTGGTTGTGTCTTTAAAATTAGTTTCAGCGAATAATTCAGTTTTTACTGTTTGAAAGCTGAAGGCAAACGGACCATTGACCCTCTCTGCCCCTAGACTACAACCATGCTGGTGAGGAAGAGACAGACATGGGCCCTGGTGCATGTTCCTGATTAATAAACTTCACTTTTTAGAGCGGTTCCAGGTCCACAGCAAAATTAAGAGGAAGATACAGAGATTGCCCAAATGCCCCCTCCCCAGACAGGCACAGCCTCCTCCACCACCAACACCCCCAGAGGGTGCCTCTGTTACACCTGGTGAGCCTGCACCGACACGCTGCCACCCCCCAGGGCCCACAGTTTACGTGAGGGCTCGCTCCCGGGGCCCTGTGCTCCGGGGGCTCTGGTGTGTAAGGACCCGTGCGCACGACGGCAGTCACACGGAGCAGCTTCATTGCCCTAAACCCCCGCGCTCCACCTGCTCACCCCCCACCACCGGCAGCCGCTGCCTGTTCTACTGTCTCCATGGTTTTGCCTTTTCCAGAATGTCATCTGGTCGGAATCACACGGTGTGCAGCCACTTTGGAAAGAACGGAGGTTCCTGACTCAAAAACTTGAAGGTGGACGCAGCAGCCCCACTTCTGGCTTTGCACTGCAAAGCACTGAAAGCAGAGACTCAAACGACACTGGCACACCCATGCTCAAAGCCGCACCTTCACAGCAGCTGAGCAGACGGTGGAACGCTACTCAGCCCTAAAGAGGGAGGGAATCCTGGTGCCCGCTGCAACACGGATGGACCCTGAGGACACTGTGCTGAGTGAAATAAGCCAGACACAAAAAGACAAACACTGTGTGAGTCCACCTGTATGAGGTCCCTGGAGTCACTGATTCGTAAAGACAGAGGAGGGTGGGGGCCGGGGTGGGGCGGTGGGGCTCGTGTCTGATGGGGAAAGTCCCGGTCTGAGAAGAGGAGAAGGTTCTGGACTTGGCGGTGGTGTTGGCTGCACCACGCTGTGATTCAGGTGATGCCACAGAACTGTGCACTTAAAAATGGTTAACATGGTCAAATTTAAGCTATGTAGGTTTTGCCACAATTTAAAACTGAGGAGAAAGCAACTCAAAAGAAAAAGAAAAGAAAACAGCAAAGCAGCGCAATCTTGGAGAGCGATGTATGTGCTCGACATGCTGGGAGGCGTGCGGCGGGAGGAGCCGCACGGGCCCCTGGGGTCGGGCACTCCGCCGCCCGTGTCAGGACGGCGTCTCTGCCTTGGGGACGGTTCTCACTGGGGCATCCCTGCACGTCCAGCTGTCAGCGTGTGTGCACATTTAGTCCAGTCAGACCCCAGCACACACTCGGCGTCTGCTTTGTCCACACGCTGCCGCCCAGCAGTTGGCGTTCAGGGACATACTGCCCCTCACCTGACGTGAGACCCCTGTGGGCACCAAGATGTCACCAGGGCCAGCGCCGCAGGGCAAAGGCCCAGGCACAGGCCTGGCTCCCCGGAGAGAGTCGTGCTGACCAGGAGGGCTTTCTGGAGGAGGCAGGCCTGCAGCGGCCCAGCTGAGAGGTGCCCTGCTCGGCCTGGGCAGTGAGTCTTCTGCTCGCAAGGGAGCGACTGCTCCCCACCCCTGCATGGACGGAGCCGCGGCGCTCAGCCTGGGGGACTGGCTTCCCGCCGGCACAAGACTCAAGGTAGCTGACGTCGCTGGAGAGCACGGGACGGCCGATTCATCAGCAGGACTCATGGTTCAGCAGGGCAGAGCCGGCTCCAGCTGCAGGGACAGTGCGACCGGCTGGCGTTTCCGCCTCTGCAAGGGGTGTCCCCACCATCAGGACAGACACACCTTTGCTGTTCAATTACACTTGTAACCCACTGCTCCTGGGCTTTGAACCCCAAGTGCACTACCTGGAACCGCTGCAAGAAAGCCTTCAGGGTGTCGGCCGAAATGCCACACAGGAACTTGGAAGTGAGTGCAGACACACCAGAAGCAGGCTCTCCCACCTCTAGGGTGACTCAGAGGCTTCGAACCCCCAGGAGAAAGAATGAGGCCGCCGTCTGGAGGCGACGTCGCCTCGTTCACCTTCGAGCGGAGCAGGGGCGGGGACGCGGGGCTGGACCCGCGGTGTGTCCAGGGAGGTCGGATGGGGGAGCCAAGACCCGCCAGGTGAGAGGCCACCAGTCGGGGGTCATGCTGCGTGAGGTGGGCCCGGGTGCTAACGATGCCAACCCCCAGACAGCGCTCAGACCTCAGGCCTTGGCGGGCTCGGGACAAGGTTCCCACACAGGCCACAGGGACAAGCTCGGGACCCTCCACCAGCAAGACTCTGAGTGAAGGGGAGGGCCACCCTGAGCCTCCAAAAACGTCCTCCCTCAGGGCCCCAGGAATGCACCGCAGCAAGGCGGGGCCCGGGGAGGGGAAGGCTCCAGCCAGCCAGACGAGACTTCTCCCAGCTTCGCTTGGCTGCTGGCTGCCCGGCCCCCACCTCCTCCAGCCAGGCCCTCAGGATGAGAGAGCCTGTCCACTGACGGCCAGAACGAGTCCCAGCTGTGAACTGGGCAACTTCGTTCCCAGGAAAATCAGATCCCATCGCAACCAGCTTCCATGACCCACGTGGATCCCATTAAATGAAACCAAAACCAATTTTGGGGGATCCCGGGGGCATCACACTTGCACAGGGGAGATGGCCTCAGGAACATGCTGGCCAGGAGGGAGAGGGCAAGCCAGCCCCCGGTGGGAACCGCAGGCCGCCCCGCCCCCCACGTGCCGCTGCCCCACACAGCCCCACTCCCGCCCAGGAAGGCCATCCCAGGGACCTGCTTGCTGTCATCAGCTATGGTTTAGACAGTGAAAGGAGCTGTCACCACGCAGCGGCAGGACACTGGGCTGGGGGGGCGCTGGCCCCCAGCAAACGTCCTGACCCCTCTCTGCTGGCCGCACAGTTGGCCTGGGTGCGGGGTCGCCGGGCCGCTGCCCTCTGACTGGCGCTGAGCACCACAGCAGGATCAGGTCTGCACGGCCCCACCACCCTTCACGGCCGCGTCCAAGCCTCTTACTGACTTCTGACCCCTGAAGACGGGGCCCCGAGCTCTCCGGGCAGGGCAGCTGGGGGGCTGGCCCTAGGAATCCTGAGTGCAGCGCTGATGGGCAAAAACGTCACCCCCGAGCCTTGGATGTTCGGCACCTCCCACAGAGAAAACTCGACCGGCGTCACCGAGGACGGTGCTCCACCCCGATCCTGGACAGTCGGTGAGAGCGATGACAGATCCCAGGTGGAGACGGCAACCTTTCTGAACCGCCTTCTCCATCCAGGCGGAGCGGCTCTGCCCAGCCATCTGCTCTGCTCCCCAGCCGGACGGACCCTGGCCATAGGCCGACAGGCTGCACCCCGTGGTCCCAGAATAATCAGGGTTTTTACCAGAGCTGAGGAGAACAGCAGCCATGGTTTACTCAGACTCCTTCGTCTCACAGACGGGAAGGCTGAGGTCCTGAGCCAAGCCACCTGCCGGGGTACCCGTCCTCACCCCTGCCCCGCCCCCACTCCCCACTGAGATGCTGCTGCAAGCCGGTCCTCGCCCCCGGCCCCACTCTGACACCTCATCACCACGGTCCTCCTTCAACTGGCAACAGCAGGATGAAACTCAAGGCCGCAATCGAAAGATAGCATCACTCTGGGCTGAGTCCTGAAAAGGTCCTGGCAGACATTTCCACTTTGCTGGATACAATACTCACGCTCACGCTCACGCCACACCTGAAACTGCGTGCGCCACCCACCAGAAACCAGCTGCTGTTCCCTGAATCCTGCCATCCAGCAGCGAGAAACCAGCAGGAACCCAAACGGGGCCCCAGGAGACCAGCTTCCAGCCTCAGCTTGGCCACCCGCCTGCTGGGCAACCCTGGGCACATTACCTCACTTCTCTGAGCCTCCGTTCCTAAAATGCAACCGCTGAATTAGAACTAGACATTTTCCAAGGTCCAGTCTAGTTCAGGTCTCTGGGCTTGCGTGAAGTCACCTGGGGCACAAGTCCAATCACCTGCACCCCTGTTATTCTGAGCTGCGGGAGCTGCCCACCCTCACCCCAACTGAGAGGCGCTCGCAGCCCCCAGCCCTGCTTCTCTCTGCCCTGTACCCGTCTGTCCACATGCGTCCGAACAGGGAACCGAGGGAGGGCAGGGGCCGCCCACCACAGCCAGCGGGCAGCCCCAGCCCCAGCGCCCTGCAGGGGAGGCCTGTCCTACGACCAGAGCGGGTCCCCAGTGCACCAGGCTCTGCAGAGCTGCTTGGCCACATCCAAAATTTGGTGTCACCACATGGATACCACAGGGACTGCTGTCTCACGGGCGGACAGAGGGGGCAAACTCCGGAGAACCCAGGTGGAGCGGCGAGGCTGATCCTGCACCCCTTGACGGAGGGAGGTGCCCGCCGCCCCGGGCCCTGCTGCCCCTCTGCTCGCCCGGAGGAGGGGGCTTGGGGGAACTCGGCCCTGCAGCCACCGCCCATAGCCCGCCCGGCCGCCAGGACCCAGCGCTGACCATCCTTGGGGTCTCCTTCTCAGTGCTGAGGTCACAGCCATGGCACCTCAAGCTCAGTCTTTTCTTTTTATTATGGAGAATTTTTTCGCATTTTGGGATGGAAACAAGGTCTCTAACGTACAGGATGGTCCTTGAGTGACAGGACAAGACAATAAAGCCAGTTACGACGGACGAGCTGCTGGTGAGACCCTCCCCGGGCTCTGGGAGTCACTCCTCCCCTCGGTCCCACCGCGTCTGTGAACATCTATGTCGTTAGGAAACCACATGCAATGTGTCGTCTTGCCCTTTCCTCCCGCGTGCGGGGAAGCTCCGCACAGGGGCCCGACCAGCATGGGCAGCATGCCTGCTTCCCTATCCTAGGCCAGGATTTCATGTTTCAGTTTCACATTTATCAGGCTCACACTACGGCTCCTTGTTGCTTCCTTAATTTTTTTTTTTGAAAAGGAAAGCAGAACTTAATTAAAACTTACAATAGTAACACTGCCAAAGTAGCTGAAATGCTCCAGAATCCGAGGGCAAACACAGCCCTGGCAGCCAGCAGGGGCCCCGCCCGGCCTTGAGGGAACAGATAAAAGGACTGACTGTGAACGTGCTCCATCTTCTGGAAGTGTCGAGGGGGCGCCCGGAAGAAACCGCCAGGACAGGTACGGAGCCTCGTCCCCGTGGAGCACGTGCCTTCCCCGGGGAGCCAGACCTGCGGGCCAGGCCCAGCGTAACGGGGGAAGGCTGCAGCACGTTGCTGATAGCCAAAGCGTCTTCGCATCCTCTTTCTTTTTTATTTTAAGCATTTAAATACAGCATTTTCACTGAAGTTGGTTTACAGTGTGCTGGTTTCTGGTGAGCAGCACAGGGATCCAGTCCCACACGCACACGCGCGCCCTCCCTCTCAGAGTCTCTGTCATCGCAGGTGGCTGGCACTGCTCACAGTCCCCCGTGCTGTCTGCTGGGGGCAGCCGGCACTGCGCACAGTCCCCTGTCCGTCTGCTGGGGGCAGCCGGCACTGCGCACAGCCCCCTGGGACTGCTGGAAACTTGCCGTTTGTTTTGTTTATAGTAGTTTGTATTTTCTTTTTTTTTTTTTGGTTTGTTTTTTAATGTAATTGGAGTCCTTTTTTAAATTTAACTTTCAAAAGTTTTACTCACGTATTTATTTAGGGAGGTAATTACGTGCTGGGGATGGAACCGAGGACCTCGTGCGTGCCGAGCTCACGCTCCACACTGAGCTCACCCCCAAGTTCCACCCCCTGCCCCCCCCCACCGCCTGTGCAACTTCATGGGGAGGTTAGATGGAGTGACCCAGGCAGACCAACCAGAACTTGCCGTGGTCATTCTCACATTGCTGCTGGGAAGCCGGAAGCACCTTCGGGAGCCTGGCCTCTAGGAGCCCGGCTCTGCTGCCAAGGGCTGTGTGACTCACCCGCTGCTGAGCCTCTCTGGTCAGCAGGGGCTCCACTCATGCTAAAGCTCCATGACCTTGCACAGACAACCAAAGCACACCAGGCAGGATTCGCGGGTAGAGGAGAGGGAAGTGGACACGGGGCTCGTGTGCCAGAGGCAGCTCCCAGACCAGCGGGCTGGTGGGGGGTCAGCCACACCAACAGGCATTTACTGGAAGAAAGACAATTAAACGATGAAGAAGCAAAAACCAGCACCCGGTTTCCAGGCCTTGGCTGCATGCTCATGCTCGCAGGTGTCCCACCTGGGGCTGACCAACCCCCAAAGGGAGGGCCAGGCTTTGGGAAATTTCAGCTGCGTTTTCCGTTCTTTTCTAGGAGGCGACAGGATTAACCAGCCGGCCGGCCCCGCCCCCGGATCCGGGAAGCCAGGCTCCCCCTGGGGACAGGTGGCCTGCCCGAGGCTGGCTCTGGGCTCAGCACCTTCACTTCAGGAGCTCAGGCCCCCCACGCCTCCGCGGGTCGTGGGTGCGGGGTTGCCTGCCGCGGGCCCCAGAGCAGCAGAGGAAGGAAAGGCGGTTTATCTGCGGCAGCTCATCTCCCGTCAGCAGCCCAGGCTCCAGCCGTTGCCGGGCAACCCGGCCTCTCCTCTTATCAGCCCAGGACCTTCCTCTGACTGTTCAGACAGAAGAGAAAGGCCTGGCTCTGAGGGCTGTAAGCAGCACCGAGTGGAGCTGGCACCTTGCGTGGGGTGAGGGGAAGGCACACGTGAGACTTACCTGGACAGTGACAGCTGCCTGTCACCTGCCGCACACCCACTCCTGTGCCCCAGCTGAAGAGGGCCTCGCCCACCTTCCGGAGAGGGGGAGGGGGAGGGGGAGGGGAGGGAGAGGGGCTTGTCCACAGGCAGGTTTATCGAGCGGACCCCCTCCTCTCTTCTCTCTCTCCGCGCTCTCACACACTTCAGGCAGCTCCTAGTCCCGAAGGCCCACAGGCAGGGTTGGCCTGCTCCCTCCAGCCCAGGCGGCCCAGCTGACCCCTGCAGGCTGGGCACACCCACAGCCCTGAGCCAGGAACCTGGGGCCGCTCAGGAGGACGCCCTGACCACCGACTGCCGGGCAGCCCACCACCTGGACCCCCCCCATCCCCAGCTCTGCCCTCGGGCTGCTGGGAGGAGCGCTCTGGACTGAGTGGGCAGGGCAGCAGGAGAGGCCTGGGCCGGGGGTGGGGCTGAGGGTGCCCCGTCCTGGCCTCCAGCCACCCCGGGGGAGCCCGCCTCAGGGCCCCGCCCTCCGGACACGGGGGGCCCGGTTCTCTGTGGATGGCGAGGCCCACAGGGTCCCTGTGCCCACAGACCAGCCTGGCCTCGCCAGCCCGCGGGCCCTCGAGGAAGCAGCAGCCGCACGTGCTGGGGGAGGGCGCTGGGCGCGCCCTGCCAGCACCCGGGAAACCGCAGGAGACGTGTCCCGGACGGACGTCCCAAGTCAGGCGTCGGGGAGCTCCGGTGCCCCGCCTCCCCGTTCCCTCCACGTCCTCTCACCGAGGGAGGAGCAGGCATGTCTGGGCGGAAGGCCCCCCAGCAGTCCCGGGACAGACGCGCCCCACACCCCAGGGGGAGCCTGTGTGCTGGGAATCTGCCCCCGACTCCCCCTGCCTCGCATGCCAGCCCCGCTGACGCTCCCTGGGGCCCAGCGAGCCCTGAGTTCTGGAGCCATGGTTGTCTGCCCGCCCCCAGGCAGAGGGACGCTGGGTCCCACGCACCACAATGCCTGGCCCTAGGAAATCACTGAGTAATAATTTACCGCAGTCGAAAGCAGGGACTTGAAGAGATAGTTGCCCCTCCACGTCCACAGCAGCCAGGAAGCAACCTAAGTGTCACTGATGGGTGAACAGCTGAGAAATGTGGCCCATCCGTGATTCAGCCACAGAAAAGAGGGGGTTTCAACACCGGCTACAACAGAGATGAGCCTTGAGGACACTGTGCTCAGTGAGATAAGCCACCGCGGCAGGACAAACACGAGATGACTCCACTCACGTGAGGACCTAGAGTGGTCCCTGGGGCTGAGGAGGGAGTGGGGTCGTGTCTGCCGAGGACAGAGTTTCAGTTTTGGAAGATGAGAAAGTTCTGGGGGTGACGGTGGTGGTGGTTGCACCGGGAATGCACTTAATGCCACAGAACTGTGCACCCAAATGGTTAAAGTAAATGGTAAATTTCATGTTACATTTATTTGACTACAATTTTCTAAGAGCAATAGAAAATTGAGCAAATGAATGAAAACCTGAATGGGAGAGAAGCTCTCCACGGGGAGGAGGTGACGGAAGACAGGAGGCTCGTCGGGCTGCAAGCTGGAGGCGGTGCCGAGGGCCAGTGGGGAGCCGCCCGAAGATGAGGGAGCGGCACTGGTTCCCGGTGCCTGCCGTCCAGACCCCACGGCCGGCGCCGTGCACCCTCGAGACCCTAAACTGGGTTAGAGGCCAGCAAACCCACAGAGGAGCCCATGACTCAACTTGGAAAACGTCGTGGTTTCGATTTGGGCGAGCCCAGCTCCTGGGGCAGGTGAGTTACTTCAACGGTGGATTCGCACAAGCACCTTCGCTTGGTTTCCTGCTGGCAGAGACCTTGGGTGAGGCTGATGGTCCGTCCAGCCCCCCTCAGACCCAGTGGACCTCCCGACGGAGAGCCAGCTGTGCCAGGCGCCTCCTCCAGACCAGGACAAGGTCGGCCACAGCCTCACGTGGCCTCCACGTGTCCCGTTGAAGGGACCAACTCAGCAACTCTCTGCTGTTTCCTCGAAGACTGAAAACCAGTAGCTCCTAAAATGAATATATGGTTCACGTATGACCGAAGCATCGTGCTGGACGCCAGAAACTGACACAGCACTGTCGACTGACTGTGCTTCCATAAATGTATACACAAAAATAAACGAATGAAAGGCAGTAACTCCTGTGAACCAAGGTGGGTCCTCCTGAATCGCCGAGCTGCAGCCACGCTGATGAAATCCAGCCTCAGAGAAGAGCTGGCAAACATAACGAGCAGAGATGTGTGTGTGTGATTGTAAATGAAGGGATAACGAAAGCAATTTATTTGAAAATTAAAATAGGATTAAGAATGGCAGCCTGTGCAAGAGCCCAGACGCCGAGGAAAGGGACCCGCAGCCTCGTGACCTGCGGGGCTGCCGGACTCGCTCTCCTTCCCGACAGCGTCAGGATAGGCAACAGCACCAGCATCGGGGTCCCCTTGGACCCCAAGGCCTGGGACACACGTCGACGTACACACGGAGGGCCCCCATGGTGGCATGGCGCCAAGACCACGCTCAGACGGGGCACAGACCCTGGTGTCCGCCCGTGCCCGGGACACCGTGGACGCCTGACGGGCCCTCCGAGGTCCGTGCTCTGATTCTCAGACTGAGACCAGAGTGGCCACGTGGGCAGCAGGTTATTAAAAGATCTCACAACCTGGATCTGGCCTGACTTCAGCATAGGAACTGCCCATCCAGTCCTGAGCCGTCCAAGGAGTCAGACCAGGCGACCTTCAGGTGGGTCCTGAGGCAGGTGTGGGCGTGGAGGCACCAAGAGACCGGTGTCCCCACTCGCACCACAGACAACCCCACCAGAGCCTCGGGATGGTGGCTCCCTGAGGCGGAGGTCACCCCACGTGTGCTGTGACGTCCAGTCACCAGGAGCCCCCACGGGATCGCGCAAGAGAAGGCAGAAGGACTCCTGCCCAGAGGAGGGCCGAGGCGGAGAGCACACATGCACACACGGAGACACACATGCGTGCATGCACGACATGCACACACGCACACACACGCACATGTGCGCATGTAGGAACACACAAGTGTGCGCACACGTACATGCACGCACGCGCAGAGACGGGGAAGAAAACCCCTCCACCCCACCGCAGTTAAGGAGGCGCAAATGGCGGCAGCGAGGGGTTTTGCCCAAAGGGTGCCTTGTGGTGATGACTCCAGCTGCCGCTGAGAGGTGAGGGTGACAGACATGCCCATTTTAGAACGAAGTAATTATTGTTGTTATCAAAACGCTTTAGAACGTTCGAACCTTCCTCTCAAGCGCTTGGCGTCCTCAGCGCACTGAGCCCGCTGACCCCGGCCTTGTCAGCCAGGCAGCGCAGGGGGAAACGAGCCCCGTGGACGCCCGCCGCCCCCAGCACACTGCGGCTGCCGCGGCACCCCCGCGCTGACTCCTCCAGGCTGACGCGGTGAGGCCACATTCCACTGTCATCTGTGCCTCTCTGGTGACGAACGAGGCTTCGCATCCCTTCACCCACCGGGGGGCCACGCGGCTCTCCGCTCTCGGAACGCGGGCGACCCCCTCCAGACGCAGGTGTCACCCTGGCTCTGAGCTGCTGGAATCTCTGTCCTCTGCCTTACAGCCTGGTCTTCAGGTCCAGGGCCACGGGCTCCCTCTCCGACACTTTTCTGTTGGCCACTCTGGCGGTCAAGCCGTAACTGGCCGGGAGGGAGCTCTGGACACAGGGTGGGGTCTGGGCGACGGCGCGAGTCAGCACAGACCGAGGGGCCCAGGCCCGCGGGCCCGTCTGAAAGGGGGGTCTGCGAGAATCACAAGCAGAGACATGCTGCCAGCGGGCTTGGTGAAGCTGACTGAGCGATCGAGGCCGGCGAGGACCTGCTCTCGCCCCGTCCAAGCCCGCACACGCCCGCCTGCTGAGCGGGGGGGGGGGCTTTTTCCCAGCGCCTCCCCTTAACTTTACAATCAGTTAAGTCCGAGTGAGACCGTTTCCTTTTCTGGCTCACACAGGAATATCTGTAATATTTGCCCATGATCTGAGAGCACAGGCAAAGGGGCAGAGGCTCCGTGGACATTCAGTGAAGTTCAGTAAAGCGGTGGGTGCTCAGCTAAACCGAGGGGCTGCGGGAGGCTGGCCCCACCACCCGCTCTCACGTCTGACCTGCGTGGAGCCCCCGCTGATTCCCCAGCACCGGCTGCCTCCGCGCGTCCCTCTCCAAACACAAGTCCTGCCGGGAGCTGTGATCCGAGTGTCAAAGACTGGGCCTCCCGAGGAGGGGGCCATGAAGCCCCGGCCACAGGAACAGGGCGCACGGCGTCTGGCCCCCTGCACGCACACTAAACACGTATGTCGGCGTCAGCTGGGGGCCATGCTCCCCGGGGCACCCTTCACCCCTCAGGGTGCAAATTCTCAGATGCCCAAGCCTCCCCAGACTGAGCACCGGAAACCCTGCAGCAGGGAAAGTGCCCACACAGGCCCCACTCGCCGGGGCAACAGACGGGCCTGCACGTCCAAACCGCGACTGCTCCCCCTCACAGCCAGGGTGCGGGGTGTCCACCCTTCCCTCCTGCAAACCTAGCCCCTGACATTCAGAGCTCTGGTCTTCCAGCCGGGGCCACGTGCCTGCATCCGGAAACTGGCATGTGCCCGGCGTGTGCCCCACGTGTGCCCGGGCAGTTGGGAGAACCGTTCTTTAACGGATGTGCTGCGCACACACGTGTGCACACACAGTCGCTCCGAGAAGATGGCGCAGGACACAAGTAAACTGCCAGTTCCCTGCGCGGCCTCCCCGCTGCTTGGCAACAAGGAGGGGTCGCCATGGCAACTGTGCAGGAGAGCCCACCCCTCATGTCTCCAGAAGCAGTGCGCTGACTGGAGGCAGGAGGCGGTGCCATCGCGGGTGGTTCTCCTGCCACGTCGCCGGGCCCGGCTCAAGGACACGTCCCTGCTGAAACCAGCCATCTGTCACTCTCGGTCGGGGCCCCTGTCCAGGACCCTCCTCTCGGCCTCTGGTTCCAGAGGCCCCAGAGCTGCTGCCACAGGTTTGCAAGTGGAAACAGACCCTGAGGGTAACTGAGAGCACCCCCGGGAAGGCAGGGCAAGGTGCTCCCTCTGCTCAGCTCGGGATGTTTCTGCCGCCGGGGCCCAAGTTCTGTCCTCTCCCACTCGGACTTGAAGAGGGCAGCATGAGGGTCGGGGGGACGCTGCCCACACCAGAGGTGCCCGCCGTGTCACTGGGAAAGGCAAGTTCACCTGATGAGGGCTGAGCTCGTGCCCAGGCCCCCAGGACCCCCCACATCTGCTTTCTCATCTGTGACTCAGCCCTGTGCTCGAAGGAAACGCAGTCCCCTGGGCAGCAGGACCAGGAGACTCGGCTCAGGGCAGGCGCGGGGGAGGCAGTGGCTCCAGTCCAAGCCCAGCACCACCTCACTGGCGGCCTCAGACGAGTCCCTTCAGGCTGCACGGCCCTGCTTCTCACACGTAAAAGGACAGCCACATGGGACAGTGTTCTCAGTCCTTCGGTGATGCTGGAACACACAGGTCGGACAGAGGAAGGCCCCGGGGTCTCGGGGAGACCACACACCGCCCGCGCGTCTGGCGGCACAGGCGTGGGTTGGCAGGCCGGCCCAGGGTGCTGTGCAGAGCCCCGCACGGGCCGAGGGAGGCTGGTCTGCACGTGCGTGGAGCTTGCGGGACGTGCTCGGTTAGGGTTTCCCAGAGAGCAGGCAAGCCCCCCGTGAGCACCCCCAGCGTGGGGCGGGGAGGCCGAGCTCGCTCACCGGCCCGCCTGCAGCTCTGCCTCGCAGCCCCCAGGTGGTCCAGGACGAGACCATCTCTCCAGGGCACACGCGACGCCTGCCCGGCAATGCGTCTGGGGCAGGCGTCCGGCCCCCCCGCCTCCGGGCTCCGTGCCGCTTAGACTCGAGATGAGTGCGAGCCCCTCTGTGCGCCCAGACCAGCCACGTTGCTACACGGGGCCAAGAGGGAGCCTGAGCTGGGAGACACCAGAGCCGCGGTGAGCACACGGCGCGAGCCTCGCTGATGGGGCCACAGGTGAACATTTCTCCTTGTCTAAACCCCAAGTCTGCCCTGCCATCCCGCATGTCACTAACCGGACGCGCGATCACAGTGTGCGCTGACCCGAGGCTGGCTCCGGCGCTGCGGCCCCAAGGCTCGGGGACAAGGTGTGTGCAGTCTCCGGATACGTGCGCCCACAGCCGCCCGCGAGGACGCAGCCTCCCCAGGACCGCGCTCTGGGCAGAGGAGAGGAGGCAGCTGTGAACAACACAGACACCAAACACAAGGACCTGAGGCCTAAAACACGATTCCAAAACACAGAACAGATGAGCCTGCACAGAAGGTGCAAGGAAAATATTTCTGGGGACGACTCTCAGACAGGGGCCTGCGGCAGAGCCGTCCCCAGGACCTGACAGCGGCCTGGGACGGAGAGCACGCCTGCGTGTACGCGCGCAAACCAGGCCACCACGTCGTACGCCTGAAATGACCCAACCCTGTGCCTCCACTGGACTGCGGTATAAACAAACCCTAGAACACGTTTGAAGTTGCTGTCAGGAGCCCCCGCAAATTCCAAACAGCATCTGCTTCGTGCTCTCAGTAACATTTAGGAAAATGGCAACCGTGGAAAGGGAGGGAACAGCGCAACAGGCGGATTAAAGGGGGTCGAGTGAAGACGGGAGGAAGGAGGTTCGATGCGAGAAGGCCGAGGGGAGCCTGGACCACAGACTCACAGGGACAGAACCGTCCCCACGGAAAACCAGACCCATCACACGGAAGCCAGGCTCAGAAAAATGAAGAGCCGCCCCGACATGCCGACCAGGGCGGGGGGCGGAGGGGGACAAGCTGGGAGCCAGCACTGGGGCCGCTGTCGGCAGGGGGAGGGAGCCAGGAGCCTGGAAGGGAGCAGGCCCGACCCGGATGGGGACAGGGCCTCGCAGCACCGAAGGGCCCAGCCTGACCACCAGGGAGCTCGGGCAACACCACTGAAGTTAAAGACACGCAAGCAACTGCCACTTAGAACATGCGATGGGGAGAAGGACTCTCGGTCACAGAAGTGAACCAGAACCTTAATGTCCAGGAACAACCGCCGCCCGAAGGCTGACCGGTGCGTAGAGAGCAAACGGGCACGAAATGAGGGCTGTGTGACCAGGACAGACGGCCAAGTCGCCGAAATAAGACCTTTTGAGAAAACTGGAAGAAAATCTAGGTAGAAAGTTTCCAGATCCTGGAATTCAGAAGTCCTCGTAAGGAAAGAAGGAAGCAAAAGGAAACCTCGATTTGACTCACAAAGCTTTCCTTCCCATCAACACTGCAAGAGCATCCTTGGCGTGCACAAGACGACACTCTTCACGACGTTCACCAATAAAGGTCACAAAACAAAAAGGAAGCATTCTCAGCACAGGACCAGAAGGAAACCCTAGATCAGCCTGGTGAACCCGGGGAGAGTGTGCGGGCCCGCCCCCCCCACCCCAGCTGAGGCCCTGCGCACCCGGAACAGCCGCCTGCCCGCCCCGCACCTGCAGCTCCTCCTGGTCGTTACACCGGCAGTGTTATCCGGCAGAGCAGGGAGGAGACAGGATTAAACCAGCAGACCGCAGGGAAACGCAGGGGGCGGGGGGCTCCTCGGCCCCTGGTCAGGCCCCTGCGTCCGGCAGCCTCACCCCCGAGCCTGCACCCGGGCCCCTGCTGCGCTGGGCCCTGTGCCCTGGCCGGGGCGGCCCTGCGGGGTGGAGGCTGGGGCCTGCAACACGGGGGCTCGGCCGGCCCCCAACGGACGGGACCCTCAGAGCGTTCACTCCATGGCGTCCTAAACCTGCGTTTCCACGCAAGAGAACTGCTGCTGGCGCGAACCAAGGCGGCTGCGTCTGAAGGGGACATCACCAAGGTGCCACGACAAAGACGGAAGTCGGGCGGCTCCACCACAGGCGCATGCGCCACGGACCCCACCGACGATGACCGCCGTGCACCCGGCCCGCCTGTTCCCGACAAGCCGCGCCCAGGGCACGCATGTCCGGGGTGAGGAAGCCTCGGCCTTCGGCGCAGCTCCAGCTCTTCGGCATGTGCATCTACTGCAAGTGACGCTGATTTAAGGAAAACCTGTCCCTCAGTGAGCTGCTCACACACGTTCACTGCGGGCTCCTTTCTCGGCCTCCTCACCGCGGGCGCGAAGCCGCCTCTCCAGGCACAGGCGCTGGTGCTGCTCGGAGACGCCTGTTTCCTGCTGAGTGTCCGCGGTCCATCATCTCCCAGCGGGAGGTCACTCGGTGGTGTGGCCAGTTCCCAGCACAGGAGCCGGACGCCGGATGCCCAGGTCCAGAGCTGTCGCCCAAGGAGTGAGGAGGGGAGGCCGCCCTCCGCTGGGAGAGGCCGGCCCCCACCCACGGTCACACCCGGCCTGGCCCCAGGCGGCCCCGACAACCCCGGAGGCAGCGGGGAGAGGGGACACAGGCGCTCGTGGCGCTGAGCTGGACCCTGAAGCAAATGGGCAGCACCAGATGGACGGCCACACCCAGGAGGAGCAGGGATGGCGGGGACTGCGACCCCTTCCCCCGACGGGCGCGTCACGGTCCCCACCCAATAGAGGGGAATCAGAGTCGGAGCCTGAGCCAGTGGCCCAAGGTCCCAGGGGCGGGGCAGGGGGAGCCAGCTTCCGGACGCTGACCTCTCTGACCCCAAGCTCTTGTGTGAGAACTGGGTGCCGGACCCAAAACGGACACTGAGCCTCTGGCTCTCACACATTCTTGGTTCAACAGGGCAGAAAACCGCTTTGGGGAACAGTTCTCAGCGTCTGGAACACACACGTACCCAGTAACCCAGCAACCACCCCAGGCGTCTGCCCGGGGGGATCGAACAGGGGTCTGTAAAGGTGACTGCACAAGCGCACTCACCCAGAGGAGCTTGGCTTGTGGCAGCCACAGACTGAGACAGGACAAGGGCCATCCCTCGGCAGGACAACGGATGTGGCCTGCGGTGCGCCCGCACCTGGAACACCGCTCCGCGGAGCCAGGACCATACGTCGCAGGGACGAGTCCACCTGCCCGCAAATGACACACAGACCAGACGCCAAGTACACATGGCACGTTGCCAGGGTGAACCCACGACCTTGCAACGGCTTTTCGGCTTAATCTGGCCATCGGGTTCAATGCCCCACCCAGTTGGTGAGGACCCCACACCTGCATGCCCCACCCTCTTCACAGGAACCGAGATGCCCTGAAGGGCGGGCAGCAGGTGCCTGTGCACCCCACCTGCACCCAGGCCGGCCTGGCACCCCCATGATCTCCTCCACGTGGCCCAGACCCTCCCCCTCCCCCTGACGGCCACTGTGTGAGTCAAGGGGGTAAATCTTGGGCTTGGGGGCCGGGGGCACCAGGGTAGACTCTGGACTCGGGCGTTTTCTGCTCGTGTGGCCAAGTGATGCGTAAAGAGGTTTTTAATTAATAAATTAAGGAGAATAATACCATCTACCCCCCCCCACGGCTGTTGGCAGGAGAAGCTGAAATAAAGCACAAGAAATGCTTGGTCACGTTTTTACCAAAAGTGACGGCACCGCCATGAAGACCCGGCACTGACCACCTATGGGACTTGTCAGGGTGGCGGGAACTCCGCTGAGAAGTCCTGTCCTCTCATCTGTGAACTCGCTTAGTAACGAAGATTTCTGTGGTTAAATCCGCGCCGCCTCATGGGACCCCCGCAGGAGACAGCCAGCCAGGCGGGGGGTGGGGGGCGGTCTTCCCGCACCCGGAGCGGCACATGGCGGCCCCGCCTGCGCAAGCGCGGACTCTGCCACCTTCGACCTCTGACCTTCGACATGTCCTGGAGGTGGCAGGACGGCCAGAGGCTGGGACAGGGCTTAGCAAGTCAGCGTTTGCGCCATAAATACTTGTTGAGAGCAAGTCAGGAGGGAAGGAGGGCGTGGGGGGGGGCATCACCCAGGAGGGAAGCCAGGGCGGCACAGGTTCAGAGGCCGCGCGGCGTAGGGGCAACGCCAGGTCCAAAGACCGGTTACAACAGGGCGACAATGAACAGACCCACACCGGCCAGAGGGACACGGCTGTGAGGGGCAGGTCCTAACGCAGGCGGTGCCAGCACTGCCTTCCCAGGACGTCCCCAGGGGGCGGGAGGGACAGAAACCACATGGGGTCAGAGAAGGACAAGGAACCGGGCCGCGACCCAGGAGGACAGCGCCCGGCCCGGACCTCAGACCCTCGGGCTGGAGTCTGCTCCCGGGTCAGGCCTGGGCAGGGGGCGGGGGCTGCCCCGAAGCAGGTGGACCCGCACCGCCCGCAGAGCCCTCCCCTCCTCCCAGCCCCCGCTCCCCGGGCAGTCGCAGTGGAAGGGAACCCCTTTTCTGGGGAAGGAACGTTCTCTCGTCCGCTTCTCCTGCAGCTTGTCAGCAAACACCACCTGCCAGCCCCGCCCAGGATGCTCCGCTTGCTGTCACCAGCCGGCCGGCTGGCCGGCTAGAGAACGTCTGCGCATGTGTGAACGTGCCAGGACGCCCGCGAAGACGCCCCCAAACTAAACATCCTGCGAGACTTCAGAAGGCAGACCTGGAGTAAAATTCTCATTAAACTGCTTTGAAGAAGTATTTCTGTATCTCGTCTGAAGACAGTGATCAGAGGCACGCGTGGCAGGCAGACCGGCCGCTTCTCTTCCAGGCCCAGACGTGTCTGTGGTGGGCCCTCCGGGCCCAGCGTCGGCCTGGGAACGGCCACGACATAACCAGCACTGCTCCTCCAATGACTCAGAGAAGGCAGGTTCCTGAGCGCCCAGCACCAGCGTCTCAGGGAGAGCTCACCCCAGCCCCGGGCTGAGCGTGGACGTGGCCAGTGCACCCGCTCTCACTGCCCACTGACCACAGGGAATCGAAGACGCTACGTCCTACAGAGAAGCCAAGAAATGCTTTTGGAGTTAACTGGCCAGAGCATCAGAAATTTGATTTGAAGTTCAAAAAACAGCACTCTAAACAGCCATCAAGCAGAAGGGCAGAGGAAGACTCGCGTGGTTCGGAAAGGTGGGCGTCCCCCCGCCCAGTGCCCGGCAGTGAGCTTGCAGACGCACTGGCAGCGACCCCGCCCGCAGACCAGGGCCGAGGTGGGCGTAGCGGGCCCTCCAGACGAGGCGCTTCTGTCTTGCCTGGTGCACAGACACTAGCAGGTGTGGTCATGAGAGCGATTTACCCACAGTCTGAGCACGCAGAAGGACTGCATCTCCGCCTGACCCGTGGTTTGAAAAGGCTCCCTATTCTGGCTTGTCACTTCCTGTCAAGAACCTTGACTGAATATTTTCAGAGAAAAGAACATTTCAAACCAAGGACGTGGGTGACCTTGCAGATGAGTGGCCACAGCAAACGTGAGTCTCTGTGGGACTCAGGCTGAGCACCGCTGTCTCCACCAGTGACCGTCCACACGTGCCCTGCACGGTGATCCCGCGTGCCGGCCGCCCTGCACCCACCTCCAGTCCAACATCACTGGACACGTGTGTGTCCCTGACGGCGCCACCCGGAGGTGAAGGAGGAAGACCGGCTGGGGTCCGCATCACCAGCCTCTCAAAGCAGAGGAGTCCATGGCTTTGAGGGCTGGTGGCAGCCTGAGACCGGGGGCCCCAGGCGACACGGAGAAGTAGGAGGTCTCGGAGCTGCTGGGACCACGGGCAGTGAAGCCTGCAAACTGAGGCTGCAGGAGCAGTGATAAATTTCAGAGGTTGTCCCGCCGCACTGGTGCATGCAGCAAGGGGGTTCTCGCGGTCAGACCCAGAGGAAACCCCAGCACCCAGCCCCGCGGACGCGAGCGAGCTCTGGAGGGTGGACGCCCCCTCGGAGGGGACAGAAGTGCGTTCGTGGACAAGAGAAACTTCTCTTCATCCAGAGTCGCCACAGCTACGTCTCTGCATGTTTAAAATAAAGTCAGTGGACAGAATGGTGATCCTTAAGCCTGGAATGCGTACAAGGACAGCCAAGCCCCATTGACCAGCGGCGCCCTTGCAGGGACGGGGGCCGGACAACAGGTCCCCTTCACGGGAGCGCCCACCAGACGGAGGGGCTGCCCCTCCCTACTGCCGCCAGCGCCCTCGGAACACGGAGTGAGAAGATGCGAGGATCCCCTCTCCTGGTAACACAGAGCCGACTGTCCTGCACGCGGTGACCGCTAGGTAAGCCCCACGGTAACAGAAGCTGCCCTCACCACCGTCCCGGAGGCGACTCCCGAGACCGGAGCCTGTTCTGTCCCCTGTAATTAAGGCAAGACACCACAGAGAAGTTTTCTAATTGCACTCGTGAAAATTTCCTGATGAAATTTCAGCTCTGCAAGGATTTAAAGGTCAACACAAAGCAACCAAAGCAGAAGTGCCTTCCATCCTGATTTCCATGAACAACATCTCGCTGCACGGCAGCCCCGGGGAGCCGTGTGGAGAGCAAGTGGGAAGTCACAGGCTTGTCTGGGCAAACAGACAGCGCCCTGGTTAACTGAGCATCGGCTGATCAAGGCTGTGCCGCCTTCCTCTCGGTGATGAGAGCGCCAGTCGCTCCGTCCTTCGCTGTCACTGGCGACTGGCAACTAGCCACCCTCCAGCCCCTCTCCCGCCAGAGGTCGGAGGTGGGGCTGAGAGAGCCAGTCCTCTGGTCGTGCCCTGGTCTTTCCTGGGACCAGTCCCCACCCCGAGGCCACCCTGGGCCCCAGGCACCAGCCGCCACCTCGGTGTACAAGAGACACCTCTTGTCACTCCGACAAGGTAGATGGACTCAACACATGGCCCACCTCCCACCTGGGGAGCCACAGCCCAGCCTGGTGGACATGCCCGCCCCCTCGTGGACAGCCCAGTGAGAGCAGAACTCGGGGGGCTGAGCACTTCTGAGGGACAACACGCAGGCCTCCTGCCCGGGGGGCGTTAGGGGTGAATGACGCTGTGGTTTCTTACTTTGATGAGTTTGCACCTCAGAATTGGAATTCTTCAGACGTAATTTTCATCACATTAAGTTTGTTTTTCAGAGCAATTTCTCTTGGCTTACTGGGGAGCCTCCCAAACAGTGCGATTACTGTAACGTGTTGGTCATGACCCAGTCGCCGAATCCTGTAAAGCTGGACCAGGGAGTGTGATCGCAGCCGCATGCGGAGGTCGGCTCCCCGCCCCTCAGGGACAGCCTGAGGCAGCGGGAGCCCAGCTCCACCTGTGACCCACCCCTCCCTCCCCCACACCCCCACGGCCCCACCTAGGCTCCTGCCCTCACCCTCCTGCCCTGCGCCGGCCCTCGGGGGCTCCCCGACAGCTGCTAACACGAGGGAGCACTGGGGGCACAGGAGCCGGAGGAGCCCGGAGACCAGGAGAAACCCAAGGCCCGTCTGGGGCGGGCAGGGGACAGGCCGCCCGGGAGCAGCGACTGCTGCCCCCAGAGGTCACCCCGACGGCCCAGCGCTGCCCTGCCGTGCCCCGCCCCACAGCGCAGGGAGGACGTAAGACACAGGCAGCTGGACCACGAGGGAAAATTCTCTTCCTGGGAGGAAGATAAATGTCAAAGCTTCGAATTCTCCGGGAAGGGCAGTGAGGGCTCAGAGAAGTGATCCCCGGGGGGGCTCCTCCCCCGACTCTTTAAGACCTGAAGCTCTCGGACAGGCTGCACAGACGCGGGGACACAGCCAGAGCAGTCAGGACTCCGTCCCCACGACAAGCCAGGAGCCGAGGGACAGACATCAGAGGACGCAGCTCCAGGTTTGCCTGCCGGCCACCCCCGTGCCACCACGAACCGTCCCGGCCCGCCTGCCATGGCATCTCGGAGGGAGGAAGCAGCCCCTGCTTTAATCTGGACAGTCTTCCTTGATTTCCAGCCCCTCTTCCAGGCGCTAGGGCGGAATTAACTCTACCCACTTCTGTGGGAATCTAGCATGGACGGGAAGGCTGCAATACCAGAAAGTGGCCACAAGATGGCACCCAGGAGAGGCCTTCACCCCAAACCCCAGGCTCAGCTGAGCACCTGCTATGGGGGCGGGGAGGGGTGCCCCTGTGAACCTGCCCAGGTGAACCTTCCAGCTGACCTGCCCCTCGCTGCCCACCCCTCCCCAGGCAGGAGGGGGCGCGGGCCTGGGAGGCAGGGGTCCGCTTCCCAGGGCTGCAGGGAGAAGGGAACTCGGCTCCCCTCCTGGCCCCTCGCAGGAAGGCAGGTCCCCACCACGGGCCCACCCAGACCACCCAGACCCCCTGGCGAAGAGCCCAGGAGGGGACAGTTTCAGGCTACCCAGGCGGTTCCAGGAGTCCAAGGTGAGCAGCGTGGGCCTGCGGTTCCCTCCCAGACACCCCTCACACTCAGGCTGGCCTCGGCCTCCCCCCAAGCAGGACCAAGCTGCCCACGTTCCAGGCAGGAGAGGAGGCTGGACGCTGCCCCTGGGCTGCTCGCGGGACATCCCGGGGCCAGCCGAGGACAGCCTGGGGGCACTGCTCGAGACCCTGGGGCAGGTCACCAGGCCCACAGGGGTGAGGGGCCCTCTGCCAGGGGAGATGCTGTTCCCCACAGGGCCGCCTCCCTCACTGTCAGAATCAAAGGCCTTTTGAGCATTTTCACCAAAAATAAAGAAGCTGTTTGAAACAGAATAAAAGAATCACGCTGGGGCGATGGTGACTATGTGTATTATTTCTTTCAAACATGCGAAATGGCTAAAACAGAGAGTCCTGCAGAAACAGGCCCAGGAAGGGTGGCGTCATCGAGAGCTGAGACCTGGCGCCTGTTGTCACCTGCCCTCTGTCTCGGACCGCGGATGCTGTCTCAGGCTCTGTGGTCACAGCCACCGTGACTGCCAGACAGCTCAGCCGTGGCTCCCGAAGCAAGACACTGCGTCCCACAGGACGGGCATGACTGGTCAGCATTTCTTTTGAAGGCAGTATCCTGGTGACCTTTGCACCGACCCCATCTCATTTTTAATGGGAGCAGGACCCATGCACTGCTTACACGGACAGAGCAGGCATTTGTCACCAAAATTCATGCTTTCCTGCTGTCTCCACACTCAGGGTTTGCGCAGAATTTGGGTTTTATTTTTATTTTGTTGCATTGCTGTTTGTTTTGTCAGACATATGGCTCCTCAAAAACCTGACAGAAAAAATCTCTTTACATCACCACACATCACCACAACAAAACAACAGCCATAAAGTCGGTGGGGTCATTTTATAATCACTTAAGTCCATTTCCCTGATACTCAAAGCCATCTGGACGTCATAATGGTGCACGGGGGCACATCGATGCAAATCTGATAAAAATGACACAACTGCATTAACCTCTGGTCTCTGGTTTCAATTAAGACCAAAGTGTAGAATGATCGAGGTCCCCGTCTACACGGCGGGCAGCATCTCTCCGGCAGCTGAGACCCACCTCATGAACCAGAAGACCCGGCGGCCGCCCCTCCAGCCACAAATGCAGGCGGGATGTGCTTGCTCCCAACTCCTGAAGCGTCTGCTCGGAGTCAGGCTTTAAGTTCACACCACAGAGTGTCCTGTACGCAAACCAGGGCACTGCCCGTGCCACGCCGGCCGCGCCGGCCAGGACGGGTCTCCAGGCGTCTGGCCCTGGGCGAGCTCCTCAAACGCCAGCTGATAGCCCCCACCCCTCCCCCCACCCTGACCCTGCGGCAGATCCCCGGATCTAGGGTGCTCCCCATTGGGAGAGAACGCTGAGCAGACCATGAGCCTGGATTTCACCCAGATCACACCGGGTTCTGTCCAGCCACCACCGACCCACAGGCCATTGCTGGGAGGTGCTCTGCACGCGTGGTGAGGTCAGGAATAAAAACGGAGCACGCCCTCCCCAGACCCCGCCCCCGTCCCACTCGCTGTGTCTGAACCCGACTCCTCTGGGCCCTCAAGGACTGATCACGCAGGATGTCCTTCTGTGGCCGGCTTCGCTCACTCAGCACAGTGTCTCGGGGCCATCCGTGCTGTAGCAGGTGGAAGAATTCCCTTCCTTCTGTGGCTGAATAATATTCCACTGTATGGATGGACCAGGGCTTGTTTATCCCCTCACTCACTGGAGTACTCCGCGGCTGCTTCCACATTTCAGCTGCTGTAAGTCACGCTGCAGTCAACACAGGGTGCAGGTATGTTTTTGAATCATTGTTTTTGTTTTCCTCAGTTACCCGAGAGTGGGACTGCTGGTAGTTCAAGTCTTAATTTTTTGAGGAAACTGCATCCTGTTCTCCACAATGGCTGGGCCAATTTGCACCCCCACCGCCAACGCACAGCGCTCCGGGTTCTTCGCCTCCTTGCCAGCACTTGCAGTTTTCTTCCTTTTCCTTTCTTTCTTTCTTTTTTTCCGTCTTTGTTTTTGTAGCAGCCATCAGCCTTTCACCACCTCGGCCTCCCACCTCTCTGTGTCCTTGGGTCTCAAGTGACCCTCTGCAGACAGCACATAGTGGGAACACGTGTTTCATCCATCCTGCCAGCCTGCCTTGTGACGGGAACGTTCAGCCCGTTCACATTCCAAGTAGCCGCGCACAAGGCGGGACCCCCTGCCGCAGGCCCCGTGGCACTGGGCCTCGTTTCCTGCTCTCTGTCTTCTTCTGTGTTTAGTTCATTTTCTGTAGTGAAATCCTTAAACTCCTTCTTAATCTCCTTTTGTGTGTATTCTATAGCACACGTGGTTCACACCGTGTGTTACACCACGTGGTTCACCTTGAACACCTGCAGTCGTAACAGTCTCACTTGAATTCACAGCAGCCCAGCGTCAGCAACAAGCAAGAGTTCCGCTCCCTCCCACCTCCGTCTCCACACCTTTCAGTCGCTGATGTCACAAAGTTACATCTTCATACATCGTGTGCCCCAAAACACAAGCTAATAATCATTTTAAATGCGCCGGTCTTTTAAATGATGCAGAGAGCGAGACTTGGAGTCAGAAGCCAAAGCTGCAGTCATACCAGCTTTTGCACTATTTTTTTTCCTTTAAATGTATTAGTCTCTTAAATCGTGTGGGAAACAGTGCAGTCGTGAGCCACCAGCCCAATCCCAGCCTGTACAGCGGCCCACGGAGCCCCCTGACCGAGGCCCCTCCTCCCGCACAGCTTCGAGGAGCTGCCTGGTGTCCGTTCCCTGCAGGCCCCGCAGCATCTCTGGCAGGGCAG
Organism: Vicugna pacos; assembly: GCF_048564905.1. Taxonomy (NCBI): domain Eukaryota; kingdom Metazoa; phylum Chordata; class Mammalia; order Artiodactyla; family Camelidae; genus Vicugna; species Vicugna pacos. Next base: position 489,664 of record NC_132993.1, on the reverse strand, counting down.
CCCGGGGGCCACAGACTCCCCCAGCTTTTGTTCACCTGGGAACATCTTGATTTACCCCCCACTTTTTAAGGACATTTTTGCTGGATACAGGATTCTGGGGTTTTTTTCTTGTAGCGCTTTTACTCTGTCAGCCCCCTGCCCTCAGACCCCTCAGACCTCTCCGTTTCTGTGTGACGTCTGTGGGTGAGCCATCCCAGGTCGCTGTGAGCGAGGACTCACTGCTCACTCGCTGCCCTCAAGTCCCACCGTTCGGCTTGGAGAGTCTGGCCTCCCTGTGTCTTGCTGTGGGTCTCCCTGCGTTCATCGCACCGGAGTCCACTGAGCTTCTCGGGTGTCTACACTCGTGTCTGTCAACAGACTTGAGGAGTTTTCAGCCGTTGCGTCTTCAGACATTCTCTCTGCCCCTCCGTCTCCCTCTTCTCTCTGGGACTCCCACAATGCGTGTCTCGTCGGCTCCACGGCGTCCCCCAGCAGGCTGGGGCTCTGTGCACTTTCCTTCAATCTTTTTTCTTCTCGTTCCTCAGACTCGGCTTCCACTGTCCTGTCTTCAAGTTCGCTGTTCCTTTCCCTGCCTGTTCAAACCTGCCTCTGGATCCTTCTAGTTAATTTTTCATTTCAGTTGCTGTACTTTTCAGCTCCGGAATTTCTTCTTTTTCAGTTGAGATAACAGTAGTTTATAACATCATGTAAGTTTCACGTGTGCAACATCGCGTTTCTGTTTCTGCGTGCCCCACCACACGCTCACCACCAAGAACTGAGTCTCCGCGTCACCAGACAGGCCACCCCCTGCACCCATTTTGCAACCCCCCTCTGGTAACCACCACTCTGTCGTCTGTATCTACTGTTTGTTTTTGTTTGATTTGTTCACTTATCTGTTTGTATTTTATATTCCACGTACGAGTTGAATCACATGGCGTTTGTCTTTCTCCTGATTTCTTTCACTTAGCACAACACCCTCAAAGTCCGTCCATGTTGTTACGAAAAGAAGATTTTATCTTTTTCCTAGAATTTGTTTTTGGTTTCTTTCTAGGCTCCCTACCTCTGCTGATATTTCCACTTTGTTCACATATTGTTCTCTTGGCTTCTCCAAATCTTCCTTTAGTCCTGTCAGCACCTTTGAGACAGCTGCTTCAAAGTCTTTCTCTGGAGGTTAATTGAAAGATCTTCGCCACTAGGTGTTTTTCAGTGACATCTTCACTGCGGTGTCGCTGACACACACCACTGTGTTAGATTCTCAGGTGATTGCACAACGGCTTGGTCTTTGTATGTGTTTCGGAATGGTCACCACAGCAAGTCAGGTTCAGAGCCATCACCCCACACGGGGGCAGAACTCCGTGTGGGTGCGTGTGAGTCACTCTCCTAGCAGCTTTCAAGCACGCGATACTGTAGCCAGCGGGCTTTCTTCAGGACTGAGCCTGTTGACTTTCATCCTCTGACTGGGCCATACTTTCCTTTCTTTGTATGCTTTGTGATTTTTTTTTATTGAACACTGGACATTTGGCTCTAATAATGTGGTAATTCTGGAAATCAGATTCTCCCCCTTCCCCAGGGTTTGCTGTTTCTTGTCACTGTTTTTATTATTTTGATTGTTGTCAGCGGGCTCTGTGCTGAGGATCAGCTAAGGTGTAAACTTACACGTCCTCAGGCCTTTCTTGAGCCCTTCCTCGGGCACACAGGCACTTTCTAACCGCGTCTATGCACTTGTTTTGTAACACCCTGGTCTTTGACACCTGGCTCCCAAAAGTGGAAAAGTGAAGAATGAAGAGGTGAATAAAGCTTTAGATCCCCTGGAGTCACTTCAGCTGGAGAGGGAGGGCATGTGGCAATGGGGGAGGGGCAACGGGAAAGGCCGCTCCTCCGTGCCTGCACCGCTGCCATCAGAAGCAGCAGTCGGCGATCAGAGCACGACGCCCAGTATCTGGAGGGTGGGTCCTCTCTGCACCACCCCCAGCTCCCACAGCGCGTGTGCTCGCTGTTCCGGGAACATGCACAGCCTCCTGTCATATGGCCGGGGTTGGGGGCAGATGCCAGGAGCTGAGAATGACCAAAGTTAACTGCAATTACCATCCAAGATCCTCCCGGAAGTTGCAAGCCTTCAAGAGACTCCAGAGTTCAAAACAGTTCCATCAGACAGATTCTGCCAGTGCAGCTGTGGTCCGGGTGGGAGGTGGGTTCTGGTGCCTCCCCAGGATCCTCCTGTTCGCTTTTGATAAAACTCACCCCCTCAGTTAGACACAGAATTCTCCAAGGACTCTCAGACTTGAGTTAACTATGGAACAGCCCTAGACGATTGTTTCGTGTGATTAAATGTAACCTGGTTGAGTCTCCTGCGGACAGACATCCCATGAGTAATTCCCAGTCAGCCCCGTGATGACTCTGCCCTCTCTTCACGCTGCGAGCGGCCCGGGGATAACGGCGTCTCCCAGCCTCCCTGGTGCTTGCGTCTTGGCGTCGCCATTTACAAGCAGGGCCACCAGCATCAGTCAGAATTTTCACGTCTGTTAACTGCAGGTATAATTAAAGCACAGGATCCTCCCTGAGACAAGTAATCGTCCTTCACAAACGCCCTTAGTGCCGTCCCTGCAGCACCCCGACTCCCTCGTGGCCGAGTTCAGGCTGGCTGATAACTGTGCGAAAGGCCAAAGCCCCCCAAAGGCTCCACCTGCAACCCCGGGGCTGACGGCCTGGCCTGCAGCCTGACCGCCCCGCTGAGCGTGGCTGCTTGCCTCTCAGGCTGTCTGGGTGGGACGGCGCACCAGGGCCCCCATTCTTCTTCCTGCAGCTCCCAGGGCACTTGAGCAGAAACACAGGCGGCTGCTGCACCGCCACACCCCTCCCACCTGGACAGCCTCACCGCCGCTGCAGAGAAGCAGGCACCAGACACTGCCCTGCCGGCCGCTACCCAGCCGTGGCCTGCGTCCCACTGGGCTCCCAGGAGTGGTGGTGATGTGCCTGTTCACTTCAGCCCACCCAGCCCTCCAGGTGTGCTGGGCAGGCAGGGTGCCGGCACGAGGCGCCCCTAGGCAGAGAGACCACCCAGGTGGAAAGCGGGAGCTCACCCTTCCACCCACCTCTGCCCACAGCACCACGTGCATCCAGGCCGCCCGAGGGACAAGACGCAGGACAGGTGAGCAGGGGAATGCTCCTCGTCGAGCCAGGCAGATGGCGGGCTCCTTGGGCCTGCCCTGGTGGGGATGGTGCACCGTTCTCCCCTCTGCTCCCAGATGGCGCTTCGCCCTTCCCCAGACGGCCGTGAGGGCCAGCGAGGACGCCAGGCTGCTGCCTCTCACCCCTGTCTTCTCAGGCCTGCGGTCCTCACCCCAGGGACACTACAGGGCCAGCCCAGCAGACCATCGGCTTCCTCCCAAAACACGAGGCTCCATGCACGGCCAAGAGTTGTGAGCAAAAACAGATGCCAGCTGGAGTCAGAGCTGCAAAGGCGTCTGGGGGACCTGGGAACTCTGAAGAAGCCAACAACACTGGATCAGAACAGGGGCCGAGTCCTGCTGAGAAGACAAGGCCTGCATCAGTTTCCCCCGAATCAGGTGGCTTAGAACAACAGAAACGTACTTTCTCAGCCCGGAGGCCAGCTTCTCCTGAGGCCACTCTCCCTGGGGTGTGGACGGCTGCCCTCCCACGTGTCCGCACCTGGCCGCCCCTCCTCCTGGAGGACACCGGTCACCCCACCCTAATGACTCAGCTCTTACACCTGCATCAGCCCCATTTCCAACAACGCCACATCCTGAGGTGCCGGGCGTGGACTTGAACACGTGAACCTGCGCACGGTTCAGCCACAACCGGACACAGCGTTCAGGGCTCTGTGGGCATTCGCTCTCCAGCGCCTCCTGACCTCCACTTCTCTGTCGAGCACGCGGGGCCCCCAGACGTCCCCCACTCTGTCCCACATGGGACCCACATCCCAGGGAGTCCCGAGGCAGCCCCTTCCTGGCATTTTGGTAAAACTTCTCCCACGAACGCATCACGACGCCTTTCGCGATGTGCACCTGGGAGGCGGAGCAGATCTGGCCGTGTGACAGGGGCAGACCTGCCCCAGCAAAGGTCGAAGGGCAGGGCCTCGGCTGACGGGCCTCCACGAGCAGAGATCCAGCCAAGAAGCTGCCTCTTAAGCTAAAGAAGCCAGCGACGCAAAAACAGGGATTTCCCCTTTGCGCACAGTTTTCTTAACAATCCCAGGGTAAGACCTGGATCCTCCCCGCCCTGGCTGGACGTGGAACCCACGTGCAGGCCCATTAGACCAGCCGGGCGGGGGTCCAGGCTCTGGGGGTCTCCCGGGCAGCAGGCTTCAGAACCAGGGGCCGAGAGCAGGTGCACGTGAGGCCCGCGCTCCTGAGAGAGACCCTGTTCGGGACAGGACGGTTGCGGGGAGGGCGACGGAGGGCGGGGGCTGAGCCCTCACCTGGCTTCCCTGGGGCTCTGAGCTGCCTCCAGGACGACATCCTCAGGGAAAATCAGCAACTGCTGAAGGGGAGCAAACGGGGCTTTGCTCTGCCTCTCAGGTCAGCGTAAACCTCAGCCCATCAAGGTAACGACACTTCAGACTTGGGTTAAAGCCACAGAATACGCTCTGGTTTCGTTTTGATGAGCGCTCGTGCACCCACAGGACTCACACAGGTAGGAGTGGAATCCAGGGTGACTCGGACCGTCTTCTCGGCGGTCGCTCACATCCTCTGAATCTTCTATAACAAAGGTCATCACTGCGACAGTGAGAAAAACTAACGCTGTCAAAATCTCCTAATCAGGGTGCCCTGCCCCCAGGAACTTTAAACATCGAGTTTACTGACTGTAATCGTGCCGCCCCGCCGCCGGGCAGGGAGAGCTGTGGGTGCTGAACAGCGGAATGAAGGTGAAAACCGGCCCCCACAGGGCGGCTCAACCCCGAAGGAGCAGTGGAGACGCGGCTACCGTGAGCCCAGAGGCGCGGGCAGAAGTCACTGCCAGGGGACCCCTCACCAGCTGCAGGCCTGAGAGCAAAGCCGCACGTGTGCCGTCGCCGGGGAGGGACCCGCCCTGAGTCTGCAGGGACTCGGGCCTCCCCGCGGTCTCCCAGCAGCAGGCGGCGCTGAGGTCCCCGAGGAAGGTCTGCAGGGCCACGTGAGGGCGGGGGCTCCCGGGGGGCCCGACAGGGCGCTCCTCTGGCCTCGTCCCTCGCACCGGGGCCTCTGCTGCGGCCACCCCAGGGGCCCCTTCTCCAGAGCCAGTCTTGGGAGGCAGCGGCTCAGCACCAGTCATCTGGGTCCTGGGTCCCGGCGATGCAGAAGCCAGAGCTGAGACTGGACGTGCCCCCGGAGGACGGGGAGATGTGGGCTGTAGACCAGAGCTGGGTCCCGAAGGACCGAGGTCTCCTGGATGGAACCCCCTCTGAAAAGCCGGCTCTCCAGGACAGGCCAGGAAGGAGAGTGTGCCTGGCGCGGGGCCACCGAGCAGGGACACACCGGGCGCTCCGGCGTCTCCTCCGCCCTCCAGACTGGCAGGTCACAACCACGAACGTCCAGAGTTCCCGAATAAATAGTGTCACCTGCACACTTGTCCCCACTGCACAATAGGACTGATCCCATGGTGTGGCGTCCAGTATTTTCCTGAACAAGTTCTGAATCTATTTTTCTGAACTCAACCAAATCCAGGCTCTTTTTAGGCCTGAGAAAGTGAACCTCAGCTGGGGAGCTCCCCTCAGGAAACCTGGAAGCCCCCACAGCCCAGTGGGGAGGCCGGGGGAGGCCGGAACTGCCAAGACTCTCACGGTGTCCAGCTGAAGGCAGGCCCCGGGCCGTGGCGTCCACCACACTGAGGAGGAGGCTGGAGACTTGGGGACGTTACTCCCCTTCCCCAGCGAGCGGGGTGGCACCCGTCCGCTCGGGACACCCCTGACGTTGCCTCAGTCTGAACCCATCGTGACCCTGACAGTGACTGAGTCTGGACGCCTCCCAGCGCCTGTCCCACCACAGATGCTCCAGGGGTCACTTTCTCACCCACCGTCTGCTCAAAAAGTTACTTCCTCACCTCAGCTCCCGTGGATTCCTTCCACACCCGAAAAATGTTCCTGATTTGGGGATGGATTTTTTAGGTTTGTGTTTCAGCCAGTTTTGTTTCCCTTCCTGACGTCAGACAGAGCCGGGTGACGAGCTCAGAGCTGGACAGGTCAGTGACTGCAGGCAAGTGACCTCACCTCCCCCGGCTGTGGATGCAGGGAGACTGTTACAGACACGAACTGGACCAGGCAGGTTCCCCACGGGGCTGCCCCGGGTGACACTCGGCCACAGCCCCGGACAGAAAAGCAGCCCGACCGCCCTCGGGCTGGCAGCAAGGGCCGGGGGTGAGAACCGAGGAGGTCAAAGTTCAGGCGAGGACCCCGAGACCCAGGCAGAGCTGCCCTGGCCCCGACGGGGAGCCGCCGTCCCGACCCCGGCCCGCCTCGCTGCTGCGAGCAGAGGAGATGAACCCGCAGCCCCTCAGGGAGCAAAGCACGCCCCACGAGGGCCCACACACTCGGCCCCCAAGCCCCTCCTGGCTTCAGGTCAGCAGACCCTGTGGCAGACCCCTGACGTGACCAGGAGACTGCAACGTGAGGTTACACTGACACCTGGTGGCCTCTCCCTCTGCAGTCTGAACACACGTGCCGTCCAGACGCATCCTCCCCCTCTCTTCGGTATTGAAAGCAAACATCACCAGAGGCTGGAGAAAGTATTAATGAAATTATTAAGGACGTGTCTTTATGCACTTCTATTTTAATAAACCAAAAGAATACAGCCTGATTTTCCTGCTCCTGGGCCACAGCCTCCTGACAGCCAGAGCAGAGTAGCCCCCTGCACGGTGGAACTTTTCCAGCAGAACGTAGCAAGAAGAGGGAGGGGGAGGGAGGAGCGGATGCCGGGGGGCATCCAGCAGGGGACCCCTCCCCTCCCGGGAGAACTGCTGCTGCCCCTCGGCAGTGAGGTTAGGAGTAAGTGAGTGTTCATCACGTCAAAATTAAACCAGTAAACTGGGTAATTCAGTGGGCTTCCAAATAGTCCAAATCATAACAAAAGGTAATTTCAAGTGTTTCCCCTGAGTTTGCGGAAATACACTCAAACATGCGAGCACCCACCGCTCTCAGCCTGTGTGGTGGTAACTGGCAACTGACCAGAGGTCAACACGTTCACGCCAAACCTGCCGACACGAAGCCCGGACCTGCCCGGCCATGTTCACGTTTGTTTCTTTTCTGTTCCTGCACGTTCCAAACCCAGTCTGAAACTGTGACTGCAAACGTGATACAAAGTCAACCCCGGCACCCGCCACCGTTCTAGTAATAACTTTACTCTCTCGAATTTGACACCCGCGCCAAAGGGTAACCACGTGATGTCCGTCACCAGCAGGCAGGGCCTCGCTGTCACTGCGCCCCAGGAGTCAGACAGTCTGACCACAGTCCCGCCGCACAGAGGAACCAGCAGCAACACAAGGAGTGGATGAGCGACACCCCAGGTTCACATTCCTGGCCTTGGGGACATTCAGGTCCCTGGACGAGCGGCCCAGGTGTTTCTGTTCCTCAGAAAGTACCCCCGCCTCGCCGGCCACACCTCATCCAGGGCAGCGCCCACCCTCCGTGGTAACGCCCACGTCCACTCCCAGAGCCGGCGTGCCTCCTCCGTGAGGCCGCACAGAGCTTGCTCCCCCAGACTGCCCACTGTGCCGTCCAGGGCCAGTCCCTCTGTCCACGGCAGCACCAGACTGTCCTGCCAGGTTCCTCAGCAGCTCCTCTGGGCAGCGACGGCCAGGTCACCCCAGAGGCCGGGGGTGCCTGACACCTGACCGACACGCCCTAATGTGACTGCCGATCGTCTGCATCTCAGGCTGAAGTGATTCAAGTGCCTACCGTCCTCTAAACCCAGAAGGGCCCCACCCACCCCTCTCCCAGTTGTGAACTTCCACGACAGGAAGACGGCAGGGGACCCGGAGGAGAGCAGAGCCCCAGAGAGCCCCAGTGGGAACCCGGCTCGGGCAGTGGGCACAGAGCTGGCCAGCCCGTCCCACAGGCAATGCTGGCTTTACGCGAACACAGCTGTGACTGTCCGGGAAGAGACTGCCACCGGGGCATCTCGTGTGCTCAGGAGGGGGTCCTGCCACCCAGCCATTGGCATCTGCAGCTGGAGTGCCCCCGGGGGGTCAGGGCAGCCTGGACCTGCCTGTGCAGTTACTGACGACTGCCAGGGTCTTGGTGCACCTTCCCTCAGCATTGTTTAAGAAAAATACAGTCCTCCTCCGGGCCACCTACCCTCCTCCACTCCCAGGCACATGCCACGGCCCCCCACCGAGAGCCCTGGTCTCTCCCTGCAGCTCTTTCCCCATCACTGAAGCACCAACCTAACAGAGCAGCAAGGACACACGAGTCACCCACTGGGGTGGGGTGAGGACACAGACCAGAGGGCAGGACTGTGTAGCCCACTGGGTCCAGTGTCACCCACCAACTCCAGACCAATGGCTTCTCTCCCTCAGAAGGAAGGCGAGGGAGGGGACAGTGGCTTGGCTGACCTCCGCCCCCCCCAGGTTTCCTCCTGCTAAAGCGCCGTGACTTGGAGGCTAAGTGGGCACCAGGCAGGGGCAGGAGCCCCCAGGGGGTCCCAAGTCTGCTGAAGCCATCGAGCAAGATCAACCCCTCCAGCAATTGTTTCCTCGGCCGTAAGGTGATGGCAGGGTGTCCTTCACCCACCTGGGGACAGGTCCTGCCGTGGGCTGAAGTCTCCACAAAATCCACGTCCACTCAGATGGCAGCCACGCTTGGAAACAGGGTCTCAGTGGATGTTATTAGCTAAGGATCTGGAGGGGCGGCCATCCTGGACTTGGGTGGACCCAGACCCAGTGACTGGAGCCCTTCCCAGAGAAAGAGACGCCCCGGAGCACAGGGAGGAGGCCACAGGTCCCCAGAGCCCTGCGAGGGATGGAAAGCCCCCTCCTCGCTGGCCCCCGAGACGAGAACCCCGTGTTTCACCCTTGTCCCCCACATGCAGTTAGCCCTTCACGGGGCAGACACGGATGATGTTGCGGAGCTGGGCAAACCAGGGCCGGCAGCACCATGATCAAAGCCCTACTTCCCGCGTCTCCGTGAGCATTTCCACGTGGCTGGGCACAGCCCTGGGCTTCTGCCCCGAACCGGTTGGCACCGAGCTCCTCTCAGACGGGGGTCTCCTGGCTCCTTCTAATGCCCGAGCCCATCCCACCAAGGCCCTGGCCCTTCCAGACCCCTGGTCACCCTCCCTCCACTCGCACGTGGGGCCCCAGGAAGCCACACCCAGCAGCTCGTCCGGCCCTCGGGTCAGGGCCAGACCTCACACCACCATCAGGCCCAGTCCTCGACACCTGCAAGGAGCTACTCAAACCGGCCGAGGGCTCCTGCAACGCCCCATCCCAGCTTGGGTTGGAAGGTCACGACCACCTGGTCTCCCGAGGTTGGGACGCAGCCCTGCAGAAGCTCAGAGGAGCTCACTTCCCAGCGTCCTCGCCCCAAGTCGGCCCTGGGAGTATCCGTCTCCGGGCTGGGTGGGTCCGGGGCGCCTCCTGCCAGAGCTGCTCCCAGGAGATCACACGTCCATCTCTGAGGCTCTTTGCTACGGGGGAGGCAGCGGCCACGGTGCTCTTTGCAACCGGAACCACCCCTCGGGGCCGGGCACGCCGTCCTGGACAAGCCGCGGCCAGGAAGCTTGTGCCGTGACCGCTGCCCCGCGCCGTCCCAGGCCAGCTGCCATCCTCGGGCCTGGAGCCGCTCACACATGAGGGCGCTGCCTGTTAGTAAAGGCTCCCATCCAGAGTGGCGGCTCCTCACTAGAACTACAGAGTCTCTTTCAGCCTCCCCTGCGCAGCGTCACAGGCAGAGGCAGCTCAGAGGGGTCCCCGTGCTGCCCGTCCCCTGCGGCCACAGCCAGCCCGCACCGTCACCCTCAGTCTGTCCCGGGGGAGGGCCGACTGTGCCCGAGGAAGCACCACGTCAGCCCCTTCTGGGCCTTATGAGGTGGTCACCCTGGTAACCACAGCTGCCGTCAGAGGAGAAAGTCAACACTGAGTCCCTGTCCTCATCTGTATAAAGCCGCTTTGCTTCGGGCTGGGTCACGGGTGGACCTGAGGGGGCAGAGCACCACCACCCAGGCTCACGCTGACCATCTGTGCGTGCTGGGCGGGGGTTCTCCTCGGCGGGCGGTCTCCCAGAGCTCCAGCCCCCCCATCAGGTCCTCTCCCCCCTGGAGGCTGGGGTGAACCTGGGAGGGCAGAGACCTGCCTCCTTGGGCTCCATCTAGGACCCGGGGGACCGTGTGCCCTCCCGAGACCACGGGTGCGCAGACCTGGTGGCGGGCCCGGCCACACACACGCACCTCCCCTCCCGGCTGCCCCTTCCCTCTGCCTCCAAGCAAGTCCAGCTCACGGAGGTGCGCTGGCTGAAGACCTATGGCAAAATCTACAGCAAGAAAGACAGGCTTTGAACTAAAGTTTAGTTCAGAATCAAAATAATCCTTTGTTACTTGATTCGTAAGGAGCTGCAGGGAGTTATGGAAAACGATAATTCACTTCCTTGCATATGTTTAAATTTCCTCCACAGTTCACTTAGCATCTGATCCCAAATGCAGGCAAAACTAAAACACAAAGAGACGTTACCTAAAGCAAACAGCACAACAGGCCTGACCACGAGTCTGCTGTCGCCTCCCAGCCTTCAGGGCCAGAAGCTGAGAGAAGGGCTGCCCCAGGCCCGGCCGTTTTCTCCAGAGGAACCTCGGCGGGAAGACCTCTGACCTCTGGATCGGAGGTGAGTCACCACCCAGGGCCCGGCACCACTTCAAGTCACAGGCTTCCCCGCAAGCTTGGGGAGCGCTCCTGAGCGCCAGGGCCGCACAGCCGGAGCGCCGGGCACACGAGGACGCCCGCCGGACACCGCCCAGCCCCAAGTGAGGCCAGGCCCCCACAGGGCGGCTCGGGCAGGCAGGTGTGAGCCGCAGACCCGCAGGTCCGACCGGACAGGGACACGGAGCCTCCCAACAACGGGCGTCGCGTGTGAGCTGAGCCCGCGTGGGGCAATGGCCTCCCAGCACCTCCCGGAGGGGCCGCCCCCCGGGCCCTGCAGCCGCGCCGCACCCAGGCTCAGACAACGGGGCCGGCTGGGAGAGCCTGCCTGGGGGAGATGAGAGAGCAAGTTAACGGGCTGGCGCCGAGCCCAAAGCGGCAGGCCTGGGAGGCTAGCGGGCACTCACATGGCTGTCGTGCCTGGCCTCCAGAGGGGAGCAGTGACCTTACGACAGACGCCACACTTCTCTACAGTAACTGCACCTGTGGGAAGAGAAGAGGGACGAGAGCAGGTGGCTCGCGCCCGGCTGCAACTAACGCGTCAGAGCCGCCCACTGCAGTTCCCAGAAAGAAACGCCGGATCCGGCCGTGAACACGCTGGACGCAGCCCCCTTTCCCCACCCACACAGCCTCGCCCCGAGGCCCCGCGTCCAGCGTAACCATCCGGGCTGCCCTGCGCCCTGTGGCGTCCACACAAACGTGCTTAACGGTTTGAGGTTCCCCCCAACACGCAGGGGGCAGGGGACCTCTGTCCTCCCCAAATCCATCACTAACTGAAGGACCAGGTCATTGGAAGGAAAGTGTCACCAGTGATCCACACTCGGGGGGCAGGGAAGGGATGTCCGCTGGCTGGGAAACCAGGGGCCACTCCGGGCACAGCTCCACTAACAGGACCCGCTAGTTTACCTTCCGGACGGTGGCACCTCGGGCTCCAAGCATCCAGATTCCTCTCTCCTCTCCAGTCACCCTCTGAGACACGCATCTGCACCAACCAACCACCCCAGGGCCTGGGGTCCCCCGGCCCCGCGCCCAGCCTCTCCTCGGCCCTGGCAGCACCCTGGCACCGCCAGGGCCTTGAGGCACAGGTGCCTGGATCCTGCGTCCGGAGGCTCTGATGAGACAGGCCCGGGGGCCCCCGCACTGGCTCCAGTAAAGCTCCCAGGAGATTCTCCGAGCAGGAAGGGTTCAGAACCCCGGGCAGGTTCTGCGGACACAGTGAGAAGCCACAGCGCCCGCCTGACGATTATTCTGACGGCTGCACCCCCACCACAGCAGGGACTCTTCACACACGAGAGACCCCTCATCAAGGACCCCCTGCACGGCCCTGCCCAGCGTGCGCCCCCCGCACGGTACATGAGGAGGGTCCTCGGGAAAGTCAGTGCAGGGTGGGTAGTTCTCAAATGGCCTCTGTAAGAACATTCTGGGGAGAGTGTTAACTGAAGGGCGGGGGTCCCCCCGCAGCTGGCCCTCTGGGCCACGGCCTGGCGCCCACCTTCCTGGGATTCCCTGCAGCAGCAGAGCCGCGTACTGAGCCTGGCATTCCCCTCCCTTGCAGCTGGGCCGTGGTCTCGCGGACAGCGAACCTACCTATCAGGGTCCCACAGGCCTGAGAGCGCCTCCACACGTGCACACGACGGGGCAGGGCCACCATGGGGCCCGGGAACCACAGTTCAGTCCACTCAGGGACAAGCCAGGCCTGGGGCCCTGCTGTCCTTCCCTTGCCCGTCCAGCAGGAGGACAGGTCAGTTTCACAGGCCGTCCCCAAGGACACACTCACCCTTCAGTTCCCCCAGGATGGTAACTGTGACAATTGCCAAAATTGCCTATTGGACAAAGCTTGCTGCCAGGTTCTCAGCTGGCAAGTCACTGCGTGTGTAACGGACCTGCATTGAGGCCGTGACCAATCAGCGCGCAGTCTTGGCACCAGGTCATGGCACACCCGCGGCTCTGTCCCCACACGGACGGCGAGGCACTTGGGCACACTGGCTCCTCCGCTCCAGGCAACAAACCACGTGACATTTCACAGAAGCAACAAACCACGTGACATTTCACAGAAGTGGTCAGAGAAAACTGGCCAAGGAAGCAGAGATGAAAAGTGACAGCGCCAGAGAGGCCACCGAGTGGACCAGCAGCAGGCGGCAGAGCAGACGTGGACGTGGACGCGGCCACCGTCTGGGACACTTGACGTGGGACCCCAGGAGTGCGTGAGGGCAGCACGTCCACATAAACCAGGGGTGTGGTTGGGAGGGAAAGGGGGTGACGCCGGCAGAGACGCACCTCGGAAGGAACCCCAAAGGCATTTCACGGTGAACGTGGGGAGGACAGAATGTTGGGAGGTGGCCCTCACTCAGTAGGTGACGACTCCCCAAATCACAGAAAGATGCCGCTTTCTCACCTGTGAGGACACAGGACACCAGACTCCCAGCTGACCCTCCGTGTTGCTGACGTTCTAAGTCACGTGCATTTGATCAGCATCACGGTTCTGTTTCCACGTATGCACGTAAAACCAGCATTAAGAGAGTTTCATTTTTTTAACAAGACATACAAAGGTCCCAGAACCTCTGGTTTTCCTGGTGGTTGAAGACCAGTAACCACGTCCCGTGTTGGCCTGGCCAGGCCTCGTCAGGGTCCCGACCTCCGTGCGGAGTGAGGCTCGTGGGCACCTTGGGTGCCAGGACCCCTCGCCCTGCACACCTCCGCCTCCACGTCCTGAGGGAGAGCCTGTCCGGCCTGAAGCACGCATCTCGGGCCATGTGGGTCCTGTGCCCGACTGGCAGAGAGACCTTTTTATTCTGGGTTGGGGGGGTGTTCTTTGAATTATTAATGAACTGTTCAGGTTACATTATTGAAACAGAAGCCCTAGAAAGCACGCAAGTGTGCTTGGCAGACTCAGCGCTCTCAGCTTTCGGGCTCATCTCTGGGGGGGCGGCTCAACCCCCTGAAGCCTGCGTGGCTCAGGTCTTTACTTCGGGCTCCAGAATGAAAACAGACAGTTACACAGGTTGCCAGTGACACAGCCGACCAGGAACACATTAGGACGTGCATTTCACACGAACCACCGCTAGTACGTTCAGACAGAAACTTCCACAGAACTTGACCTGCTGCATTTTAGGGAGACCCGCCCCACTAAGGAATGCGAATATAAGATGTGTTTTGTTTCACGGAGTCTTCAAATTTATTTACTTCTAAGTTGGGGGAACAGCACTGAGTGTTCGAACCCTGCGTGGAACCAAACTTCTAATTATTTATGCAAAAACGCACTGACAAAACAGTACCTAAAGTCTCTGCCATATTGTCCTGTTCGTCGCTTCTCCAAGTGAGCCGTGTCAGAGCAGCTTCCCTGCGAAGCCTCAGAAATGAGTGGGGAGTGAGGGGCAGAGCAGACGCTCGGGCCAAGTCTGAACAGCGTAGGCAGTGGCTTTAGGGCAGCCGAGCAACGTGCTCTCTGCTCAAAGACGCGATTGATTGGAAACGAGAAACAATCAACGGTTCCTGTGAAAGTGAGAGAGAGGGAGCGAGGCTGGATTTCTCCCCGACGCACGCTGGGCTGCTTGGGGGCCGGTCGCTCCCCCGGACACGCGCAGGACGGAGCCAGAACTCCGACCTCACACCTGGGAGGGGAGACCCGGCCCTGAAGCCGCCTGCTCCTCCAAGCTGCAGGGGAACGATGACCTGCGGGTGGGGTGAGCGGGGCTTGTCCTGACGCTGAAGACTGGGCCCCCTTCCCTGTGCCCCCGCAGACAGGCTGAGATCGGAGACCACAGTGCTGCTACCGAGGACGTCCGGACACCAGCAACACGGGCTCGTCACAGAAACTCTTCAGTGAAACCCACCGTTCCGGGAATCCCCACAGGAACATGAAGATGCAACTTTTCTGGAATTCGCTCAGTTTGCCAGTTGCTGTATCTTTCCTGGGGGATGAACACGGGACAGAGCCGGCCTGTATCAAAATCCAGCTGCAGCCACAAGGCCCCACGACATTTAAAACTGCAGCAAGTCCCAATTCCTCCCTCCCTCAGCAGGGACAGCTCCCTCCCGCAGCAGAGGCAGGGGGGCCAGGCCGGATCCTTGTCCCCTTGTCTGGGGAGACAGTACTCGTGCAGGTGGGGTCCCAGCAGCCAGAACGTTCCGAACGCCACCAGGTCCTCACCCCAGGGGCACACATGTCCTCTTGCATGTCTCAAAGAAAGCCAAATAAAAGACTCCCCCCGAAGCAGCAGGTGCCTCTTGAAAGGCCATGCCCCACCGCCCGGCATGCAGGGCCGGGGTGGGAACGCGGGCTCCGGCAGTCCCAGCGCGGTCCCTGGTGGTCACAGTGCGCCCGAGCTCAGCCAGCCTTGCGAGCACGTCCGATGCCCACTGTGCGGCAGAGACGGGTCCTGACTGTCCCCACGCAGGAGACCTCGTCTAGCAGAGGGCAGTCCTTGCAGCAGTCCTGGCCCCGGGCCAGCCAGGCTCCCACAGCCCAGCGTGCCTGTCCCCTGGAGGAAGAGCCTGGGTGCCAGCTGCGCCCCTGGCCTGGCTGGGCCGTGGCTCTGCTGTTCAAGCAAGCACTGGTCCGGGTGGAGCTGTGCGGCCGCGGGGCCGGTAGGTATGATGACCACCTGCCGTCAGCCGACTGCACACAGAGGGCCCTGCCGCCCCCTCCACCCGCCTGCAGGGCTGAAGACAAAGACGAGGCTTCCCGAGGAGAAGGCACTCGGCCAAGGCCACGCCTTCCACTCCTGCAGTCCCAGGCCTGCCCCACGGTCCAGATTCGTCAGGCCCACAATCGCACGAGCCAGTCCTCACACACACACACACCCCCCCCGGAGGTCTGTACCCTGGGAACCCAACTCCAGCCCTGGTAGCTTGCTAGCTCTTCTGCTTGTGGCCACCCTAGAAGTTACAACGTGGTCCCTGAGTCACTCCAGTGTAACAGTCACCACGTCCCGGGGCGGTGCCCCCTCCGAGAGGCCGACATCTGTGTGAACGCGCCCCCGGCTCATCCCCCCTGCTGACCTCTGCTCCCTCTCGTCCTCCGTCAGGAGAACCCCTTCACGTCTCCCTGAGATATCTCCTGAGGGGCCTCTCAAGTTTCACTGGTGTGGACACATCGTTAAGCCACCTTTGTATCTGGACGCCAGCTTCAGCGAGGCCTCTGCCTCCAGGCTGGCGGCTACTTCTCTCCACGTCGGAAGCGTCAACACCATCTTCCAGGTTCCACAGCTTCTGTGCCCCCAGTCTCGCTGATGAAAATAAACTGTAAGTTGATTTTCTCCTCAACGTAGGTTTTTACTAATTTTACGAGGTTCTTTAGAGACGTGATTTTCTCTGTATTTACTCTACGATGCTGGACCATATAAAACTACCAATATTCAACCCTCCTTTAACCTGGAAAGTGGCTATTTAGTAAGTCTGTTAAAAATCCATGGGTTCACCTTCTCCCAAGACTCTGTCACTTATCGTCAGCTGCTGTACTGACAGGTGTTCTTGACGTTAATGCAGTTTAAATCATCAGCTTCTTCTCTGTGGCTACTGTCTCTTCATCCTGCTTCAAACCCTCCGTCTGCTCGTGTAGACGCCTTTGTGGCTTTCACTTCAGTTACAGGAGTTGATCCTTCCGGAAGAAATTAGGTCCAACTTCATTGTTTTCTAAAATGGGTCCCAGCTGTTCTGCATCTTGATTTTTTTCATTCAAAGTGTCTTGAGATCTTTCTTTTTTTTTTTTTTACATTTTTTATTGATTTATAATCATTTTACAATGTTGTGTCAAATTCCAGTGTAGAGCACAATTTTTCAGTTATCCATGAACATATACATATTCATTGTCACAATTTTTTCTCTGTGAGCTACCATAAGATCTTGTATATATTTCCCTGTGCTACACAGTATAATCTTGTTTATCTATTCTACAATTTTGAAATCCCATCTATCCCTTCCCATCCTCTGCCCCCTTGGCAACCACAAGTTTGTGTTCTATGTCTATGGGTCTGTTTCTGTTTTGTATTTATGCTTTGTTTGTTTGTTTTTTAGATTCCACATATGAGCGATCTCATATGATATTTTTCTTTCTCTTTCTGGCTTACTTCACTTAGAATGACATTCTCCAGGAACAACCATGTTGCTACAAATGGTGTTATGTTGTTGGTTTTTATGGCTGAATAGTATTCCGTTGTATAAATATACCACGTCTTCTTTATCCAGTCATGTGTTGATGGACATTTAGGCTGTCTCCATGTCTTGGCTGTTGTAAATAATGCTGCTATGAACATTGGGGTGCAGGTTCAACATAGTCTTGGAAGTCCTGGCCACAGCACTCAGACAAGAGAGGGATCCAAATTGGAAAAGAAGGGGTAAAAGTGTCACTATATGCTGATGACATGTTACTATATATAGAAAACCCTAAAAGGTCCATACAAAAGCTACTAGAGCTGATCGAAGAATTCAGCAAGGTAGCAAGTTACAAGATTAACGTTAAAAAATCAGTTGCATTTCTTTACACTAACGATGAATCAACAGAAAAAGAAAGTAAAGAAACAATCCCCTTTAAAATAGCACCCAAAGTAATAAAATATCTGGGAATAAATCTAACCAAGGAGGTGAAAGAATTATACACAGAAAACTATAAACCACTGATGAAGGAAATTAAAGAAGACTTTAAAAAATGGAAAGATATCCCATGCTCCTGGATATTGTTAAAATGGTCACACGGCCCAAGGCAATATACAGATTTAATGCAATCCCTATCAAATTACCCAGGACATATTTCACAGAACTAGAACAAATCATAATAAAATTTATATGGAACCATCAAAGACCTAGAATTGCCAAAGCATTACTGAAGAGAAAGAAAGAGGCTGGAGGAATAACTCTCCCAGACTTCAGACAATACTATATAGAGCTACAGTCATCAAGACAGCATGGTATTGGTACAAAAAGAGACATATAGACCAATAGAACAGAATAGAGAGCCCAGAAATGAACCCACAAACTTTTGGTCAACTCATCTTCGACAAAGGAGGCAAGAATATATAGTGGAATAAAGACAGTCTCTTCAGCAAATGGTATCGGGAAAACTGGACAGCAGCACATAAAGCAATGAAGCTAGAACACACCCTTACACCATATACAAAAATCAACTCAAAATGGATTAAAGACTTAAACATAAGACAAGACACAATAAACCTCCTAGAGGAAAACATAGGCAAAACATTGTCTGACATACATTTCAAAAATTTTCTCCTAGAAGAAATAAAAGCAAGAATAAACAAATGGGACCTAATGAAACTTACAAGCTTCTGCAGAGCAAAGGAAACCAGAAGTAAAACAAGAAGAAAACCTACGGAATGGGAGAAAATTTTTGCAAGTGAAACCGACAAAGGCTTGATCTCCAGAATATATAAGCAGCTCATACGACTCAATAAGAAAAAAATAAACAACCCAATCCAAAAATGGGCAGAAGACCTAAACAAGCAATTCTCCAAGGAAGACATACAAATGATCAATAGACACATGAAGAAATGCTCAATATCACTAATTATCAGAGAAATGCAAATCAAAACTACAATGAGGTATCACCTCACACCAGTCAGAATGGCCATCATTCAAAAATCTACAAATGACAAATGCTGGAGAGGCTGTGGAGAAAGGGGAACACTCCTACACTGCTGGTGGGAATGCAGTTTGGTGCAGCCACTGTGGAAAACAGTGTGGAGATTCCTCAAAAGACTAGGAATAGACTTACCATGTGACCCAGGAATCCCACTCCTGGGCTTGTATCCAGAAGGAAATCTACTTCAGGATGACACCTGCACTCCAATGTTCATAGCAGCACTATTTACAATAGCCAAAACATGGAAACAGCGTAAATGTCCATCAACAGGTGACTGGATAAAGAAGATGTGGTATATTTATACAATGGAATACTACTCAGCCATAAAAACTGACAACATAACGCCATTTACAGCAACATGGATGCTCCTAGAGAATGTCATTCTAAGTGAAGTAAGCCAGAAAGAGAAAGAAAAATACCATATGAGATCGCTCATATGTGGAATCTAAAGACTCATGGACAGAGAATACAGACTTGTGGTTACCAGGGGGGTAGAGGGTGGGAAGGGATAGACTGGGATTTCAAAATTGTAGAATAGATAAACAAGATTACACTGTATAGCACAGGGAAATATACACAAAATGTTATGATAAATCACAGAGAAAAAAATGTGACAATGAGTGTGCATATGTACATGAATGACTGAAAAATTGTGCTGAACACTGGAATTTGACACAACGTTGTAAAGTGATTATAAATCAATAAAAAATGTTAAAAAAAAATAGCACCCAAAGTAATAAAATATCTGGGAATAAATCTAACCAAGGAGGTGAAAGAATTATACACAGAAAACTATAAACCATTGATGAAGGAAATTAAAGAAGACTTTAAAAAATGGAAAGATATCCCATGCTCCTGGATTGAAAGATCAATATTATTAAAATGGCAATCTACAGATTTAATGCAATCCCTATCAAATTACCCAGGACATATTTCACAGAACTAGAACAAATCATAATAAAATTTATATGGAACCACAAAAGACCTAGAATTGCCAAAGCATTACTGAAGAGAAAGAAAGAGGCTGGAGGAATAACTCTCCCAGACTTCAGACAATACTATAGAGCTACAGTCAGCAAGACAGCATGGTATTGGTACAAAAACAGACATATAGACCAATGGAACAGAATAGAGAGCCCAGAAATGAACCCACAAACTTTTGGTCAACTCATCTTCAACAAAGGAGGCAAGAATATACAATAGAATAAAGACAGTCTCTTCAGCAAATGGTGCTGGGAAAACTGGACAGCAGCACATAAAGCAATGAAGCTAGAGCACTCCCTTACACCACACACAAAAATCAACTCAAAATGGATCAAAGACTTAAACATAAGACAAGATACAATAAACCTCCTAGAGGAAAACATAGGCAAAACATTATCTAACATACATCTCAAAAATGCTCTCCTAGGGCAGCCTACCCAAGAAGTAGAAACAAAAGCAAGAATAAACAAATGGGACCTAATTAAACTTACAACCCTCTTGAGGTCCTTCTGTATCTGCACATACACAGGATAAACCATGGTTTGCAGGACATTCAGGGCGTTAGTGGGTTCCCCCTATTCCAACATTTCGTTTCACATTTGGTTACCCCCACACACAGGTCAGCACAGTCACGGAATGTCACAGGGGTGGGCCTGGCGGGTAGAGGCACATGCACTTTAAATGTTCTTAGGTATTAGCTTTTCTGTCTTGCTTTAAAAAATTCTCTGACAATACTATTAAGAACTCCCCCAAGTTTTCTTCTGGTGCATGTAAAATCCATCACACTTCTAAGTCCTTGAGCATCTGGGTTTTATTTGGGGGTAAGGCGACTGGGGGGAATCCGGCTACAAACTTTCCAAACGTCTGGCCAGCTGTCCCCAGATCACCACTGGGTGACACATCTTTTCCCCACAGACTCTAAACGCTGTCATCACCGCAGACTGAGCACCACACGCACGGGAGCCTGTCTCGCGGTTGCCTGTCGTCTCCCTCCGCCCCACCTGTCTGTTCACGGTGTGAAGACTCCTGCACGGAGCCACGGCCCCACCTGTCCTGCTCTCCGCCTTCCCGCTGCTTCTCAACAGCAACTTTAGAACCGTTTGCACAGTTTCAGGGGCAACCATGCATCCCTTAAACATAAAGTTACTCAGAGAGACAGCCTCGCTGTCACATTAGGCTTCCCACCTGGGAACAGCCTTCCCCACAACTCGCCCCTTGTGGCCTCGGGGCAGGGTCCCGAGAGGTCGCCCCGCTGACTCCACGCCGTGCCCCTGTCCCCGTCTGGGGGCACAGACTTCCTCCCTGAAGACCTCCGGGGGTGGCTGCGGGGTCAGGGCAGCTGCAAGAAGTCCTCTCGGTTCTTCGACGGCCCAAGACGTCGTTGGCTCCCCTTCCCCTTGGAAAGGCCCTTCCCCTGGGTAGAGCAGTTTAGGTCGGCAGTAATGTTCTTTCAGTTCCTTAAAGACGGCGTTCCATGGCTGTGACCACCCCGACTCTGTCAAAGCTGGTCGTCAGCTGCGTAAGGAGGGCCCCCCAGGCCAGGGCTCCAAACAAGGGACACGTGCAGTTTCCCACCCGCTTGTGAGTGGGGCCTGCTGGTGGCCTTGCTCCCGTGCCCTCCTCCTCGGGCGGGGCTGGCTCGACTGCACCCTCACGACAGTGTCAGCCGAGCCCGAGGGGCCCTGGTCAGGACCAGCACCTCTGCTGTTCCATCCGCGA
This sequence comes from Vicugna pacos, assembly GCF_048564905.1. Classification (NCBI taxonomy): domain Eukaryota; kingdom Metazoa; phylum Chordata; class Mammalia; order Artiodactyla; family Camelidae; genus Vicugna; species Vicugna pacos. The sequence goes on along the minus strand of NC_132993.1, from coordinate 468,549 downwards.
CTGACGGGCGAAGGAAAGTCAGCGGTCGCGTGCAGAGTGAGGCTGTGGGGCAGGAGGTCCCCCCAGGACACAGGGGACTCGGCCAAGGGCCCGCGTGCGGTGGAGACAGGGTGGGGCGAGGCTGCAGCCCCTACCGCAGGCGTATGTGGCCTCAGGGCTACAAGGTTTAATCTGTGTCCTCGACAGCCGCACTGCGCAGTTCCCCAGGTGCGTGTGTGTGCGTGCACGTGTGTGTGCGTGCATGTGTGTGTGTGTGTGTGTGTTCCTCTTGGCAGTCATCGTGCGCCTCGAAATCCTGCCTGACGCCTGTCACGTTTCGGGAAGCTGTTCGTCTCTCTCTCCACATGCCGCTCTGCCCACCAGCCTCCCACCTGTGGGCTTGGTTCACAAAAAGCTTCCTCCTCACGCCGTCCACAGGTCCCTCCCTCTCCAGCCACATTCTCCGCCTTTGTCCTCTCTGGACGTGGTCCTCTAACCCACTGCATCCGCTGCGTCTGCCCTGTGTCAAGCCGGCCGGCTGTACCCCTCCATGCCCTGCGCCGCTCAGGGCTGGGATTGCCATGCATTCTTTGAACGGACTGAGATGCTCTGGAATTCCCCAGTTGTCACCTGTTGTTTCCAAAATCTGAATTATCGCACCTCAGCGTCAGAGGCCGACGACTTCAGCACCGCGAAGCCTCTACACCTGGCTCCGCCACCTGCCTGTCTCCTCTCAGGCCTGTCCCCTCACACGAGGCTGCTCTGACCGAATGTGGATGGAGTGCGTGGGATGTGGAACGGGCTCCAGCTGACCTCACCCCGGACACCCTTCCCTCCAGCTCCCGGCAGCCAGAGGGGCGGGGCGGGGCCTGCATCCACCCAGGCCGGGCTGACTTCACCCGGGGTGACGACCCCTGCTGTGCTCTGAATCCGTCAGGGGCCCCGACCCGAAGCCTCGCTGGCCCACAGGGACAGTCACCCCCAGCAGGCCCTGGATGAGCGCCCTTGAGCCCCCACAGTTCTGGTCCTGCCCCTCCCCGCCCTCCGCAGCACAGGTCAGTCATCCGCCCAAGCTGGTCCCCCTCCCGAGACCCCGGCTCCCGGCAGAGCCCTGGCTGTTTCTAGCTCCCTGGTGTCTTCTGCCGGAAGCTTCCTGTACTTTCTCCAGCTCTTCTGCTGGTTTTACAGAATCCCACAAAATGAGTTTCTCCACATCAACTTTAAAAGCCTCTGCTTTGTTTCAGGAGAAGCAGAGACACCCTTTGGGTGGGACAGTGTTTCCATCGTGACCACACAGATGTCCCCTCCCCGCGTCCCTGCACCCCCCCTGGGGGCGTCAAAGCCCAGCCTGGCCAGTTTCTGGCACTGACCTCGTGAACAAGTGTCTCCACACAACAGCGAGTGAATGAAGGGACGGATGGACGGGTCTTCCGTGCAGTGAAGAGGGATTGTGACTTGGGTTACTAATTCAATGGCTCAAAACTATTCACTCTGTTAAAGGTTGTACTTAGGAAGAGAGTGAAGTAAGATGGGAAATACTTATTATATAAATTCAAGAGAGCATTCTAAAGCAGAATGTAAAGTTATGAAACGTGCCCACATGCAGGAAAAACACCAGAACAAAGAGATTAAAACCAAGCCGCCCACGGAGAGGCCGCGGGCCCCTTATCTTCTCTCTGCTCTTCTGCACGTCCCAGTGGTTGATGAAGATCATTACCTGTGTGACGCAAAATAATGAATAAAACCTCCATAACACTCTGCACTTTAGACCTTGCCAGTCGGCACCGTTTCTTAAAACAAGCAACGCCAACAGGCCGCCGCCCCAGCACCGACACCCGCAGCCTCACGGTGACTCCGGCGACGGCTGGCGGCCAGGGCAGAGCCGGGTCCTGCTGCCCGCACGTCCGGGCGGCACCTCACCCCACAGGGCAGTGACTCCCACACATGTGTCTTAGGATAAATGGACATGAATGAGAAAACCAAAGTACATTTTTTTGAAACTTGGATCTTCAAGGAATCGGTTAACGTTTGAGAACAGGATCACGTAGGAAAAACTCTTGAGTGACTTGTAGTAATTATTACTCTGTATTAGGCTTTTTCACCTGCATCTGCCAAGAGGAACCCGTAGGATTTTCATTGAGTTCGACTGGATCCCAGCTCTTCTGCAGGGTCCGGCCTTCCCCACGGTCCTCACCGCCAACGACAATATGCAGAACGTACATAAATGTCAGGAGGTGCTACAAACACTCGTGGGTGCAGCCAAATCTCAGACGCGTGCACGACACCCTGCGGGCTCCCCACGTCCCGGAAGATGCCCAGGGGCCAAGCGCATCACGCGTGGACTTGCGTGCAGACTGGCCCCATTTCTTTTCACGGGACGTGGGCTGGACGAAGGGGGCACCTGCTCGCTCCCCCAGAAGAGCAGCCGTGAGACCCAGTGCAGGGATCGGATGACCGGAGGGGGCAGACTAGCCTGGGGCGGGGACACCTTGCCGTCCAGAGAGCGGGCACTCGCAGCACCGCAGGCAGGAGGCCCCTGAGAAACAGGGAGTGAACTCAGGCCCGAGTGTGAGCCAGCCCTGAGGAAGGAAAGAGGGCCAGGCTTCCGGACACAGGCCACCTCGGCACGTGAGGCAGCGCTGGGCAGACTCCCCACGTGGTCCAACACACCTCAGCACATCGCCTGTCCCCACACCTGCCCTTCTTACCTGCTGACTTTAAGAAGCCCGTCCACGACCCTCCTCAAATCAGGGAGGAACTGAAACAGGAGTCTCCCACCTCCTTGGGCAGTGGACGGCCTTCTGGCCTCGTGGCGCCCTCGCTGGGACGCCTGCTGCCCGTCTGTACCCACCCCAACCCGCCCACCTCCCCTAGTGTGGCTGTGCTTCTGTCTCCGCCGGAAGACACCGCCCTTCCCCTCCCTCATCGAAGGCTGTGCTCCAGTCCAGCGTCCCTGACCCCTGCCCGAGAAAGCCCCATCCAGGAATTCCCACAGCGCCAGCTGGGCCCCCGCGGTAGCCAAGGGGTCCGAGAGGACCTCGCTGCCCGCGAAGCCCGCGGGGCTGCAAGTGCTTACGCTGCGGGGGGCCAGAGGCTGCGCTCTGATGCGAGGGCTCCACGCAGGCCTGGAAAGGGCGCAGGGATCTGGCCTCCCTCCTGGACAGGACGGACCTCAGACAGGACGGCAGCCTGCGAGGGGCGGGGGAGGTCTGCCGCGTCTGTTGGAACCTCATGTCAACTGACTACTTAAAGCCATGTTTATGAGTTACCTTGATAAAGTTAATTAAGGGAAACTTTAAAACCCCTTGTCTCATAAATGCAAGGTAAATACTGGTGTCTCCTTTGACCTGGTCTGCAGTGGGCACAGTGCAGACACCAGAAACACCAACCATCCAGCAGTCGAGCCCCTGCCCGGGCAGCTCACGTCCAGGAGCAGACAGACCACAAGCCACACGCACAAGAACCACTGTCCAGGTCGGTGACAGATGCCCACACCGGACGCTGCCCTAAAAGTGTGTGTCCAACAGCCTCCAGGAGACACCCGCTGAGACCCAGTCCCGCGCCACGCAGTGCTGGCCTTGGACGTGGTCCCGGACCCCCTCACCTGCCGCGTTGAGCGCCCATGGGCTCACGTGCGAGGCTGCTCGCCTGGGGACCCACGTGCAGACCTGGAACCCAGATCCCTCCCCTCCACCCGGTGGTCCCTCTGCCGCCTGATGCGTCTGGCAGGGACGAGAGGACCCACGAAGCAAAGCCGACTTCATGTCCTCTCTGCGCGTGGCCACAGAACTCAGGTGATTCTGCTGCCGAAGACTTGGGCGCCCCGCTGGATCTGGCCTCGCTGGGTGAGGTTGGGTTGTCTCGAGCTGTTTACACTCCCGGGTCCCCACCTCCCCAGCCTGTTTCTCTGACGAAACCACAGCTTCCCAATCAGCCAGGCCGGGGGCAGTGTCTGGTTCAAGTGAGAAGGCGCATGAAACGTCCCACACGCTGCGAAGCCTGTGCAGGCCCTGGTCATAACTGCCGCGCTTCCGGTCCTCTGCGTCTCCGGCTAGCGCCCTCAGCGACAAAGCGCAGAACGCCGCCGCTCGGCGGGCCGGGGCTGCTTACCTGAGACAGTCCTGCGCTGCAATCCGCAGTTCCTTAAACGGCAGGTCAGTCATGTGCATTGATTTGCACATCCACAGAGGAGCACCTTTCACACTAACGTGCTCTGCTAACAGACCAGACAAGCTGTCACGAGGCGCTGAGCTCCGCTCCGTGCCTCTGGCTTCAAGGCAGAAAGCACAGCTGGCTCTCAGCGCAGACGTCAGGGAACCTGCAGGGGCCGAAGGGCCTCAAGAACCTCCTGGCCCCGGGGTTTTCAGCTCTGACTACACGTTACAGCCACTTAAGAAGCTTAAGAAAAGAAGAAAAGAAGAGGAAGAAAGAAGCCTGACGCCCAGCCCACCCCCACCCCCACCCCCAGATTCTGATTCAACCCTGCGGGGCCAGGGCCAGCCTGGCCAGCAATGGTTTCAAAGCTTCCAGGCGCTTCTCGGGAGCAGCCACGGCGGGTGACTCCCAGACAGAGCTGAGCTCCTCATTTCACAGGTGAGAAAACGGCCGCTTCAGTGGGAAAGCTGCTTAAACAGAAGGCAGGGCCCGGACAGCCCTGTTTCCTGGCTTCCGGCCCAGTGCTCGTGCCACAGACTTCACGTGCACACGCGTGTACAAAGGGAACGAACGCACACAGCAGGCGCACCAGCGGCTCCAGGCTTTCAGATTAAGGACAAGAAAACGGTAATCCACGGGCAACAGACCCAAAAAGGCATGAGCCTTGGGTCTGGCTCTTTGGCGGTTCCTTTTAAGGAAGAAACAAGCGCACCTTGTTGATACACCTTTGTGGCTGGGGGCAGCCCGCCAGCCCTGCTGGTGCAGCAGCTCCGGACCCCAGCCCCGACCCCCAGCCCACCAGGCCAGGAGGAGGCTCGTGAGGCAGTGGTTGAGTTGAAGTCCGCACCCGGCCAGAGCCAGACCAGCAGCTGGAGTTGACGACCTGAGCACGGACACGTGAGACTGACCACTGGGCCCCGCCCCCCAACCCGCAGGGGTCCTGCTAATGCTGGAGTGCACTTCTGTTCCCTGAGACAGGGAAGGACAGCAGGATCCTACCAGGTCACCACAGCGGCCACAGGGCATTCATTCAGGCGGCTTGGCAAGTGAGAGGGAAAACCCAGCCAAAGGGAAACACAAGGAATGGGGAATCTCCTGCCGTCATCACAGGGTCTGGCATGCTGGAGGGAATAAAGTAGACGGAAGAGATCCCGTCTGCACAGAAGTTACGATCAGACCAGGTCACAGCCTCTGTCTCAACACCTGGGAAAAGGACAGAAAACGTGCTCCATTTTCTGAAGAGCTGAGACTGGCCGACAGGAGCGGACTGCTTGAAAAGACGACAGCATGTTTTCCTAGCGGTGGATGGGATGATCCATTTTTCATTTATTTTGATGTCTGACATTTCTGCGTCTTACCAGAATCTCAGGTAACCTGACGCAAGGGAGCTTCCCAGGGAGGGGCCCCAGGACAAGCCCACCTGCCCCTCACGGGGAGGTGGGCCAGCCTCCCAGGCCAGCACAGGGGTCAGAGCAGCCAGCACAGAGGTCAGAGCAGCCAGCACAGGGGTCAGAGCAGCCAGCACAGGGGTCGTCAGAGCAGCCAGCACAGGGGTCGTCAGAGCAGCCAGCACAGGGGTCGTCAGAGCAGCCAGCACAGGGGTCAGAGCAGCCAGCACAGGGGTCAGAGCAGCCAGCACAGGGGTCGTCAGAGCAGCCAGCACAGGGGTCGTCAGAGCAGCCAGCACAGGGGTCGTCAGAGCAGCCAGCACAGGGGTCGTCAGAGCAGCCAGCACAGGGGTCGTCAGAGCAGCCAGCACAGGGGTCATCAGAGCAGCCAGCACAGGGGTCGTCAGAGCAGCCAGCACAGGGGTCGTCAGAGCAGCCAGCACAGGGGTCAGAGCAGCCAGCACAGGGGTTGTCAGAGCAGCCAGCACAGGGGTCGTCAGAGCAGCCAGCACAGGGGTCGTCAGAGCAGCCAGCACAGGGGTCGTCAGAGCAGCCAGCACAGGGGTCAGAGCAGCCAGCACAGGGGTTGTCAGAGCAGCCAGCACAGGGGTCGTCAGAGCAGCCAGCACAGGGGTCGTCAGAGCAGCCAGCACAGGGGTCAGAGCAGCCAGCCTGCAGCAGCCAGACCCTGAAAACAACCTGAACACCGTCCGCTCATCGACGGGACAGGGCCCAGCAGCAGAGGAACAAACGGTGGGGCGGGAGGGGCAGGCCGGGGGGCCGAGGCAAGGACAGTGCCAATGACCACTGGGCAGAGCAAGGTCAGGCCCCCGCGTAACAGTGGGTGTCGTATAGACAGGGAGGCACCCAGCCCTGCACGCACACCGCACAGAACCTAAGGAGCAGAGATGGCACGGGGGCGGGGAGGGTCTGCTCCAAACCCAGCTGAGCCCCCCTCCCCAGGCAGCCAGGGCATCCTGGGGACCCGACAACACTTCAGGGGGTGGGCGGGACCCGAGCGCCCCCACCCTGGCTGGTCTCTGTGGGGACAGGCCCCGGAGGTCTCAGCACCCTGGCAGTCAGACTTGATATGGCCAGTCCACACCTGGACCGCAGCCTGTGTGATCACTATTTTAATGTATCCATTAATCTTGTGCTACTTCCAGTCTCTTCGCCACGTTACACCGTTCAAAACACTGGACACTTGACCTTGAGCTGAGCTGACTTCTGCGGGTCCAGCGCTGCCGGCTTTGGGGAGCCTGAGGCCCGCCCACACAGGTCCTGACACTTAGCCCCTTCGGACAATCACGTGTTTCTCCCTCTTTCTCTCCCAATCCTCTCAGAGGATCCATTTTGTTTAAGCAAAAAACAGAGCTTTTTCTTTTTTTCAAAACTGGAGGCGGGGACAGGAAGGCAGTGGTCCTCCAGCCCAGCCTGGCAGCGGGACCCTGGGGGGCAGCTGTGCTCTCCCGCGAGGGGCAGTAGGCAGCCGGCAAGCTTCCCTCTGGAGACGGAGAGTGCCGCGGGCCGGCCTTCCTCCACGCCCCTGCCCCTCAAAGAGCCCACGGGCTTGCCAGCAGTCTGACGTCCCAGGGTCCCACCCACACGCATCGTCACCCATTTTCCAGCCGCGGGGGTTTCTCCCACGCTGGAACAAGTCTGAAACCCCCTTCACAAGACTGAGCTCAAGCCAAGTGGATGAAGGGGAGAGCCGTCTACAAGTCATTTCCCTATTATTAATGGGTGAGAGCAACCTAGAGCCCGCCAGTCCAGGGTCCCCCGGCCCCAGGATTTCTGCAGGGTCTCCTAGCTCATCCCATCCCTGAAAGCCATTTTGGGGCCAAAAAGGCAACCCCCGGTCACCAGCTAGTTCCTGCAGCCCCACCAGTGCTTGGAGCACAGAGGTTCTCACCTCACACCGTCTCACCCGTAAACGACCATGTCCTCTCCCTTGCCAGCACCGTGAGGGCTTCAGCAGAGGCAAATCAGGGTCCCAGGAGTCTTAGCAGCAAACCCACCGCGATCCATGCACCTCTGAGAGGCAAAGGGCGGCTCAGCTGGAGGAAGGGCAGGTCGGCCGTGGTTCCAGATCAGACTGTGTCCTGCTTCCCCCAAATTACCCGCTAGGAGACCGCGTCTGTCATCTGTTAAGTGAGAACTGTCTGGGGCTGTTGCAGGAGTCCAGCAAAATAAAGTGCGAAAACACTCGGAGAGGCGCAACCCAGCGCAAACGCACGGCTGCGTCACTGCCGATTCAGGGGCAAAGGAGACGTTGATCCCTCAGAGGCTCCGAGCCCGGGAACAGACTGGGGCGTGCCCCAGAACAGCCCACGCCAGGCTGGACCCCTGAAAACCACCTGGGCTGCGGTGTAACCAGCCCCACTGCTGGTTCCACCACACATGCGGTCCCGTGGCTACGGCTGACAATCAGCTCCCGGGCCCCCAGGGCCAGCGCCCGGCCTCCTCCAACGCCTCCCGCAGGACGGACCAGAATCCACGAGGCTTTAGCAGCTCTCGCTCCACACGGCCACGGTTCTAACCTGAGTCCTACTAGCAGAGAAGTAGCAGCCATGAAAACGTTAGAACTTTAAAACTGTTCCTGCCACAAACCCACGCCCACTCTCCAAACAACCGTCTCCGTAAGGCGCTGTTTCAGGGTGCGGGCGTCCCCACGGCTGGTGAGCTCGAGCCCCCGCCTGGAAGGGCAGCAGAGAACAGAGAGCCAGGCCCTGTGGCCAGACCACAGTGGCCCGCTCCGCCCTGCAGACGGGACCCAGCCCCACAGTCATCATCACCATGGCAGCCGGATGGCGGGGTGAGAGCGCTGGGCGCCTCCTAAGTGCAAAAGCGCACCCCAGACACGGCCCCCAGAAGGACACGGTCGTCGGCCCAGGAAGTCTAGGCTGGTTTGAAATGAGCTAATTAAACCCCAGTATCGGCTTCAAAGACCACGCACACCATCCAACTACCTGACAGTCGACAGGGATAAACTGGAAGAAAATCAGTGTTGTTCCAAATATTGATGTAGAACAAACAGGTTGCTATAAATATCTTAGAAACCAAACGTTTTCAGCATTTGAAAGGAAAAGAAAAAACTTGCAAAGCAGAAACCACTCCAACACAAACCTCAAGCAGGGACATTTCTTGGCTCTCGGGTGGTCTACTTGGCTTAACTCAGGCCCTGGTCACTCCTGCACGACCGAATGTCTCTTTGCTTTTATGTTGTTGACATTCTTAGGCAGACACCAAGATCTGGTCATTGTAAGACCAAAAGCGACACTGACCATAAACAAGTATCAGACTCAGGCCAGAAAGGTGGGCATGGGCGTGACCTCTCCGCCTGGTCTGCCCAGAACCCTGACCCAAGTGGAGGAGGCGCAGGGCGTGGGACCCACACACGGAACTTGCTCATTCACCAGAAAGCTACTACACGTTGCGATCACTGGCGGGAACCCTGGGACCTGCGGAAAATGCTGTCTATAAGCGGCGCCTGGAGTTCACGTCCCCAAGGGAAACACTCTAAACAGCTCTGGTTTGGACAAGACAGGAAACAGGCAAACAGGTTCCACACAGTAGACGGTCCATCAGCCCTTCTGTCTTCACAATGAGAGATTTTGAAGAATTAATTCAACTAATTCATAAATCAATCTAGAAACTGGGAGAAAAGGACCAAATAACATTTCGAGAGCATCTTAATAAACGTGCGTCCTGACGGGGTGCTGTCCGCAAAGTCCAGGTCTGGCAGGGAGACAGCGACCCTCCTCACGCCGGCACCCCAGTTCCTCTGCGGGGAGGGCCCAGTGCAGGTGAAGGCAGACTCCGCACAGGCCGCTGTCTGAGGACACGAGGCGGCGGGGCCCCAGGGAAGGACGTGTCCTGTCGGAGCCCCCGGAGAGGCCCGGCAGGCGAGGGCCCCAGCCGGACTGTTTGCCTGCACTCCATGGACGGGCTGCCCCTGTGCCCAGGGAGGGCGGGACGGGGCCGAGGGGCTTCCAATACTACCTGAAATTCCAAGGACACGCAGGCACTCGGGAAGCCCAGCGCGGCTCACTGTGGACAGGGTCCAGCAGCAGGAGCTCCAACACAGGTTTCGTGAGGACCATCAGGATGTCAGGTGGGGACGAAGTGTGGGCAGCAGAGGGCTCAGAACCACACTGTGCAGAAACCAGCCCTCAGGAGTCGCTTCCTTACTGCCGTGATGGGGGGAAGACCACAGCCTGGCTCTGAAACCACACTTCTTACTTGCTGGGATTTGTACTTCTCTTGCTGCTTTTTCAGAACAATGCCATCCACCCATCACTCTCCAGTGTTGATGATTCTAGTTACAAAGCCACCCCAGGTACGGCCATGCCAGGGTCACATCGAGGACGCCGACACAGGCGCCCGGGAAGGCACAAAGGAGGAGGGTCATCAGCCTCCAACACACAAGGCCCCCTGACCCACCAGCAACCACCAGCCCAGACGCGGGGGGAGCAGACGGTGTCTCTCTAGAAATTCGGGGCAGGGACAGTGAGCGAGGTCCTCACCCAGCAGCTACTCTGCCCGCTCCACCTGGTGACCTGCCAATCACCCTGAGGGCTGGGAGGATGAAAGGCAGGTGACTTCAGGATGCAGGCTTCTGGGTCCAAGTGCAGGGGACAGCCGGGCAAGAGGACGGTGGGGGATGGGGAGCTGCTCCTGCTCCCCTGCGTCCCCCAGACTCCTGACGGACAGGGGGCAGACAGAATCTTCACAGCCCAGTCGCTGGCCATCCTGCTCACTTTCCAGACGTGTGTGTGTGCATGTGCGTGCACACGTGAGGCGTGCATGTGTTCGTGCGTGAGCATGTGTGCACATGTGTGAGGTGTGTATATGTGCGTGTGCGTGCATGTGCATGGTGTGTGCGTGTATGTATGTGTGCACGCACGTGTGGTGTGTGCTCATGTATGTGTGGTGTGTGCATGCATTGTGTGTGTGCACGTGTGCGTGTGTGTGCATGTGAGCATGTGTGTGCAGCCTGTGCTCAAATGGAGCTGAATCAATTTCAACTCATCTCAAGTCATTAACACGAGGCTCAGTGTTGCATTTCTCTCCGGTTAACACGCCAAATTAAACCCTGCCTCACATCATTTAACTCAGTAATTAATTTCCATTCCCTTTTAGTTTTGATTGATTGGAATTTGGGACTGGAACGAGCCTCCCGGTCATGCCAGTGACGTCGTCCTGCACCTGTCAGCGGAGGGTCTGCACGCAGAGCAGCCTTGGACAACACAGACGGCTCGGTCACCAAGCACAGTGCTGAGGCTCAGACCGGCAGGCGTGCTCCTGGCTAGATCTTCTCACAGCAGGCACCTGGCGCGCTCCCTGGAACGCACGTGGGGAAGGGCCTGGCCAGGTACAGAGCAGCGGGTCAAAGCCGCAGCCCTGGTGGGGCGAGGGCACACAGGGCGAACATGCCACTTCCTGATTATTCTGTCTTCCCACGCTGTTCACTCTTCATGAGAACGTGTCCGTGGACTATCCGTGTGATCCGTTTTTGAATCAACACATGATAAACCAAAAAGAGAAAGTCAGGGAAATACTCCAGGGACTAATATTTTCCTCTTTTATAAATAAGACTTCTGCCATCTTCTCTCATCAAAATAACTCAGAAGGGGCCCAAGGGGAGCAACACTGCTCTACCTCCCAAGTGAGGCAGTGCGCCCACCTGCACAGTTCGAGCACAACAAACATCATGTGTGAAATTGTAGAAAAAGAGGAACGAGAACGTGCTCGAACGGAAGAAGCAGAGCGAGCTGCGATGTCACCTCTGGGGTAATTCTTATTGGGTCCTTTCTTTCTTTCTTTCCAGATTTTACAAGTTATAATTAGGAAAAACAAAACAAAGACTTCACTTGAAAGATCTACTTAACAGGTGCAAACGTGAGCAGTGAGACTCCTACACTGACTCACTGAGTTCTAATGCGTAACCCAGAGCCCAGACATGGCCCTGCAGGCAGAGGACGCTGGGTGTCTTGGGCCTGGGGGACGGCAGGGTCGTGGCCGGTGCCACACAGGAGGGCGGAGGGGAGACGGGACTGGCCAGGGGCTCAGGCCCTTGTGAGAATGAAAACCAGAGAAACGGAAGACACTGCAGGGTCGGTGGGGTGGCCGGCGGGGACTGGGTTCCTGAGCACAGGGTACCCGAGACTGAGGGTCACACACCAGAAGGGCAACTTTGAAGAAGAAACTCAAACAATCCTGGCCATTAGAGAAAAAAGAGTAAGTGTTTCAAAGTGACGCTGGCGAGAAAGAATTTACGTCCTCCTGGGAGAGGCCACGGGGGTGTCTGGGTGTAATCCCACAGGCACCCTGGTTAACCCCACAAGCACTCTGGTTAACCCCACAGGCACCCTGATTAACCCCACAGGCACCCTGGTTAACCCCACACGCACCTTGGTTAATCCCACACGCACCCTGGGTAATCCCACACGCACCCTGGGTAATCCCACACGCACCCTGGTTAACCCCACAGGCAACCTGATTAATCCCACACGCATCCTGGTTAACCCCACAACCACCCTGGGTAATCCCACACGCACCCTGGTTAATCCCACAGGCAACCTGATTAATCCCACAGGCAACCTGATTATCCCCACAGGCAGCCTGGTTAACCCCACACGCACCCTGGTTAACCCCACAACCACCCTGGTTAACCCCACACGCGCCCTGGTTAATCCCACATGCACCCTGATTAACCCCTCAGGCACCCTGGTTAATCCCACAGGCACCATGGTTAACCCCACACGCACCCTGGTTAACCCCACACGCACCCTGGTTAACCCCACAAGCACCCTGGTTAACCCCACACGCAACCTGGTTAACCCCACACGCGCCCTGGTTAACCCCACAGGCAACCTGATTAATCCCACAGGCAACCTGATTAATCCCACACGCATCCTGGTTAACCCCACAACCACCCTGGGTAATCCCACACGCACCCTGGTTAATCCCACACGCACCCTGATTAACCCCACAATCACCCTGGTTAACCCCACACGCAACCTGGTTAACCCCACACGCACCCTGGTTAACCCCACAGGCACCCTAGTTAATCCCACACGCGCCCTGGTTAATCCCACACGCACCCTGGTTAACCCCACAGGCACCCTGATTAACCCCACACGCACCCTGGTTAACCCCACAACCACCCTGGTTAACCCCACACGCGCCCTGGTTAATCCCACACGCACCCTGGTTAACCCCACAACCACCCTGGTTAACCCCACACGCGCCCTGGTTAATCCCACACGCACCCTGATTAACCCCTCAGGCACCCTGGTTAACCCCACACACACCCTGATGTTAGGAAGGCAGGTGTCTAAGTTTGTTTTACAGTGGATTTGATTCCATGGCCAATAACTCTAATGGGAAGTCGTCCAAAAGCAGATGTGTGTCCTAAAAATAAATTCCGAAGGTGTAATAATCAACTACCCATACATAAAAACAGAAAGTCAATTTGCAAAGATTTTAAAAGACCGTGCTTTTGCTGGGAAGTGAGGTGTCCCCTTCCACGCATTCTGTGGAAGCACAAGTAGGAGCACGTGCCAGCGTGCGTCACGCGCCTCCAAAGCCCACGGCCCTGACCCGGGGTCTGGTCACGAGAACGTACTCTAGGAGAGCCACCCAAAACACAACTGAAAACATCAAGAACAAGGCTCTTCTTTGCGGAGGTGCCTACATTAATTTAAACAACAGTGGACATATCCCAAATATTTAAAAACACGAAAATGCTTTTTTACAGTTATGTAACACTCACACGACTGGAGTATTAGGCAGACATTAAAGAGGAAACTTGCGAACAGCCAATAACAGCGTCAGAAAAACACAGGTGGTGGCTTGTTGACTGAAAACCTCAGGAACAGTCTGTAGGTTTAATATGATGACAGCTGTGCAAGACACGTGTAGGCAAAAAGGCTGGAGAAACGCCCTAAGCTGCTACCACAGACGTGAGGCTCTCCCTAGGCAGTGACTTCTATTTTCCTCGCATTTTCTGCTTTTCAGGGTGTTTAATACGAGCTCGTCTCGCTTGGCAAGAGACGTGGGAGGAAAGGCCTGCAGACCCGGCAGGCGGAGGAGGGCCCGGCCGAAGAGGCCAGGGCGCAGGGGGCTTTCGGAGAGCCGCGGGGGCCCAGCCACACGGAGCCAGCACCCCCGGGCAAGTGCGCCCCTGCTCGGAGAGGATTTCCACGCAGTGAAAGGGTGGGAGACCCCACCTGCCTGCTCTCCGGGCAGCCGTGAGGACGACACCCCCAGCGCAGCGACTGAGCCAGCCCAGGATCTGTCTGCAGGTCCGTGGGTCCGTCTGCTGCAGGGGATGGAGCCGTTCCTCGGGGCCCTCGGGGACGTTGCTGGATGTCAGCCACTCAAGGTCCACCCCCGGAGGCTGCCCCAGGTGGCGGGGACACACTGTCTTCCCAAGCCGCCCCCCAGGACAGGGCAGGACGTCACAAGACCTGAGGACACAGAGACAAGACCCGACCAGCCCAGGACTCCGCAGAAGCCCCTGCTTCCTCAAAGGAGCCCGCCTCCGACCTCAGACACACAGACCCCCAGGACACGGGAGAAACCGCGGGCCGCACCACTGGGCAGACAGCAGGCGGGGGCACGGCTTCCCCCAGGACTCAGGGCCTTGTCGAGGGAACCGGCCCCCGAGGCCGCCCCACGAGTTTCGGACCTCAGAACAGCGCCGTCCTGAGTCCCGTCCTGCTCCCTCAACGCCACGTGGCTGGCCTCATGTGTGTTCACCACAGCAGCCCGGGAGCGCCGCTGGGGACGTGGACAGGAGGAGGTGACGGCCCATGGCCGCCACTTCCCAACACGCCCCAGGGCCTCGGGAGGGGGCCGACATGCAGATCCTGCACGGTGGCGCCCAAGAGTGCACTTCTGGACCCGGAACTGCCCAGGAAAGCCTCACTGGTGAAGATTAAAGCCATCAGAACGTGGCCCCTCCTTCAACGGCCACGATGTCAACATCTTTATGCGACATTTGTAGCGTCATGAACCTGTGACTTATCCGTAAAAAACTACAGCCAGACTCCACCTCTGCGGAGTCAAGAAGCCCAGCCAGGACATTACTGCCAAGTCGAGAACCAGCGACCCAGTAACTCCACAGCGTGGCTTTCACTACCCAAACCACAGTGGCCAAAACAGGACCACCGTCTTCCTAAAAAGTGGTGAAAACGGTTATCATAAAGCTGGTTTTGTAAAGCCATTCCATGGAAACCCCACTAGCCTTAGGAGCTGGAGGGTCTGGAACCGCCCCCGCCGTGCCCTCCCGCAGAGCCAGCCGCGGCCGAGAGCAGGTCTCCGGGGCCGGCGGCCTCCAGACGTCCGGACCACACGGGCCTTCCCCAGCACTCCGGCCGGCCCATGATTCATACCACACTGATTTTATTGCAGCTGCCTAATCTCTTTTCAAGCTGACTGTACTTTTTCACAGTCTCCCAGTTGTCAAATTAAAGCTTCTTGTTATTCTATTTTTTCCAGTGCAATAAAGCAGATCAGGTCTGTTTATCAGATTTGCTGTGGTGTGCCGGGTGCCCGGGCAGGTCACAGCCAACAGCTGACAAGCCCAGCCGTGATCACCAAACATGAAGATGAAAAAAATGTTCTGAGCACTTCCCACAGCAATACTGATTTGGCCTGCTTCCTTCAGACCTCGAGAGGCCTTAGGGAGAAAAAGGACAAGGCGGGGAGGAGGGATGGGGGACGGAGGGATGGAGGGACGGACGGAGGGAGGGAGGGAGGGGCAGAGGGAGGGAGAGACGGAGGGAGGGAGGGACAGAGGGAGGGAGGGAGAGACGGAGAGAGGGAGGGACACAGGGAGGGAGGGAGGGAAGGACAGAGGGAGGGAGAGACGGAGGGAGGGAGAGGGAGGAGGGAGGGAAG
Organism: Vicugna pacos; assembly: GCF_048564905.1. NCBI lineage: Eukaryota > Metazoa > Chordata > Mammalia > Artiodactyla > Camelidae > Vicugna > Vicugna pacos. Next base: position 453,118 of record NC_132993.1, on the reverse strand, counting down.
GACAGAGGGAGGGAGGGAGGGACACAGGGAGGGAGGGAGAGATGGAGGGGCAGAGGGAGAGAGAGACGGAGGGAGGGAGAGAGAGAGGGAGGAGGGAGGGAGGGAAGGACAGGGAGGGAGGGAGAGAGAGAGAGGGAGGAGGGAGGGAGGGAAAGACAGAGGGAGGGAGGGAGGGAGGAAGGGAGGGAGAGACAGAGGGAGGAGGGAGGGAGGGAAGGACAGAAGGAGGGAGGGAGAGAGGAGAGAGGGAGGGACACAGGGAGGGAGAGATGGAGGGAGAGAGGGAGGGAGGGGCAGAGGGAGGGAGAGACGGAGGGAAGGACAGTGGGAGGGAGGGACGGAGGGAGGGAGAGAGAGAGGGAGGAGGGAGGGAGGGAGGGACAGAGGGAGGGAGGGAGAGACACAGGGAGGGAGAGATGGAGGGAGGGAGGGAGGGGCAGAGGGAGGGAGAGACAGAGGGAGGGAGGGAGAGAGAGAGGGAGGAGGGAGGGAAGGACAGAGGGAGGGAGGGAGGACGGGAGGGAGAGACAGAGGGAGGAGGGAGGGAGGGAAGGACAGAAGGAGGGAGGGAAGGAAGGACAGAGGGAGGGAGGGAGGGAGGGGCAGAGGGAGGGAGGGACAGAGGGTGGCTCCTTCCCACGCTGGGAGCCCAGAGCTTTACAGCTGATGACCGGCAGTCATACACCTGAGACCCTGGAAGGGCCGAGTCAAGAAAGACGCAGCGGCTGGCCTGAGACCTGACCCCAGGCCTCTTCCCAATTCAGAGACACTCCCAACCCCCCCACAGGGCCCAGCGAGGCTCTTGCCGTGGTGACGGGTGCCGTTTCCTGGAGGAGGCTGCTGTCCCTTCCCCAGCCACGGCCTGTGCTCCCTCCACCCCCGCCCCCGTGAGTGTCCATCACTGGACGTCGGGACTGTTCTGTGTCCAGTTTCTTGTCCAGTGACCTGCCCATGCTAACCCACCCTGGAGACCACGTTCCTGGTACCATCTGTCCTCCTGCCCACCCACCTCAGACACCCAAGACATCTTCTATCTTCTTCACAAGAAGCTTCCATCTGCAGCCAGAACGGGGCCTGGTGGCTCCCCCAGGGCTGCCCCCGTGCTGGGGCTGAAGTCCCAGCCTGTACGGTCAGCACCCCAGGCAGCAGGCCTTAACCAGACCTGCCTTTCCAACCCAGCTCACCAGACTCTGAAAGGTCTTTATTAGGTTAGTTTTATTACAGAAGGAAGACAAGACCACTTCCATAAAGAAATCAATACAAAGACATTTACACGTCAGTGTACACCCTCTGCAGACTGTCTCCAAAAGACACCAGGGGTCCCCCCACACCTCCTGCCTGGTCATGCAGGGAGGGAGACGCACACAGAAAGTGAGGTCCACGAGGGCCACTGCGCCGCATTTTCCTGCCCAGGAAATAGACATTTAGCTCATTTTAAGCAGCTTCACCCCTTTCCCGCCGTGGACCCACCGTAGGTGATGAAACCGCCCCCACATCAGTGGGTCTGCAGGTGTGACTGGGTTTGTCAGATGCCTTTGCTTTTTCCTACACGTGAATCTCAAAAGTAAGTCAAATTACAGTCTTTTTCACGTGATAGGTATTTGCAGGGTGCATGCTGAAAGAGTGTCAGGGCTCACACCCTGACCAGCAAGTGAGGCGCCCACTCCCTGCCTCCTCTCCAGCACCGCACGTCCCTCGCCTTTTTACTTCCAGGCTGCCTGACCAGCAGGGTTTATGACTGAGGCGGGAAGCCCCATAAAAAAACCGGCAGGGCCCCCAGGCAGGGCCACTGCTCTCGTGATGGCACCATCCGGTTCCCTGGCCCAGAGGCTCTGTCTCACTTTCTGCCTCTGAAACGGCTTACTTACCCCTAAAATGCTATTGGTTCCCTGAGCTCACTGCTGCTTGGTTATTTCCTTCACTCCTGTTTGGTTACTACTCTCACTTCTGATTGGTCCACTTCCCTAACTTCTGATTGGTCCATTTGTAGTACTTCATTTGCATGGAGCTTACTCCTGATTGGTTATTTCTCTCACTTCTGATTGGCCCATTCCCCTCACTCCTGATTGGTTATTTCTCTCACTCCTGATTGGTCTATTTCTACAAAGCTTGTTCCTGGTTGGTCAACTCCTGTTGTATTTTATTTGCATATGATGTTGCAAAGTGTAAAACAGGCAGCCTATAAAAGGCCTGTGTAAACCTATAGATGGGGTCCAGAGCTTGAAGTGTTAACTCCTCTGGGTCTGCTGGTATAATAAACCTAAGTTCTTCAGCTAAGTGCTGCTTGGTCTCTTGCCGGGATGCAGGTTGCTGTCACAACTGAGCTGTAACATACTTTTCTGCAACATGGCTGCAGCCCCAGTAGCTCCAGAGCAACACACAGGCTGTCCACCTGCTCTTGTGAATCACTGTTCACGTCCTCAGGCGCCATCCTGCGGAACTCTTTGCCTGTTCTTACACCATAGGAGCTCTTTGTAATGAAGAAGACAAGCGCTCGGTCTGCCATGTTGCTAGCGGTTTCCCCAGGCTGCTTATCTTTTTCATAATTGTGGTAAAATATACATAAAATGCAGCATCTTAACCATCTTCAGATGCACAGCTCAGTGGCACTAAGTACATCCACACGGCTGTGCAGACATCACCATCATCTTCAGAGCTTTCTCATCTTTCCAAACTGAAACTCTGTCCCCGCTAAACACAACTCCCCACCCCCTCCCCAGCCCCCGGCCCCCCGGTCCTACGTTCTGTCTCTTCCAGGGGCCTCATGAGAAGAATCATCCATTATCAGTCTTTTTACACCTGGTTTATTCCACTTACATAATTCTCACAGGGTTCATCCATGTTGCAGCAGGTGTCAGAATTTCCCTCCTTTTTAAGGCTGAATAATGTTCTATCGTATGGATGGACCACGTTTTGCTTTCCGTTCATGTCAGTGGCTGTGTGGGTGGCTTCCTGGCTACTGTGAATAACACTGCTGTGAACGTGATGTACAAATATCTCTTTAGTCCCTTCCACTCTTCTGAGTATATGCCCAGAAGCGGAATTTCTGGATCCTGTGGTAACCGTATTTTTAATTTTTTGAGGAACCACCGTACTGTTTTCCACAGCAGCTGCACCATCTTACATTCGCACCAACAGCACATGAGGGTTCCGATTTCTCCGTGTCCTCACCAACACTTGTAATTTTCTGGTTTTCCACACAGTAGCTGTCCTAATAGGTGCGAGGTGGTCAGTCTGTTTATCTTTGGACTTTTCTTTATAAAATGTCTTATCCCACACAAATAGTCTACTTTTACTTGTGGTTAACAAGGTCCATTGGGATTTTTGAAAACACACACAAGGTTAGTAGGATTACACACTTCTACCTGTATGCCAAGAAAAGGCGGGGAGGAGAGAGGAGCCCTGTGTCTGACCACTGAGCCTTCTGGACTCCATGCAGTGGCCCCCTCATGGCCTTGAGCGGCTGCGGGCCACTCCTCCCAGCCCAGCTCAGCCCAGCCCAGCCCAGCCCACAGGCCGCCAGGCTCAGCCCACAGCCACCAGCAGTGACCACAGGGCCAGGCCAGCACTCCGCACTCCTGCGGGCCGGCTCTGCCACATCCCTGGGGGGCCCTAACTGCACTGGAGACAGCATCAGATTCCATCTGCCTCCAGGCCCAGGGCCCGCGTGTTGATTTTACACCTGGACTGCCTTCCCCTTCCACAGAGCCTGCAGCCATTCTCTCATATGACGTTACAGTGACTCCACGCCAGGGAGGCGGGCTGAGGCCAGGGACGGGAAGCCTCTGAGAAAGGGCACGACCCCCAGGCGGGAGTTTTGTCAAGGACGGAGTGGGAGACAGAGCTTTGGCCTTTATTCTGGCAGCACCACCCTCATCTCTGATTAAATGGAACACACACACCTGTTTCCTTCACAATCAGATTTCGCCGAGTCAGGGCAGGTGTCGTGTTTTTTTAATAAAATTATGTTTTAAAAGCTGCCTTTAAATAAAAGCTGCACGAGTGCAGTCCTGACCCGGGGTTGCAGGGCCAGCGAGAGGCCAACGGTGGGTGGACGCGGTGGAGGCGCCCAGGCTGGCCAGCCATGCGGCGGCCACAAGCCTGGTGACCTTGGATCGCCAAGCCTCTGCTGTACTTTCCTCCAGTCCAGGCCACTGCTTGTCACAACCTGCACAGAATTCCCCCCAAAATGAAAAAACACAACAGAGCCACCCACCTGCCAGCAGCATCCCCCAGGCAGGCGAGCTGCGGGGACACAGACACACAGCTGCTCCTGGCCCTGAAATCCACACCGGCACAGGACTTACTCACCACGGATGTTTGTTGTGCCTGGTCTCAGGCCTTCAGACCCTCAAACAGCATCCCGTGGGGGCCCAGCGAGGGCGAGCTAGTCAAGGAGGTCGGGCAGAGGCACCTTTCGCCCCAAGGGCCTCACTAGGCTGGACAGAAGGTCCCAGGGGCCCGTGAGTCCTGGCAGGTGGGCTCCACCCATACCCCCTGTGCACAGAGCCAGGGGGCCAGGGCAGGTGCTAAGTGCTGCGGGCAAGATGTAGGCAGGGGCCAAACCCATCCCCAAACCCATGAAGCCAGGCGCTACAGGAGGGGAGAACCCACTGTCTGACGTCCTGAGTGCAGACCGGCTAGACTGCCTTCCCAGCATGTGATCAGGCTAACCCCCATCGACGTGTGAAGGGCCATGTGTGTCGTGGTCGTGGGGTCTTCTGCTCATCATTTCAGAGCACCATGGGTCTGGCCCCCTGAGCGAAGCCCCATGAGAGAAGCGGAGGCACCTGCCCTCCAGAGCTCAGGCCCGGGGGCTGCCCCGCTCGGACATTTCAGGCCCCACACTGTGGGCGATGAGCCCTCCTTGAAGACACAAAGCACCAGAGTCTTCTCCAGCTAACAAGAAAGGAAAACGGGGCCCACAGGATGGAGAGCCTGCTGCTGCCCAAGAGCAGACCTGGAGCCAGGGGGCAAGGGTGGGCGGCAGGGCAGGACACCAGACCCCACCACCCACTGTCGCAGGGCTCCTCACAAATCACCCGAAGACCCCAGGCTACAGGGACTGACGCAGATGCAGACACACAGACACAAACGTCTACAGAGAGGGCCTGTCTCACTTCCACTGATTTTCCATTTTCTCTCCTTTTAATAACACCCCGAGAAGTTTCAGCTCCACGAAGCTCTCCAGAAGCATCAAAAGCAAAACAAAACTCACCCAGAACCTCCCCTCTGCTCGTGGAGCCACCCCAGGGGTGGCCGTGAGTGGGCAGGGCAGAGGCGGGCCCAGACCCTCAGCTGTGTGTGGCCGGGCCCACTTACCGTTCACGCAGGTCTCTGCCGGGCCGCACAGCTGGTCCTCGAATAGGCAGCCTGGGAGGAGAAGCAGGGGAGAAAGGGTCAGCACCTCCTGGGGAACAGTGCGCCCACTGGGGCCACGGCCTCTGCTGGCTCCCGAGTACTTAGGAACATGCAGACCCGCAGAGGCTCTGGATTTGGCTTCCTTGAGGTGGTGCTGGATCATCTGGCTCCAGTTGTGAGAGGAGTAACCACAGGACCGGCCTCTCCAACGGAGGAGGACCACGATCATCCTGTTCCTCTGGCAACGGGAGGGTCCGCCTGCCCGAGGGGTCTTCCAGGGGAGCTACAGAGGGAGCACGGGGGGTGGGCCATTCTGTCGACACCTCCTGGCGTGCTCCCAGACGGCCAGACCCATGGCGCTTTGTGGGCATCACCTCCAGGGTGGCATCCTGGGGCCTTCCCTCCAACACCCTGACAGTCCCTGCCTGCATCCTGACGTGGACGGCTGGCCTGCACCGCCGCCAGAGAAGGCAGGTGTGGGGAGGGGTGCCAAACGCACTGAGCCACCAGGAGGGGCAGGGCAGGTCAGAGGAGGCGGCCCACCTGCCCTGCGTTCAAGTGCGTCTTCAACACGGGGAAAGGACAAAGAAGACGCAGCCTCGGCAGGGTGTGGACAGCCAACGTGCCACGCAGGTGTAGTCCTCAGGGTTGCCCAGCAAGGGCCACGGATGGACCCGAGTAGGCGCCTTCTGAACACACATGCCTTCCATCAACACTGAGACACACTCCTTCCAAAGCATCATGCCTGCACTCCTGTTTCTCCAACTGACAAGCCCCTAGCCACCCTCTGAGACCCAACTTGAACATCCCCCATGGACTCTCCCATGACCAGACTGGCGACTGGCTCTGTCCAGCACCTGCTGTAGGAATCTCCACACTGTGTTGTGATGTCCACTTAAGGGCACAACTTCCCTGAACATGAGATTCTCAAGGTTAGGGGCCACACAAAGCTACCTTTTTAACCTCCGCCGTTTCCTGAGTGGTGCCCCCATGTCTGGCGAACAGCAGGTGCTGAGGAGTAAATAGATGAGCGAAGGAGGACAGTCACGCCAGGGTCGCCACAGGGTTTGCAGTCATTGACTCCCGCGTCAGGGAGCTGCTCTGAAATCCTTTGCACTGAAGCACCCATGCCCTTGGGCAGACCTGGGTCAGGAAGGCACGGAGCCAGGGCCCGCAGAAGACGCCAAAGCAAACATCGTCCCAGAACCAGGAGGGACTCTGATGGGGACAGAACTGCCCCAGACTCAGGAGCGTGAGCGGTCTCCCTGTGCCCTCGTCCCCGCGGGCCACGTGCTAACCTGACTGCTAGTACACTTGCGCGGTTATTTGCTCTAAAATTAAGAAAGACCACCTTTCATTTTGAGTATCAGCCTCAAGCCATCAAGAGAAAGAAAGACCTCGGTCTGACAGAACCTGATCGGACACACCGCCTTCCCCACCTCGGCACCGCCCTCCCCCCACCAGGCAGTCACCTGCCACGCTGCCCCCTTGGGCCAGTGGGCCCACATGTGGCTCTGAAGGCAAGAGTGAGCCCTCGGAGGAAGCCCACAGCCGCCACCCACCCTGAGCCTCCTGGGCCCAGGGCTCAGACCCGGGCTCCTCGCTGGAAGGGTGTGGTCCACCCTGACCATCAAGGCAAGGAGACATGTCCAAAATCCCTCACTCCTGACACCCACAGGTCTCCCCCTGGCTCCAGGACATGCGTGCGCTCAGACACACAGACGTGTGCTCACACTCACACGCTCACACACACGCTCATATACACTCACACACACTCGTACAGACACACTCGCTCACACACACTCACACTGACTTTTTAGCCTGAATCCTGCCTCCCCTTGACCTCCGCAGAATGCCACGCAGTGCCTCAGCTCCACCTTGCGGCCTCTTCCTGGTGTCCTGTTGGGAGTTACAGCAGGTCGGGCTCTCCCGAGAGGAGCCCGGCCGCCCTCCTCTCAGACCCTTGGCTCCCAGGAGATGCTTAGAAAGGGTCTGCGTTTTACAGTGGGAACCCCCGGGGACCCCGCCCTTCACTCCCGGCGGCCCCCCGAGCCGTGACTCTGCTGGGGCGGCCAGGGCCCCAGCCCCACCGACCCCCCGCCCCGTGCTCCGGCCGAGCCCAGGCGACCGGCTTCCCTCCTAGGGCTGGTCTCTTCAGCTGCCCAGCCGGAATCAAAGTGACTCCCTCCCCTTCCTTGGGGCTTTTGCAAAAGTGCCGAGAACAGAGCCACTAACTAATTAACACATGTCAACTAATGTAACGGAGAGGTTTTGTGACTAAAAACTGTAAGAAAAAATGAGCCTGAAATGGACTCTCTCACCAAAAAATGGAACAGCTTCCCTCTCAGACAGACCACAAATCAGGAGAAGACTCTGAGGAACCGAGAGTGTTCTCCCCAGTTCTGTTAAAGCCGAGAGCGGACAAGGCTGCCGGGCTGAGATCGGCTCAGCCTCGGAGGAAATAGAACTCCAGGGAGCCCGCGTGCACGGGCCACCCGGCCGCGGCGACAGGCATGCTCCGCTTCCCACAGCGACTATTCCACAAACAGGGCTTCTCATCGGGACTTCCCTTACTCTGTCTCTTGTCCTCTTCTCCCGAGCCACACAATGTAATGACGGAGTTTCACTCCCAGGCTGGCATCAGCTGAACGCCGACCTGTTACATCGCGTCCAGTCCCCGCCACGCACTGACGGGAGATTCACAGGCGAGGAAACCAGAACTCAGAGGTGAATAATACGCCCACAGCCAGACTCTGCCCCCACCGTGCCCCCTCCCTCTTCTACGCTGCTCCAGGCCGAGGGCTGTGTGTTCACCACAGTCACCTGAGCAGAGAGAGGCGGGAGGAGGCCTGCGGACTCTCATTTGGTGGAGCTGCACTTTCTAGCCCCACCCGTCCACCTGCCCCACTGTCCTGCGCAGAGCAGATTCGTGGGAAGGAGAGGAGAGACCTGCCATCTGGAGGGAGGGAGGGAGGGTCGCTGCCCCTAGAGCCCCCGCACCCACAGGCTCCTTCCCTAAGAAGACAGCCCGGCGCTCTGCTCCAGGCCACACGTGCCTCAGAGCTGGGAACCCCAGAGCAGCTCCCAGCCCAGCAGGCGGGGAGGGAGGCCTGCGGGAGCTGCGCTGGAGGTGCCCAGACTCTGTGCCTTCCGCCCTGCAGAAAACGGAAGGTGGAGCAAGGCCCCTCTGAAGGCTGGGGCCCCGGAGCCCCGCCCAGGGTAGGCGGCTGGCTCGGCTCGGCTCAGGGCAGACGCTGGAGAAGTGTCACCTTGTGCATGGGTCCCGAGTGCGGCCTCCTCCATCGTGGGGCGGGGACAGCTCTGCGGCTTAGGGACCCAGGACCCCTCAGACCTGAGCTGAACTTGATTCCCGCACTGGGGACCCTCACGGCTCCTGCCCACGTTGGTTGGGCCCTCTGACCCAAGGCAGGCGCTCGGTACGCTGGGTGATGCCCAGGTGAGGAAACAGCTCCCGGTTCCCAAAGGGGTTCTCCTCCAGGCCCAGACGCGAGGAGGCCACCCCACATCACAAGGCAGGCTTGCTTTTCTCTCGTTTCTCTGAGAAGCGGCATCGAAGCCAGGTCATGGTACATGGCATTTTGGAGCCCAGGTGTCCACCCTCCTCTCGGGGCTGCCCACTTTCCAGACCCGTCCCCTGTCCCAGACTGACACCCCGCTGGGCAGCAGGAGGGGCCCTCAGTGAAGAGCCGAGGTCTGGGGCATGGGCGACAGGTCCCCTCCTCCACCGTGACAGCCGGGCTCCCCAGGTGACAGGGGCCACCCCTCAAAGAACAGAAAAGTGTATGCTGCAGCTGCCTCCCACCTGCTGCAGGGGGAGGCTGAAGGCCCGGCCTCGCTATGCCCAGGTGGTTCTGGACCCATGTGAATCCTGTCTCCCGGAGGCCCATAAGGCCCAGCTGAAAGGAGCCAGCATCAGACAAACCGGGACGTCGGCTTGTATCAGGCAACATCAGAGACGGTGGTCACCTGTTCACCCAGACCCCGCACCCAGTGAACACTGCCATCTCCACCAAGCCCACGCCTGCCGTCCGGAGGCCGCGAGCAGCTGCCCCAGCCGAACGCTCACTCTCCCCACAGAGAAGTTTCCCTCTGCCCCACCGCCCCGGGCACATGGACAGAGCATCCTCTCAGGACGGACATGCAGTGCCTCCGAGAAGGCATTTTACACCACAGTTCATGCACAGGGAAGGCAGCAGACGTCGTGACTTAAACGACTAAGGCACAGTTAAGTGACACAAGTGTCACCTCTCCCGCAGGGCCAGCTGTCCCCTACCAGACCCCACCAGACGCCTGGGGCACAGTGACCCAGGACCCTCACACCCACAGCCATCTACGGCAGGGATTCTGTGCACCTGCCTGTCTCCTCTAAGCCTCGGGAGAAAGCAGCTGTGCCATGAGTCTCCACTGTACGCCTGGTGTCTGGGTTTCAACACCAAAGTCCACACGGGGATTCTCAGTGAAGGCACTTTCTCTGTCCCTCCCCAGTGGAAAACTCTAAGGGGCTGAAAACCTGAAGTTCTGGGGAATTACATTAATAATTACATTAATTATCTTCTTTCCTAGGAACCACACTGGTGAAGTGTGGGGGGTGTAGGACTGGAGGCGGCATCTCTTCAGAGCCGTCCTCGTTCCTCCTGTTCTGAGGAGGTACGCAGAGCCGCCGTCCATCCCAGCTGGGAACGGGTGGACGCTCCACCCACCACCGGGCCCTCAACCTGGCCCCGAGCACAGACCACATGTCCTGGCCCCTGCACCCACGTGCTGCTTCTGAACATTTCCGTCAGATCCACGCAAAAATGCGCCTCAGGGTGGGGTGTCCAAGCAGGAACAGAAAACCACGTGCACATCAGAAACCCACTTCTCATGGAATAAGACCCGGAAGAGCAAGCAAGAGATTGCAGAGCAGCGGCCCCGAGGCCGCATGCTTCTGGAGCCGGGATCAGCCAAACCTGCCGCACATCTGGGCGACAAGACCATAGAGCAAAGCCATGACTGAGATTTCAGAGACAGAAGGGAAGTGGGGGGACAGTGATAGGAGGAGGAGTGGGGGCTGCCCCGCCCCAGGACCACCCAGGAGGAGAGGCAGCGCTTGCACGGGCCCGTCCCCGCGCAGAGAGACAGGCTGCTGCACACCTCTGCTGCCTTCTCAGCGCCGGCCTGGGGCCCTGGAGCCCATGTCGGGTAACATTAGCACCACGCAGCCCTGCTTTGCTGGAGTCCTCCACCTCAGCCAGGTGAGCTCTGAGTGGTATTTCAATTGTCTCCTGGCCTTCTGTCCTCAATTTTCTGAAATGCAATGATATCTTCAAAAAAAAGGACATTTGTTGAATTATTCTTTCGGATTAAGAAAGCACTTCTAAGCTTGTTTCCATAGATACAGAGTTAAAGAAAACCTCTGAAAAGATATTTAATGAGAAGTCTTGAATGTCAAATGCTAAGGATACAACCACTCCGTTAGGAGAAAGAAATAGGATCCCTAAGGCCCCCAAACTCGCGACAGGCCTGAACTGGGCCAAACTCAGCCACTCCCATGAAAGGACAGCATGGAAATGTGACATGGTAGAGACGAGGCGCACAGGAGGGCTGGGATGAGCGCACGTGTGCCACAGGCCCCGCCTCCCGCAGGGGTGCGCGCGCACGTGTGCCACAGGCCCCGCCTCCCGCAGGGGTGCGCAAGACATGGCTTGAGCATTTGGGGCAGAGCTGGGCTGCCTTAGCCGTGGTCTCAGATGAAGGAGGAAAACTGGGTCACAGTTTCTCAGCCACTCCTGACGCACGGGGCCCTGGGCAGTGACACAGTCTCAGGACCCTCCTTAGGAAATCTGTCCTTCTTTGCCGGCATCACACGACAGAGCATGTAATTCCGGAACTTTCCTGCCCGGGAACCAGCCCGGATGCTGATGCGATCCCGAGTTTCTGCACTTCCAGTGAGAAGCAGAAGCACAGTGCGTGTAATTTTTGTCTAGGATTTTGAACCCACACACTATTAGGCTGTATCGTCAAGTAAATTAAACTCTTTACGATCCATTTTCTGGATCCATATTCATTATTATCCCGAATTTCAGGTGACATGCCATATTTGAATTATTTTGTATTAGCTATGAAAGAAAAATCATGTCAACCAACATTCATGAGTTTGTTAGGTTCAGTCTGAAGGCAGGTATATGTTTAAACATAGTTGTCATTTGATCGGGAGTAAAAAGGCAAGAATATCTGGGCTTGAGGTTTAGAATTCTCACACCATAAGCTCAAAAACATCAAGTGTTTTCTTAGATGACCTTCTGGGTTTGTTTTTCAATGATGAGACAAGAAGGAGCGTTTGCAGTTCGGGAGTCCTTGTCCACACCTGGAGTGAGCGCTGTCGTCTCCTGACACTGAGTCTGAAGAGCCGGGGACACCCAGACCTGCCGAGGACGAGGCCGGTGGGTCGAGGGGATCCAGGGTGCACCTGAGCGGGAGTTGTCTCCACCCTCATCCGTGGCTTGTGCGTCCTGCTCTCCACTGCAGCCCCAGATTAAACACAGAACAACAAAGAAAAACGACTGAAAACTGTATCACAGTGAAAGTCACCTCAGGAAGGAGCAGGGCTGGCCGGCAATGATGTCCCCAGGACAAGAGGGGTGTTAATGAGCCCCACTCACTGAAAACTCTGAGCTAGAATTCCACAAGTTTCTTCTCTGCGAGATTCTCAGAATCCTTGATGCTGCCAAGGGCCACGCTCTCCTCCAAAGAAGGACCCAGCAGACGACATTTGCCACAGTTCTCGAGATGCAGCTCTCCACTGCCCACCCCTCACTGGGAAACAGTAAACGAGACCCAGATGTACAGTAGGACCAGCGTCACCCACACAGCCGCCCTGCCCGGCAGTTCTCAGCCCTGAGCACCCAGAGGACTGGTTAAACCATGGTTGCTGGGCCCACCCGGCTCCTGACTCAGAGGGTGTGGGTGGGCCTGAGACCCTCATTTCCAAAAAGCTCCCAGCGATGCAGGTGCCCTGGGACCAGGCTCCCCACAAGCCGGTCTGGCAGGGTCTCCCAAACGAGCTCAGGGGGGCAGTGGGCCAGCTGAGCCACACAGACACGATGGCCCCAGACAGGCCAGGCGACAGGACCCCTGGCACACTGAACACACACCCTGAGTCGCCAAGGCAGATGCAAAGCCTGGCGCTCACACGCCGTGGGGAATTATCTTCAGGGGCCAGTTCCATTCTTCCCCCAGAAGTGTGACATTTAATTATGCACAACGGACACCTCCGTGATGTCCGAGTCACCCTGTTGGCTACAAGAGGCATCCACAGCCTCCCAGCATTAAAAAAAAAAGTAATAATTGAAAGAAAAATGCCCTAAGCTAAGGAACAGAAGCACATTCATTGCAAAGTGCGTGTTCCTGGGTGGGCCCCGGCCCACGCGGCCGTTTCCGTGAGTCAGGCCGTGAGTGGGAAAGGCAGGGCCGGGTGGGGGCGGGGGTCGAAAGGAAAGGAGCAGCTGGGAGAGGGGAAGGGGCCCCAAGATCCCGAACTCTGAGCCCGGGGTTTCAGCTGTGAACGTGGAGAACGCAGGGTAACAAGTGACACGGACACTGGGCAGCGTCCCACGTGGCAGCCACCGCTATCGCTGCCGCAGCCACTGCCGGTCAGCCTACCAAGGCCAGACGCTGTGGGGTGCCGGGCGGTGCCGGGCGGGAGGAGGGGCCTGGGCCATGGGCTGTGGTGGGGCAGGCAGGGTCCTGGGGCCCCACACTGGTCCCGGGGCCACGTCCAGCCCTGGGTAACAGCACCTCTGGTCACAACTGCAGCAAACGGACCCGGGAACCTCCTTTCCGTGCCATCAGGCTGTTTGGTCCTGGGGTGCAGGCCTGGGGACCCCTCTCCGGCTGTCTTCCCGCCCCATCCCCACCACCAGTGAGCCAACTCTGGGGTTCGTTCAGGCCGACCGGGGCCTCAGCGTCCAACCCACCTCCCCTTCCTACTGACCGGAGCTCAAAGGTCCAGGTAACCAGAACAAGAGCTCAGGCTGCACAGAAAGCAGGACCAGAACGGCGAGCGGGTAGAAATCCACCTCAAGATTTCTTCTCCATCCTCCTGGCCTCCAAGGCCTCATCTAGGTCCCTGTTTCAGGCTCTGCTGACCACACGTGACAGGGAAATGCAGGCGCCAGCCACGATCCAGCAGGCAGCCAGACACCGACCGACAAGCCTTGTCTTCCTCTGGGGTCGGCAGGGCAGCCTGAGGCCCTGGGTGGCCAAGCACGCCAAACGAAGGTGACATGCCAGTGGGTCTGTCTGCAGGTTCGCATGGGAGAAACAGTGGGGCCGCGCTCTGGGCCTCGTGGAGTGCCAAGAGCAATGAGTGCATCTGAAATCGTGATTCCACCCAGCAAGGGTTTATTCAAGGTCCTCCGTGGGCCTTGAATTAAAGACACAGTTAAACACGAGTGAAATACAGTGTTCTGTCCCCAGAAGCCACTAAGGGAGGAGGATCTACGTGTCTCACTTGGCGACAGTGTCCCACCAGGAACATGCCAGGCCCTCCCCTGCGTGCGGAGGACACGCGGTGAGCCTGCCCCATCCTGTGCGCGCGAGGGGCCGTCCTCCGGGCCTGGTCCTATGAGGGGCACTGGGTGCATCTTCAGTTTTCTGACTGTATTCTAGTTTCTCCCCCTCAGGTTCCCTGCATCCCCGTGACAGAATAACTGGGCCGTCCGAGGTTGCCTCACGAACCCCACGCACAGCAGGCGCTCGAAGGACAATCACCAAGTGCACGTGTGAGTAAGTGAGCCACGCTCGACTTCTCGCCCGTGAGCAGCTCAGGCCCCCAGACCGCCCCCCTCCCCACCGCTCTGTCTCTGTCTGATTCTCACAGGCTCAGGATAAGGTTATTTTATCTCTTCCAGGATTTCATCACAAAAAGAAAAGTCTGCCTTTCTTTGCATCCACTGTAACTCCCTCTTCCAGCTCCACCCTCTTTCCTGCTGTAATAGCAAAGCCTCACAGACATCAGAAATCCCCCCATGGGGTGAAAATCACAAAGTTCCATGTAGGAGAAACAATCATGTTCTCAAAAAAAAAAATGCGGAGGAGAGGGGACAGGAGAGACTCCTGAGCAGATCAGCACAATCAGAGCCTCCTTTTCAGAGACGGCTGAGCGGGGAGAAGCTGCCTGGCGGCACGTGCGGGAACCGGGGCGCTGGGCCGCCTGCGACCTCCCACGAGAGCCCTCCTCTCACGGATGTAAGCCACATGCAGTTTGCAGAGACTCTTACCAGCGCGACACATGCAACTGATACATGATTTTCAACTCATTTCTTCTCAAGCCAAAAGGCTGACAAGAGTTGCTGGGACTTGGGGACAGCAGAGAATGTCGGGTCAGTTTTTCGTCAGGTGTCTAAGATGCTCCAGCCTCTTCTTAGATGCAGATCCCTGCAAAGCTGCCTCCTCTGCCCTCCCTCACCCACACCGCAGACGGCAGACCCTCTGTGGGGATGGTGCGCCAGCAGTGAGCCCTGCGTACACAGCCACGCTCTCCCAGGGCCCCTGCTGCTCCAGACACATCACCCTGGCCGCACGAGGCCTCTGGCCAGTGGCCCCTCACCAGCCACACTCGCTGACACCGCCCCGTCCACACTGGCCGCACCTCCTCTCGCGACCCCAGCCCGCCACCTCTGGCCTTCGTGGTTCCTGCTTCGTCCCCGAGTGTGAGCCGTGAACACTTCCAGCCGTTCTCTCTGAGGCCACAGAGACTTTCCATGATGCCCAGTGAGCTGCGTCCAGCGATGAGGACCTCAGCGACGGGTCCGTCCCTTCCGCAAAAAGCCGAAGGGCCCCTTCGTCTGGGTCTGTGGCCCCTGCCCGTTCCCGCGCCCAGCCTCCAGACTTCCGCACACCTCATCCCCGGGATCTCCCCACTGGACCCCAGGAGGAACTCCTGCCTTCAGCCTCAGTTCAGGGTCAAAGACCTCACTGGCCCTCTCCACTCCCCACTCTGCCCCAGCAGCTTCTCCCACCGGCTCCTGCCCCTGTGCACAGGCTGTGCAGGGATGACGGCAGGGCAGGGTCCTCTATCAGCTGGAGAGCTCCTGAGCACCGAGAGCAGGAGCCAGCGGGCAAGCCCAGTTCACACCAGGAGATCTGAGCAGACGAGAGAGGACCGGTGCAAGGACCCCGCATCCTTGACCGTGAGAGCTGACCGACATCTGCTGTCCGCAGCCTCCGCAGGGACAGCCCAGTGGCACGTGACCCATGAGGACCTTACAGGAAACCATCAGACCAACCACCACCTGGACTGGGAGGGGCGGCCCTCGGCCTTCCCAGGCCAGGCTCTGGTTGCTGCAGGGCCGGGCGTCCAGGCAAAGGACACCCCGCGGTGGAAGGAACGCCCTTCCGAGGACATGGTCCAGAGGCCAAGGCTTAGCTATTTTGGAAACCGGGCGTCCAGCGTGGAGCAGGACTGCAGGCAGCGGCCACCACAGAAGGCAGCGCCTGGACAGAGACAGCCCCACAGGGGCCCAGCGCCAGGCCGACTTGCAGCTCCCAGCCCCCGGGCCCCTCTGGGTTTAGGAAGGAGAGAGGGGCTCCTCCACCCCTCCCACTGGGCCAGGCCTTGCCTCAGCGACGTGCAGCCGACAGGCGCAGTGCTCAGTCATCACTGAGCATAATTCAGTGCATCACAGGGACTTCACACCCCATTTATACGTGATACTGCTTTGTCCAAAACGCCCCCACCTCTGCCACTCGCTCCGCGCTGCTCCCCGGGCTCTGGTATCCACCTCCCGGCCTGCCCCTAGAGCCAGAGGTCACGGCTCCAGGGGACCTCCAGGGGGCATCCCAGAGACCTGGTGCCCTGGGACCCCACCCCGACATCCGGTCCTTCATCGGGCCCCGCACCTCTGCGGGCTGAAACCTGCGGCTTCTCAGGACCCCGCAGCAACGTCCCTGCTGCACGTGGCCCACCCCCGCCTCCACGCGGCCTGCAGGCCCAGACCCAGCCCTGCTCAGGACCCACCTCTGCCAAAGCACAGACGTGCCCTCCCGATGCCAGGCTTCCAGGGGTTTTCACGGAGACGAGTGCAGCCTCGAGGCCCTGGGGAGATCCCAGCCTCTGAAAGGGCTCAGGAGCCGCAGGCAGAGGCCCCAGCAGGGCTGTCACCCCCGGGACTCACACCTCTGGGGCCCGGGTCGGGCTGTGCAGACCCACCTCTGCCTTCCTCCCTTCCTGACCGCTGGCCATGCGCAGCCCTCACTGCCTCTGCTCCTCCCTGGGGTCATCCTTTGGAGACTACATCCTCCCAGTCACCCCCCTGCCTGCCCCCCTGCAGGCTCCTTGGTGCTCCAGGCACTTAGGTCCCAGATCAACCGCTGGTGGGTCTGTCCCCCAGACTGCAGCGTCCCCAGGGGCAGGGGCAGCCTGCGCCCCTGGGGGTCCGGCCCTGGCAGGTGCTAAGTCCTCCACCAGCGCTCACCAAAGCCCACCCCCAGCATGCAGGCTGCAGCACCCCCACCGTGTTCAGGCCCCCCAGCAACACAAGGTGGGAATTGTGTTCCCAGCTCAAAGGAGTTCCCCACGAGTGTCCTTCCTCTTCTCCGAACTTGCTGGGCTGCAGGCTGGGCACACAGCGCGGTGGGCTCCCCAACCTCAGCCCACGCCCTCCCCTCCCTGACATGGGTGTCACGTCGAGCCAGGCGCAGCCCCGCCGTCTCCTCGGGACCCGCGCCCTGGACACAGTCTGCTTGTGGCGCCGGGAGCCTCCCACCCCACTCACACGGCCCCAGACATGGCCCCCAGGCCCAGAGCGTGGGTGTCAGGAGGGGAGAACACAGGGCCTCACAGGACACACACTCAGCCCAGGGCCAGGACGAACACGCTCGGTGGGGCAGCAAGGCCGGGCCAGCAGGAGGTGAGGAGCCCAGAGTGAGAGACTGACCCTGGAACACGGCCATGAACACCGGGCCGGGGTCGGGAGGGGCACGCAGGCCTGGGGCTCAGGGAAGAGCCCACTCGGCCGTGAGAACAGTCACCAAAACCGGCATCCGGGCTGCAGCTGGAGGGCACAGGGCACAGCTGCCTGCACACCCCCTTCTGGCTGTGGTTCAAAGCCCCACTCCGGCCCAAGGAGTGTGTGTGGCTGGCACACGGTAGGGACTCAGCCGGCTGCTCAACAGGCAGTGACGAGGAAGGAACGATGGCTAAACCTGTAGCCCCTGCTCCATGCGGGGACTCCGTGCAACGGGACTCACCGAGGAGACACAAGTCAGAACCTGTCTGCCCTCTTCCCCGGCTGCCAGCCATGCTGGAGGGACCTTCACCTGAGGTGCCTGGAGGCTGTATCCCCACCCACCCCGGGGGGTGCCGGGCCTGGTGTGGGGCCGTAACTGCCCGGCCCCGGGCTCTGTCAGGGACAGCTTTGTGCTGTGATGGATGTCCCACACGTGCCTCTGGACTCCTGAGAGTGTCTCTGCCTCCCTCATGCTCCAAGCACCTCCAAGAACTCCCCCAAACCTCACCTGCAGACACCTGTGCTCCGGCCACCGCCATGGCCCCTCCCGAACACCATCCTCTGCTGAGTGGGCCTCACTGTCCAGCCAAAGCTAGGTCACTGCTTAGCATCCCTGGCCGCCTTCCACTCAGGGTCTGACCTCAGCTCACTTCCCAGCTCCAGGCAGCTCGTCAACAGAGATGAGCCTCGAGATCAACAGAGACAAGGTGCTTGTTCCCCTGCTCAGCACGGTCACGGCATGCGGGCTCGGGGCAGGGGGTGCACCGCCACCCACCAACCCCTCACGGCCTCCTTGAGACCTGAGGCACTGACGGGCTCCTCGAAGCCCCCAACCCTTCTGCGTCCCGCCCGGATAACGTCCCGGCTGGGAAGCCCCTTTCCTGGGGCTCCTACTCACACCCTCCGAGGACAGCTGAAGCTCCACGTTACCCTGCAGCAAAGGCATCTCGTGTTCCTGCCACAATCTTGTCAAAGAAAAAAGCAGCTTTGGTCTCTGGTACTTTTGACAACACAGAACAGGGGAAACCATGAGCCTCCAAACCCCGGCTCCACCCCATGGCTGCAAGAACAGGACAAGCTATTCATGCTGACTACCCCTCCATTTTCCTTTCTGTGAAACGGGAGTCAACAACACCTCCTCGGGGGGCCCTGGGAGACTCCGCACCAGGTGAGTCGGAAGGCAGTGCCTGCCTTCGCATCTCCCCCAGCACGTGACCGTGTTTGAAATCTTACCCTCAGCGACTGGACCACTGTCAGAAGCACACTGAAAAAGAGAGAAAGCCAGAGGGGTGGGTGGCTTGGGCCTCCCCAGGGATCACAGGGCACAGGTGGTCCTCCTCGTAGCCCATTCAGGCGGTTATTTATTCAAAACATATGAAAATTCTCATTAGGCAACTGTCAAAAATGAGGCTGTAAAGAGTTTCTCAATTACTTGGTAAATCGCTCACATGATGCAAAGCGAAGCCAGCAGAGTACAAATGGTGTGTCAGGTATGTTCACAACCACATGTTTTCCTTTCTAACCATGACTTTGAAAAAGACTGGAAAGACGAACGTCAGGTCTAACACGGGGGCCGTGCTTGGTGGGGTCAGTTTTCTCTTCTTCATCCTTCATGGAAAGTCTACAGTTTCCCCCATGAGCCTGTGGTATTTTCACATCAGAAAAAATTCTGCAAAACGAGTGCTTTAAAAGGCCAGGTCCAGGCCAGGAAAGAGGAACAAGGGAAACCAGGGCTCAGCTCACAGTCGAAGGTCAGGACCCAGCAGCCCCGCCCAGCCCAGCGCCCTGCCAACTGCAGCTGCTGGGGACGCAGCCCCAGACCTCACTGGCCCGAGCCACTACAGCAACAAATCTGACAACATGAAACCTGAAATAGGAGGGCCTGAATGCTCTTTAAGCTTTGCTGCAAGTCAGGGTGCAGATAGGGACTGGTAAACCAGCCGGCCGAGCGAAACTGAAGCATTTAGATTCGACGCTTTGATTGGGTTCGTAAAAATGTTGGTGTCACTTTCAAGAAAACAAGCAAACAATGAGAAGAAACTAAGGAAGTAGGCCTGTCGGGCAATGTCCACCTGCTACACCAGGTCTGAGGAGACCAGCTGGGCTGTCAGCTGCCGTGGCGTCCAGCCCCACCTTCACCTGCGCCAGAACCTGGGGAGAGCCGAGCGGATGCCCTGTTAGCCAGGGAGGAGCGGGGACGAGGCAGGTGCTGCGGGCGGCGCGTGCCTGCACGCCCGTGCCCTGCACCCCCAGGGCGCCGGGTCAGGGGCGGGGCTTCAGTCCGGAGGGCGGAGCCCCGTGACGGCCGGTGGGAGGGGACGTGAGGAGCTCGCCCCCTCCAGCTCTCTCCCGCCCGCGGCATCTGCAAGCTGGGAAGAGATCTCCCAGACACGGGACCACAGCACCCTCGCCCTGACCTTGGACGTCCAGCCCCCAGAACGACAAGAAACAAGCGTCTGCAGTCTGAGCGGCCCAGTTCGTTACAGATGCCCAAGACAGACGGCTGGGTCCAGTGGAGCCGACCTGGAGAGGGTTCACCCTCACAAGGGTGTGCGGAGGCGGAGGACCTCAGGGGCCAAGCGCAACCCCAAGCCTGCACTACGGCCCCAGAGGGTGCGGACACTGTGGGAGGGGAGCCCGCAGCTCCGGAACAGGGCTGACCGGGTGGGGTCCCGGGAAGGAACCCAGACCCTCCTGCCCCTTCTCAGTGCCTGCTGGGTTCCCACTGCCCAGGGGCCGGGGCCCGAGCCAGACGCCGGACCAGCCTGGGGCTCAAGCAGGAGGGGAGGGCGGGCGGCCCTGGAGGGCAGAGAACACCAGGCCTTGTCCGTCCCTCAGGGAAGCGGCTGGCCTGCTCTGGGCGCCCCTGTTTCTTGCACAGAAATCTAAACATGGGGCTAAATCGCCCTCGTGCCCCTGCTTCACCCTGCCCGAGCGCCCAGCCAATTCCTCGTTTAGCTCTCTGACCAGTGACCGTCTCGTCCTCGTTTTCATTCATGAATGTTCCTCTCCTTGTCATATTTGCTAGTTTCACCTTGACCTCATAAATTCAATTTGCTGTTTCAAATTCTGGCAGAAGAACTGCTTTTCAAAATGCTGAAAAGCCATCATTTTAGAGCTGGTGAGATAAAATCCTGGTTCTGCTCATGATTGGTTTCTTAAAGCTTTGGAAGCAAAACACTGGCTTTCCAAGAGCTGCCATGAGTGAGACACCAGGGGCACGTCCTCCTCTACTCGGGGCGATGCAGGAACTCTGCTCTGGACAGCGGGCAACACCACAGCGCAGGCAGCTCGAGAATCCATGTCAGCGCTCGGGGAGCACACGCAAGCGGACAGTCTCCAGCTAGACACTGCGGAGAGCCACGCCGTGAGGAACCAGAACATCAGCGCACTTTCCCACAAACTATTTCTCAAACTTCATCTAAAAACGTGGCTACGGGGTGGAGGGTGGAGGTGAGCGGTAGAGTGTGTGCTTAGCATGCAAGAGGTCCTGGGTTCGAGCCCCAGCACCATTAAAAAGTAAATAAATAAATATAAACCTAATTGCCTCCCCCTCCAAAAAATGAAATTAAAAACAAAAAAGTTAAAATATGGCTATGAACTCGAATGAGCTTGAGAACTTTTGAAATTCATATTCAGACACACTAAGGTGCGGGTTTGCTGTTTATTCAAACTTTCAGTGCTTTCTGCTGCGGGTAACAGCAGCACTGGTCGCGCACTTAAGCAGCACAGACTCACCCTCAAACCACACGGGCAGTGCTGCCTGCCTCTTAAGCATCCTCGGGGTGTTTCGTTTCCCAGAGAAATAAAGGCCAGCAGCCCATCCCCCATGCGGGGAGCAGGGATGCTGACCCAGCCCCGCCTCCCGGGCTGAGCGGCCCCACCGGGAGGGCACGTGGCTCACCACTGACTGAGGACCCAGACGCCACTCAGGTCCAAGCTCAGGTCAGAGAAGAGACTGGCATCTCTCAGGGCCGCACCCCCAGCCCTACCAGGAGGAAACGGGTGGACATGGCCGGCAGGAGCCCAGCCGGAAGAGAAGGTGCCTTCAGTCCAGGGTCAGGATAGAGCCACCCCCGTCTGCCCCTGTTCCCCTCCGTCTGTCTGCCCGTGCAGGGCCCAGTCTGTCCTCACCACTGCATGGCACCTGGCACCTGCAGTGACTCCGTCTCAGTGGCCCGGTGCCACCTTCGGTCTGTTTCCCCGCTGGCCCTTCACGGGGGTCCTCTTCAGTGTCACCTGCCGTCTCCCAGCGGAGGGCCTCCTGCTCCTCAGGCACTGACCTCAGAGCTGGACTGGAGAAGCAGCTGCAGGCCAAGGGTCCCCAGGGCGCACGGGCGCCTGGCTCCCGCCTGAGTCCCCGCCACAGCTCAGTGTGCAGGCTGGGCCTCGTGGGCAATGAGGGGCCAGGCTGCGTGCCTCCCTGTCACTGGAGATGAAATTCCAAGGAGGGCAACCCCTCCCCACGGCCAGCACGCCTACCGCCGGAGGGCTGGCCAGTGCAAGGCTGCGGGCGCCTCGCCCGGGGCAGAGGCAGCAGGAACCCTGGGACTTCGGGGGCAGGGGGCGTGCGTGGTGGCCCAGGCCTCACCACGGACCCTGAGGTGCCAGACACCTCCCTGCACTGGTGCCTCCCCCACCTACAAACCTCGGGGCTTCTCCTACAGTGAGGACTCAACCGACAAGTGTCCCGTGTGCTCACCCACCTGCGGAGCGACGTCTGACATCTGCTGGCCGTGCAGCACGTTTGTCAAGTATTTACTGAGCTCTACCCACAAAGCACTTCCCATAGTGACCTTGTCTAACCCTCACAACAGCCAGCAGGACAGATCCCCGCTTCGCAGATGAGGAAGGAGACTCTGCGAAGCCCTGCAATCTGCCTGAGGCCGCACCACCCGAACTGCTGTGGGACTGGAATCCAAGTCTGACCCTGGCCGTGTGGCCACAAGCCCCAGCGGAGGTGGTGCTGTTGGAGCGCCATGCTCGCTGCAGCCCCTCAAGAACCGGGCTCCCGGCCTCTCCTTCGGAAGATGCAGGGAGGACTTTTGTCATGAGTGTTGAGCGACATTCTAGGCGTCTGTCCATCATCACTGGCTCCCTGACGTGCCCACGGCCGCAGCCGCCAACTGGCAGCTTCACCCCGAGACTCTGGACAGCAAATAACCCACCGCGTTTGTCCTGCTCCGGAGCACACACCGGGAACTTGTCTTCTAGAACCAAAGCCTCAAACCCCCTCTTCCTTCTTCGGGTGTTAATGAAGGACACCCCTAAGCACTGCTGCCGCACAGGACTAACGTCTGAGGACGGCAAACCTGGGCCTTTTGGCTCCGCTTGGAGAAATGGGCCCCTCCAACCGTCAGTCCTCTGTGGCAGATTCCGGATCCTCCGTGAACAGGAGAGCCAGACCCCGGTTGGAAATCCAAGCTCGTCGACCCTGAGCTCCTACAGGCACCACCCGGGGCCCCACCGTCCGGGCGGCCTCACCTGCAGGGCCCTCCCCACCAATGCCCCGTGAGGCCGCGCAGTGAGAAGAGACGCCCCAGCCGGAGCACGGGCAATCCTCAGCGGGGCGGCCCACGTGCAGTGCATCCTTCTCATTGTTCATAAAGCCCTCAGAAGGGCGGCACACTACAAACAGCTGGGTCGCGTCTGCATTTTATTTCCCTTCTTATGGTAACTAAAACACCCTGGGATGTGATGGAAAAACAGGACTGAGGGTTACTGCATCATCTCAGAAAAACTCCTGCCAAGACGGCAGAACATTTGACATTATAATATTAGCGCTTTGGGACGTGCATACAAACAGTCTTACATTAAGGGCTGCATTCTCCAAAGCCGCACTTTATTGTGGGAGGCCTCACTGCAAACATGGTGAGTGCCAGGACGTGTGTAATACAAACCGACACCGGGACCTGCTCACAGGCCCGGCCCTCCCCAGCACCCAGCTGGCACTCGGGAGGGGACAACCGTCGCCTGTTGACCCCGTCTGTGACCTCAGGAGTTCACTGGAGCAAAGCGTTGGACGCCCTCCAGGGTAGGTCTTTGTGCCAATCACCTGATCTTTACCTCGAAAGGACAATTTTACTTCCTAGTCCTTTGCGAAAACGCAGTCAGGTGTGGGCTGTCCTGGGCGGGGCTGGACTATCTAAACCCCCGCCCCCTCCAACCTCCATGGGTGGGAGACGAGCTGTCTCCTCCTGGGGGAGGCTGCCCGCCAGGCCCCAGAGCCCAGCCCACTGGACTGCGCACGCCTTCCTGATACAGTGTGCCACGTTCCAAGACCAGGGGCAAGGTGTCTGGGGGCCACAGCCTGCTTCCTTCAGGCAGAAAGTGGGGAGACTGCAGGGCTTGCCGTCAACCTGGCACCTGGAGGGTGGGCTGTGCAGAGATGTGACCTTGGGGCTCTGCCTTCCCCCACAAATCTGCTGAGAACACAAACCCCAGGTGAGCGCCTGTCCAAAGCAAGCAGAGCCCCTGTGAAGTCCACCACGTCACAGTCAGAAAGCCTGTTTCCACCCGAGCCCGTTTGGCTGCCCTGTCACCGCTGGAGCCGGGGGCCGCAAAGTCCGGAAGATGCCCTGTTCCACGCAAACCCTCCTTCCAAGCAGGACTTCATGGGCACCCCACACCCTCCCAGGATCGACATGGTCACGTCTCCGGCCAAACGGGTGTCTGCGAGGCCTCGAAACACATGGACAGGACGCCCACCAACACTTTGCATCGGCTACTAAAGAGGGTTTGACGGCCACACAAGACCCCTGAAAGGAACGGGAGCCGCGGTCATGGAGGGAGTGACCAGCGGACTCTCAGCTGCTCCGGAATCTTACCACATCCCCTTTCCCTTTAGGACTCTCAGATTTTACAAGATGTAACTCAGCAGTAACTTCTGGGGGCTGCGGATGGGCGCGGGGCAGATGCCCGCACACACCTGAGCCAGGTGAGTGGGCCCTCCCCACCCCTCCAGCACAGCGGGCCACCCCTCCATGCAGGCCTGCTCTGACCTGAGGCCACCTTGGTGACCTCCTCCCAGGCCTGCCCAGGGCCTGGACCAAACGAAGGTGCTCAACCAGTTCCTTGATCGGCTGTACAAACTGTGTGAACTGGTGAGTTCTTACTTTTGCTTTGGCTTCCAGGAAGCTCAGAGCTCACTTTCACATTAAGACACAACAGTGTCACTTCTGCTCACAAAGCATGTTCACTTTAATCAGAATATGTCTGACCCTGAGCAGCCAGCATCAGAGCCCCACTGGCCGACCGCTCGCTGAGTGAGAGGACAGTGAAAAACTGAACCCACAGAGGCCTTTAGGATTCGACGTGCTCTGTGTTACTTGGTCTGCTCCTCCCATTTTACATCTGAGGAAACTAAGGCTCAGAAACGCAGAGTCACACAGGGCGTGTCACCTGCTCTCTCCCGAAGCAACTCCAGGTCCCACCCCAATGTCCCGCTGTCTGCAGGAGAGCCAAGCCAGGCCTCACCATCATCCCGGGAGAGCCCTCAACAAGCCAGACAGCAAACGACCAGGGGCTCGGGCCCCCCGTCACGTTGTGGGGGACCGTGAGACGCCAAGGGGGCACAGTGACAAGAAACCAAGACTCTGGAGCCAGGCCTGTCCTCCTGGGGGCGAGAAAGCAGGGAGGAGTCAGGGCGGGAGGCACGGTCAGCATTCGGAGGACAACCCTCCTGCTCGGAGACGGGGCTCCCACGCACAAGCTCGGAGCGCAGCTTCGGACCCTTTAACGAATCGCTGCCAGCAACACATCAGGCCCTCGGAGGCGTCCAGCTGGCCGTCCTCCACTTGACACTCTCTGAAAGCAGGTGCTCGCTGGACAGAGGCAGCCTCTGTCCCCTGAGGCACACGAGAATTATCTCCCAGGTGCTCAGAGGGCCAATCGGAGGAAGGAGACTGACCAGAATGATGCTGCTCGGAAACCCTAGCTGTCCCTCACCCTGGGAGCCCCAGGGCCAGCAGCCGGGAGGGCGCAGGCTTGAGAGGGGCCCCTGTGTGTCTTCTCACATGGGGCCGCACTGTCACTCCCCAGGGCGCGTCCACGGTGGGCGGGTACCGGCTGAGCCACCCCGCCAGAGCATGTGCAGGTGGACAGGCAGCGACACAGCCCGGAAGTTCACCTGCTCCTCGCATACCCCAGCTCCCCGCCAAGGTCTCTTCCTCCTCCCTACCCCTAACCCCACATCTCGACCCCTTGGAATTCAGTTCTGGGCGGGGAAAGCTGACTTTCTTCATATTGTGTAGTTCTGCCTCCTTTTATGGAAGACCAAGCCCCTCAGAATGGTCTTCTTTTGGGTCAGAGAGCAGCTCACCTTGGACCCAGAGGGCCTTTGATGCAAGGTCCTCCAGGAACGCCGAGCTCCTGGCTGCACCCAGTGGCCTCTGTCCGCCTTTCAAGCCGCCAGCAGTAGACCCACCCACAGCTCCGCTCCATCCAGTGTTTTGTGGACACTTCGCAAGGACTGCACTTGGCTCCATGCACCAGCGTGCAGCGATAAACAGAAAGACTAGCCAGCCCCCTGGGAAAGCCGTGGTCCCTGAATAAAAGCCACTCTTTCCTCGTGTGAGCACTCAGAAGGCAGAGGCCCACAGCCAGCCCTGTGCCTCCTGCCCCAGGACTGGATCCAGTTCCCCCACAAACAATGCAGGGTGTGGGCTCAGCAAGGCCAACACATCTGTGGACCCCAAGGGAAGGAAGCCCGGGGCACCACGGCAGCACCAACTGGGCCAAACCCCAAACCAGAGGGCCAGTGGCCACCTCCCTGCCCACCTCCCCTCCCACCTCCCCACAGGCAAGGCCCTGTGAGGACGCTTACCGCCCAGGCCAGGAGGGAGGCCAGCAGCCACCCATCTAGGTCTGCGTGGAGCCTGCAGGCCATCGGGGACCCCCATGAGAACCCGGGCCGCGGCTGGATGAAAAAGAGGCAGTCCTTGCTACATCCCGACTCGGGCCGCCCCTGCTCCTGCCCCAGAACCCCCAAGGAGCCCCTCTGGCCCCAGGTGACCCGCGGCCCTGCAGGCGTGCGCTCTCGGGCCCCACGTGGCTCCTGCGGGTGCCATGGTTTCGCGGGGGCGCATTCCCGAGATGCTGCTCTTCCCAGGAAGAGCTAAATAAAACAAAGGTCTTTGGAGGCCTGTGACAGACCGACAGACCTGGTCTTGGAGCAAGTGCACAAAACTGGGGCACGGTGCCAGGTCTACAGGCAACACAGGCAGGGCCCCTCGTGTTTGACTTCTCTGCTCTCCACGTGGCCCTACAGGGGCTCCTGGGGTCTGGAGCCACCAGGGAAGCAGTCGAGCCCTCTGAGTGGCCCAGGCTGGCCTGTGGGGACCCTCCCAAGCCCCAGGCGGCCCCTCTGCACCTAGAACACCACTGGCCACCGCACCTCTGACTCTCAGAAGCACCCTGGTTAGGAGCCGAGCTGCCCGGCAGCCCCACCAGTCCTGGCGCAGAACGGCGGGGTTTGATCCTGCCCCTGCTGGGCTTCTGACTCAGGACATGCCCCACGCCCCGTCCTCATCCGCTCACTGTAAAACGAAGGGGTGCTGACCACTTTCCAGGACACCAACCACATCAGACACAGAATCAGAGCCGCTCCGGCGGAAGCGTCTGCGGCAGGGCTGCGATCCCGGGCACTTGGTGAGGCTGCCCTGCCCTGTACAGACCACGCGGGGGCAGCGGTAACGTCCCTGCATGTGTCCGCACCAAAAGGGTACAAGAAAGAATCCCCAGAAGTCACAGGCTTGTTGTGGAGAACAGCGCTCAGCAGGGAGAACCAGAGCTGATCGTACACCCTGCGACCCTCTCCTCCTGTCTTTAGAAACCCTTCCCTGAGAGCCAGGGGGAGTTGAGGGCTTCTGAGCTGCCGTGCTCCTCTCTGGGCCTGCAATCACACTGTGCGTTCCTTCACCACAACCCGGCGTCAGGAGGCTGGCTTGGCTGGGAGTCCGGCCAGTGGACCCAGGTCTGGCTCGGTAACACCGGTAGCTCGGCACCTCCCGCAGCAGCCGTCCCCGGGGCAGGGAGGGTCCTTCTGGCCGCAGAGGAACTACCCAGCCGTCCAGACCCTCACGCACAGAGCGCCCCGCTGCCTCGTGCGGGCAGAGAAGGCGTCCCAGCACGGGGTGGCCTGAGAGCCGAAACCCCTGCCACCGAGCAGGACTGCCGCTTTGCAGCTGAAGTCCCTGGGTGGGGGTGCCTGAAAGCGCATCTCAGGAGACACAGAACCACTGCTTGTCTCTCCAGCAGAAACTGTCCCCCATCATGCTTTTCTGGAAGTCTGACACAGGAAGGACTCAGTGTAAGGGACCCAGGGCACCAGGAAGAACTGAAAGCATCACAGAACGCAAGTCTCACTCACACAGCAGTGTGCAAACTGGCAGTGACGGTTCCTAGTCTGAAGTCTGGGTAAGGCAGTGCCGACACCCAGCCGGCACAAGCTGGAGAATAACTGGGCTGCAGAGCCCGGAAAAACAACCTGATTACAACGAATCCTCCCCCAGATGGAGCCAATCACGCTGCATTCAGCACTCCCGCAGCTCGGGCTGGGTGTGCGTTCCCGCCTCTGACACCTGGGCGTCCTCCTCAGCTCGGGCCTCCCTTCCGCGGGCCCCACGGCCTGAACCAGGGCCGAGCGCGGCACGGAGGCCCCAGGGCGGGGGGTGGGGAGTCTCTCAGCCCGGTCTCACCTCCCTCTTCTCAGCCCCTAATAAACTTTGAAAAGAAGTCCTTGGTAAGGTTCCTGTTTTTTAATGAATGCTCTTTTCTGTGTGCAGGACATGTGTCTGTACATTTAAAACCTGCTGTCGGGGTCATTCTTCACACCTGGCCGTTCACTGTGGGCTCAGAGCTGGGCCCCGAGGCCACCGTGCCTGAGTGTGTCTGTGAAACACGCTCCAGAGCAGCTCCTGCACCGCAGGGCCACTGCCGGGACTGGACAGGACGTGTGCGTACAGGGGCAGGGCAGGCCCGGCGCGCAGCAGCCTGGTTAACCGTTCCTCCCGATATTGAACCAAATCGCCTCAATCTTTCTAACAGTTGCAGGTCCTACGGTATGAACACAGCATAGGTTTAACCAGTCTCTCATCACGAAAATTAGGTTGTTTCTAGTTTTATTTTATAGCCAAAGCCACAGCAGTGCAGGCCTATGCACAAACACTGCCGCACACGTGTGCAAGCAGGCTGTAGTCCAGATTCCTCCGAGTGGGACTTCAGGTCACAGATCTGTGCGTTTTGGGGTGGAAACAGTCAACGCCCTGCCCACAAGCTGAGATGACCCCACTCCCACCAACAGAGCATGTGAGTGGGCAGCCCCACCCCTCGCCAGTCATCCCAGACTCTGTGCAGCCTGGAGACACTTCCTGCCCCCTCCCCGACCCCAGTGGGGCCCCGGGATCACCTGCCTTCCCCTCCCCACCGCCACCTTTTAGACCCATTCTGGTTCAGCTTCACCCAGCACCAGTTCACTTCCAGGGCAGGTCAGAGATCGTCGGGCAGGGCCTGGAGGGACCGCTCAGTCAGCAGGAACACGGGGAGGATGAAGGTCTCGCCGGAGCACAGAGACACGTGCGGACCCAGGAGGGCCTTCACGGCGTGACAAGCAGGCCCACGTGGCCCCTTTGTGCACGTGCTGCCTCATTCTGGGGTCTGACTCGTAGGAAACCACGTGCAGCCCCAGGGATGCCACGCGGCTGGGAGCCCTTTCTGTGGGGCAGAGGCGAGGACAGACCAAACCAGCGTGAGGCTTCTCCTCCTTCACCTCGGGGCCCCAGGACGGAAGAGAGCCCAGCTGCCTGTCTGAGGACCAGGACCGACTGTCCCTGCAGAGGGCTGTCAGAGCCAAACTCACACAGGCCAACGAAGCAACTTTCAAATACTCCCGTTGGGAATGGAGCCTGGCCGGCTGCCGAGACCCACCCTAAAGCGGAGTCAGGGCCCCGCCACCGGCTGGTCCTCCCCACCCACGGCCCCACTGGGTCCAGTCCCAAGGGGCTGTGTCCACACAGTGCAGCTGCCCCTGGGATCCTGGTGTGGGGAGGACTCCTGCCTAGACATCACACCCCCCGGCCTCACCCACAGTCCAAGGGGAACCGGGGAGCCGACCCCTGATGCTCGGACCCAGGATACACGGTCAGGCTCTGCAGGATCCGCAGAAACAGTCTGACCTGGCCTCACCACACAGGCCCCCTCGCAGGGCGGGAGACTGAGAACGGGGGCGCTGAGAGCCTCCTGGTCACCTGACCCCAAGCCTGTCCACCAACCCCAGCACCGTCCCCCAAACAGGCCCTTGGTCTGAGCCGTCTTCCTGCTCCTGAGAACCTTCCCCTGAGATCACACTCAGTTTTGAAGACACTGAAGATCGACCACCAGCATCAGAAGGTCCCGTGGGCTCCTGAGCACTGAGGGACAAAGATGTCACACCCAGGGCCCCCGGGGCCGCTGCAGAACCCCTCCAGGCCAGCGCGCAACCCCGCGGCCTGCCTCCCTCCCCTTCCAGCCGCCCGGCACAGGCAGCCCCGACCTTTAACACCTGGTGCCCCGGGCTGGTGCTCCTCACAGGTGAGGGGCCTGGACGAGCGAACGGCCAGACTTCGGGGCTTCCCCACTTCAAACGTGTCCAGAGGAGAAAAGGATTTTCACCCTCATCCTTTTCTTCCGGCGGGAGGAGGGCACGGCTCCCCCTGACCCCTGCCCCGTCTTCGTGGGTCATGGACGGTCCTGTTCATGGCAGGTCTGTTGGCAAAACTAAACTACGGAAGTGGTGAAAAATTGAACAGCACCAGATGGCCCTCGTCCAGCCGAGTGAATGAAACGCGTCTCGCCCGCGCCTCCCGGATGCTGATGGTGTTTATTCCTGCCTGTTCCAGGCCGGAAGATGCCTGAGCTCACACCAGGCTGCCCTGTCACCGTGACAAACACGCTGGCTGAGCCGCGGTGCCTGTGCCCGCGCCCCCTCCAGACCCCAGAACAGACGTCACCCCAGCAGCGCGTATTTTAGGAAGGCTCTTCATCAAGGCTCCCTCCAGACCTCCAGGATGCTCGTTACCTGACAAGCCTGTGCGTTCCCGGCCTGTGCCAAGCAGGCCGCCCAGCATCCAAGATGGCTGACCTGACGGCGGTGCTGGGGTACAGCCCTCCAGGAGGAGGCGAGAAGCCAGGGAGGAGGGGCAGGGAGACTGCGGGGCCCTCGGGGGAGGCAGGCTCTGCAGAGGGTCCCGGCCCAGCCCAGATGTGCGCGATGGGTGAGCCGTCACCCGGGACGCAGAAAAGACCAGCCAGTGTGCCGCGAGCTACGTCCACTACTGCACAAAGGCCCACGCAAAGGAGGGGGCTCTCGCTTACTGAGAGCTAGTGTTTCTAAATTATGTGACTATGAACATGTGGGTCCTACGTCCTCATTTCATAGACGGGGAAACTGAGGTCCAGAGAAAGTAGACAGTTTGGTCACAAAATCGTGAAACCATTACTTTTTTCTCAACAGACACGGCAGCCACACTGAGTAATTCCTTCTGGGGTCTTTGGGGGAGAAAACAACTTTTAGACTAGATTTCCTTTTCCAGTATACCAAGGAGATCTGCCAACAGTGTGAACTCCAGGCCAAACTAGCACGCACTCAGGTGCTGTCCACTCCCAGCCTGGGCCCAGGGCCCGGGAGGTCACAGCGCGCCAAGGGCCACACGCGGGTCTGAGCACCCAGGCCCAGCCCGCACCGCGGAGTGTGCACACCTAGGCAAGAGCCTCCCCTCCCAGCCTCTTCTCCTCCTGGAGATCCCTCACTCCCGTTTTCCTGGCGTTCGTCAGGACGTGGCCCCCACACAAGCCGCGCGGGGCACAGAGCAGCAGTGTCCTCACGGGCCTCCGAACCCGCACCAGCAAAGGCCCTGCCGATGACGGGTTGGTGCCGATTCACTGAGCGCTTCATAGACTCGGGGTCGAAGCCGATTGTGCTCCGTGGAGGCGGAAACAATTCACAGCACGGAGGCTGACCCTTCTGCCTTTCCGGGGCGGCTCCTGGACAGGGGCTTCTCAGCAAGCTTCCTTCTCCCACCCGAGCAGCTCCCCTCACAAAGCCCCAGAGGACCCAGACAGCAAACACAAAGGCCGCGAAGGGGAGGCGGTGGGGGAGGAGGCCCGGGCACAGCGTCCCCGCCTTCGCAAGTGCCTGCTGCCCGGCCCCCGCGTGCAGGAGCTCGTTTGCAAGGGGCGCTTCCCGCTGGGCCTGACGCCCAGTGTGATTTTTTAACAAGGCCCACGGTTGTCAGCACAGCCAGTGGGAAACACGTATGGAAAACGTAAAAGCCAACCTCACAAGCACCACTTCCGTTTCCTGGTGAGAATTAGGAAACACAACAAAATAGACACCACGGAAGAGAGAAATGTGGTGCTTGCACACAGGTCTCCTCACATGGGAAGCCCTTGTCTGAAAAGGGCTTCCCAAACCAACACCACGCACGTGGCACGGAAAACCCTAGTCACTGCGTGGATCACCTTAATACAACTCCACTCTGCGACGAGCAGTAGGAATTCACAGGAGAGAGAACCGCCCTGGTGGGCTTCTGGAGGCCATGGAAAGTTCTGGAAGGCAGAAGAGGTGCTGGAGGCAGAGGACGCTCTGAAACTGTGGGTAATGAGTCAGGCCCACCTCACCTGCCTTCCCTGATCACGGTCGTTTTAAGACACATGCGCCCTCCAAGCAACACGGAGCCTACACGGGCCGCCCGCTCGGGCAGCTTCCCGGGAACCCGGAGCAGCTGCGTCTGGTCCCAGCCCAGCTGGAAGAGCCGGGACGGGCCGCCGATCCCCCAGCTGGGCCTGCGCGGTTGACCCCCGCGGGCCTGCAGCCCAGCTACGCCTGCGCAGGCCAGCGAGCGGCACCTCCTCCCAATTACCTGCCCCCACGCCCCGCGCCTCAGCTGGGCCTGCGCCTTCAGTCCTCATCCCACAGGCGCCGACACCCCGCCTTCAGGGGGGCGGGTCTGAGATGGGCTCTCCTGTCTCGGCGCCTGGCTGCCCTGCAGGTGCGCCCCGGCGTCTCGGCGCAGCACCTGCTGTGCGTCAGGTGAAATGAACCTGGCTTGGTAACAGCTCCGGGAGGCAGAGAGGGTTCCGTGCCCACGGACCTGTCTTGTGTTTGCAGCTCCCGTGCCCAGAACCAGGCCTGGCACACAGTAGGGACTCGGCCCACTGCAGTGAGTGGAGGGTTACCTGGTTCGCTGTGCAGTTCAGTGGAAAACTGACCCTGTCCACAGTGAGAACAGAGGAGCCTGACAAAGAGCAGACGCCTGAAGTTCCCTCAAAATGCACCCTTGTCCCTCGTATCCATGGGGGACTGGCTCCAGGACCCACACGGGTACCAAAGCCCACGGAAACGCACGTCCCGTGTTCGGCCCGCCGCAGATTCAATCAACCTCAGACTGCAGCATGACATATGAATCAGAAAACCCCCATGTGTTAAGTGGATTCATGCAGTTCAAACCAGTGCTGTCCAAGGGCCAGCTGCCGCTGGGTTTAGTCCCCGGCGTGGACGTGAACAGTGGAGCTGCTTCTGAGCTCAGGCGGCAGCCTTCCCCCAGTGAAGCCGGGCTCTTGCTGCTGCCCCCACAACCTTCCCCGCGGGGACAGGAAGTTCGCAGCTGCAAGGCCGTCCTGCTCTGTTGGACGACGGCTGGTACGCAGCCCACTGGGGCCCCAGGCGGCATCTCAGGGGCACTCCAGGGACCCTGCCTGGGATCGGGGGGCCTCCCCAGACACGCCGTCCTCCTCCTCCACCGGCCCTGTGACTCCTCGCTCTGACCCGGGTCCTCAGTGGGTCAGTGGCTCAGTCCACCAGTCGGACACAGGGCTCTCTCTGGGGTCCTTGGCAATGAAACGGCCCTAGATCTTGTGCTTCAGTAGGAAGCGACCGAGCTGACATAAAGTGGGGTCTCTGGATGAAGAGGCGAGCTGGCCACCGGCCCCCCAACAGAAGCCAGGATGGCAAGCCCCCAGGCGGGAGGCTGTACTTCCTGGATGGTTCACATTTTATTCCAACCAAGTATATGAATCTCCTTTCCTGACTTCCTAGGCTGAAGGCCCTTCACTCGTTTTGAAATGTTCTTACAGTGAGAAGCTGAACTTTACAGTGTTGTTCTGGAGGTCAGCGTGCTGCGTGACGAGCAGGAGCAGGGAAGCCTGGCACTTCTGGTGCGAGGATGCATTCCCTCGCCTCATCTTGCTGCTACAAAACCCTTAAGTTAATGACTGTTCCTGTTACAGATGCCTCATCTGATAATCAGCATTCCTTAGTATTTCACTGACATCTTATTCCCACCCAGAGAAGCAGGGCGGGGACAAGAAGGGGGGCCGGGTCCTGAAATGCAGAGAACATCAGCCCTGGGTGCTAACGGGGCCAGGACAGGTGTTCAGATACGGTCAGCACAGTGGCGCACATTTGTGAAAATGGGCATTCTTCAGTGTCACTGCTGAAAACAGAGTCCTATCCCAGGGTAACCAGAGGGATTCTGGAAGAGCAGCTGGGCCAGAAGCCCGACTTTCAGCAAGAGCTCGCCCCCACTTCGTGGCCACGTGTATTCATTCCTCGAAGACTTTTAAGCAAAGAGAAGGCCCGTGTCCCCTCAGGCTCCGTCTGGGTTGGTCTCGGAGGCTTAGTAACCTCCACATGCCCACGTCTCAGGCTCCTTACTTAGAAGTTGCTTGTAAAGTGATGAAACTGGAGCAGGGGTCCTTCCCATCTCTGAAAGTCTACAACTGGTTCATTCATTGATTCAGCAAAAATGGCGGCGTGTATATATTGAGATATGCCCTCCTTACACTGACTTACAACTAAGTGTCTTCGGTGTATGGGCTCCCTCTGCAGCCTCACTGGGTCTGTGGCAAGCGGGCCGGTGGGTTCTGAGGAAGGAAGGGTGAGCGACCCTCCGTCGGCCCCTCAGTGCACCACCGCTCCCCTATGCCCGGCGACGTGATCTACGGATCCACTGTAACCGAACAGAACATGAACCGGATTTGAGGAGATTCTTGCAAAGAAGTCATGGACGGCTCGTGGTGGCACGGAAAAGGGGACCAGCCGACACGCCTCCTGGTGGCAGCTCTTCAGGCAGGACGAGGCCAAAGGACCAGCGATTCAATCAGACCCCGCGAGCAAGCAGCCAAAGGGACTAAAAACCACCCGTCAGACTTCCTCAAATACGGACTTGCACGCTCTCACTGACGCTGGACAGCTGCACACTGTGCCACGGGGCAACAGGCCACGACACCCCGAGCCACTGAGACTGAAGCATTTCACAACTAAGCATCTGAGACAGTACTAATACTTTTCGTGGGTACAGAAATGCCTTGTAGCTTCAATGGTATTAACTAATCACTGATAATGTTTAATTTCTCACTCTCTTAAACTGATTTTTAATTTGTTTGGTAGTAAGCATTAGCTCAATAGAACATGCATGTAATTGGCAAATACACACACTTACACGTGTATGTGTATACGTGCACACATATACGTGGCATGGGCCCCGGCCATGAGGTGTGGGGAGTTTCTAGCAGAACAGTGACAGGGTCAGATCTCAGGCGGTCGCTCCACCAGGACTGGGGGTGCTGGAGGAGGCAAGACTCCTTCCTATTAGGGCTGGTTCTGCACCACATCAGCCCGTCACCTCTGCCCCTGCACGTGAGCACACGGCCAGCCGCTGCCTTCCAAGACTCCCACCTGCACCAGGGCTTCTCGGCTGGCCTGGCTGGCGTTCTGGCCAGTTCTCTGGGTGGGCAGCCTGTCCACTGCAGGGCGTCCAGCACCCCTGCCTCCACTCCGGAGGGTCCAGCTGCACTCCACCCATCCTGGCTGGGACACCAAAAGTGTTGAGAACCACCGGGTTACATAAAGGAACTATGCCCTCCTCTCCAGGCTGAAAGTTAACACAGCCCTCCGCCTTTTATTCAAAGGACATAGTCGTCCTTCTTTATTCATGTATTTTATAGAGCAAAGCAGCGTCTTTTGATATCCTGGAGGAACTCTGACAACATTTGGAACACATGTACCCAGACCTGGGTAGACGCTTTCAAAATAAGGCTTTGATTTTGGAGTTAGCACCCATTTAATCTTCTACAATCTTTGTGGAACGTTTTATGTAAGATCGCCTCTAACAATCTGGAACATTCTTTTTTCCCTGGTGTTTGACTATAAATGTAACCCGGATATCTGATGTTCTTTCAGAATTCCTATGGAAAACATTTACTCATTAAGCAAATGCTGCATATTCTTCAACAGTATCAATGCCGACCAAACACATCAGGTTTTAACATCACCAGCAGGCTTCCTAATTAATGTACTACTGTGTCAATAATGTAGTTTCCTGGCGCCCTAAAATGCATTTTACATCTATATCTCACCCCCTCAAAATGTTTGGAGAATAAGAAAAATTCTCAGCTCGATTGCACGCACATCTTTACCTTTTCAGAACAGCACTAAATCAAGACATGCTTTGAGAAGGACGTCTTCCCAAAGAGACAGAGCAGGTACAACCGGCAGGATCTGAACTCACAGCCAAGTGCTGCGCTCTTCATCCCTAACCACTCACCGCGTTTCTCACTAACAGAGTTTTCACTCCCAGACCGGCCTGTTGACACTGCCCCACTGGCTGGCGCGTGAATTCCAGGCGGTGGTTTGAAGTGCGCCAGCAGAGCAGTCCACACGGCTCTGGCTGTTTGGTCTGTGTGCCCGCACCACACCCTCCCAGACGAGGGGGCGCTAAACCCTAAACTCCTCATCGTGACCCCTCGGGGACGCAGCCGTCAGTAGGCGCCGTGGGTATTAGGGAGTAGGTGGCCCTGCTTCTAGAAGACAGCCCTGAGAATCCAACCTTTATTCTGAAACATCATTTTTCCACTTAAGAAGGGTTTCTACACTCAAAGTCATCAAAATGGTTCCTTCTGCTGAAACTCCCAGCAGGGCAAACCCACGCAGACAAGCGCTTTCTGGGTTTCAGTTTCCCCACCTGTGTGTCCTCTTGAAGCATTTGCCCCAAACAAGACAAAAGTGAACAGGAGGCCCAAGGCCTGGCGTGGTCACTCCCAGGGGAGCAGACGCTGGCTCAGCTGGGCGCTGGGCCGCCCTGCACGGGACCCTGCCTGGCTCCTGCCGCAGAGAAAGTCAGCCCACGCCTGGTTCTGCATGAGAAGAAAGTCTCTGTTCCATTGCATTTTTTTTAGCACATTCCAGGCCTCAGGTGTGACACAGACATTGGCTGGGAACTTGGAATCCTTGCTGGGTTCACCTCAGAGTGTGCCCCACGGGAGGGCCTCACATGGGGGCCCCAGCCCCCATGTCGGACACCTCTGCCTCCCCTCCCCAGGGACCCCGAGGAGCCCTACGGCAGCCAGGGGAGAGCGAGGGGGGCGCCTGTCCCTGTCACGCTCTCAGAGAGAAAGGCTGCTGGGAGGAGCAAACCACAGGGACGGGGCGCCAGCCAGAGCCCGCAGACCTCCCACAGGAGCGCCACGGCCCGAGCAGGTCACAGAGCTCACGGGACCTGACAGACCGCAGGCCTGTGGACACTGGGCTGGCAGGTACCACCCCTCAAAGCGCAGTCCAGATGTCACCAAGCTCCTCTGGGAGAGCGAGGAGGCCAGCCCACAGAGCCGCAGACACACAGAGCAGGCTGGGCCCGGTGGCTGCTGGACACCAGTGAGGCACAGCCTGGAGGTGGGGGCCCTCCCTGCAGAGGGGCCTTGGTGGAGCCTGGGCCACAGGACCAATGCTGCCGGAGTCAGGCCGGGGCAGTGAGACCCCCACTCTGCCATCACTGCCATGGCCCAGGCCTCGACAGCCCACGGGGCAGCACGTGGGCCTCCCTGGCCAGCCCTCACTCTGGGACAGCGGCCGCGGGGCTGGCTGGGGTGGGGTGTGCTGCCCTGGCTGTGTCGCCCATGAGAGGCAGCAGCTCGGCACAGCTGGGTCCCCAGTGCCATGTGTGACCCCAACACTTCTCTAGGGTACGTGAGTCCCTCAGTCCCTGTCGTCAAATATGTTTATGCCCTGGTGAAAAGACAAAACTCCAGACACTTAAAAAGACTGCAGCCTAGACATTTCAAACATACCCCAAAAAAGGGCTCTGATTTTTGCATCTATCAAATATCAATATTTAAATATTATTTAAAAGAAAGTGTTTACTGTTTTTGAAAAAGAATATGCACTGTCTCCTTTTACTGCACTTCCCATGCAAACATGTAAGAAGTCCGTATGACGATCATTTAAACCTCATTTCTTCTATCCAAGGGCCTTAAGCTCTTTGAAGGGATGACATGGAGGGACAACCGACAGTGTTACTGCGCTGACTCGTCCTCAGTGTCAGAACACAGCCCGACTGCATCCCACTTGGGTGTGAATATTTTTTAAACATGCTCATTAAGACACACAAATGATATTATTATTTTAAATGGTAATGCTTTTGCAAAAACCTCAGCAGTCAATTCAGCTACAGCAAAGTAACACTGTTTTCAATAAGAACATCGTTCCGTCATCTGGCCACCGGCCTGGAGAGGCCCAGGTTCCAGAAATGGCCGCCAGGGCTGCTCTCACCAGGGGCTCTCCCGCCATCTCGTAAAATCCTCTCAAAAGCACGAAGAATTCGGTATTTTGCTTGTGGTATAAATTCAGAGAGATTTGGGGGAAGTCCTTTCACTTCTCCTGATTTCCCAACCAAGTGCAAACGGTAAAGATTACCAGATGGAAAGACAGGGGAGTCCTCGGTCCCTCAACGTGCACCCTGAAGTGCTATCTTTTCTCGCCTAACTTGTGTTCTAGACCCACAGCCACGCACCCCACCACGTGTCCGGAAGCCGCCGACAGCTTCTGGCTCTGCTAAGGCCCTCTCTGCTCCACACTGACCATGTCAGGGACTCGAGGCCAGAACACCCTGGTGAGGCGGGGAGAGGCCGAGGGAAGGCTTGGTCACAGGGTGGGCTGGGCCCTGGGGGCAGACCCTGCTCCGTCCTCATTGCAATCCCCTCTGTGCTCTGCTCAGACAACGCTGAATCCAGGTGGAAGTTTGGTGATCTGAATCTCGGCCTGTTTTCAGGCAACGCAGAAAAAAAGATTTAAGAAGTCCCCAACTGTTTTTTGGTAAAAGCAGAGGTGCCTCTCGGGGCAGAGATGGCTTGAGGCAGGAAGGCTGGTGGACGGCGGCTCACACTGCTTCCGCACCCACACTCCTGCCCCCGACCTGCCGGGGAAAGCTGCGCCGTCCCTGGCTGCTGTGCCGCATCCGGTGCCACGGAACACCGGCTACTGCAGAGAAGACACGTCCCCGAACTGGCTTCGAGCCGCTCCTCAGGTTAATTACTGCTCTGAGCTGGACTGAAGCCACAGCCCCAGATGGAGAAGGCACTGGCCCCCCAGGGCCACCTTTAGAGGCTGCGCCGTTGCTTACACGTTGACTACGTTTCGCTGTCGGAGTCAGAACTGACCACACTGTTAATATAGAGGCCTTTTCCCTTTGGAAACCAGGTCAACCTTTCTTCTGAAAACTCCTTCCGCCACACAAACGCTATCCAAACACATCCTCGTACTGTACGCGGGATGGCGCAGTGTGACGCAGACTGCCCGCGTCACGGTGGGGTGGTCCACTCTTTCGTCTACCAGCTGCCCTCCGAGAAGGCTCACGGCTGACCTGAGTGACCCATCCCTTGCCCGTCTGCCGCTCTAAATCTCAAGCTTAGATGGAACCTCCTCTCACCCTTTTTCTTACAAAAGTTATCCCTCCTTCATCCCTTACTCTGAAGTGGACTTTTTGTTGGAACAAGTCTCAAATGAGAGCTAGCTTCTTTGGTGTGTGTATTACTGCCTTTAAAAAGCCCAAGGGGAGCGCCGAGGCATTCTCAACAGTTCACGGACACGGCAACCCATGCCTTCCACGTGGCGCCTGCACTCCTGCCATCGTGGGGGAGCTGAAGGTGTCCAAACACAAGCCATCCCCTTCCAAACATCAAGATCCCCTCGGAGAGGCCAAAGGATCGAATCTGACACCAGAACAAACCTCAACACAGAAGAGCAACGCCTTCCCCCAGACGCCCGTGTTCCTGTGGAGCTGGAGGACAAGCCCTCACAGCACACAGAACCCTTCCGCTAGGACCCCATTCTGCAGCGCTCTCCCTGCCCCTTCCTGGGGTCACCTGCTGGGAAAGAACAGCGATTCTGAAGGCCGGAGACCTGGGGCCAAGCCCAGCACCAGGTGTCCACGGTGGTTTCTTCGCCACGCCCAGTCTCAGTCTTTCCATCTATAGAACAGAGACGGAAATGCTGGCCCATCACAGCTAAATGGGGTGTACACATAACCACACGCAGAGAGCTCAGGGGTTGCCAGGGCTGGGGGCGGGCAGGCGTCACTGCAAAGAGGAGGCGTGGGGCAGCGTCAGGGGGATGGAGCTGTTCTGGCCTCTGGCACTGGAATCTGTACAGAGAGCCATTTACCTAAGGAAAAAGCTAACTTCCACTAGGTGACAATTTTTAAGTAAATTAAAGGGACATCACCCCAATCTATTTTATAACTGTTAGCTCACCCCACCGTCCAGGCACCATGCCCCTGAACAGCCCCACGGGGCAGAGGGCGTGTCCTTGCATTTTCTGAATCACAGTCAATACAATTGGAGGCAACAGATAAAAATAAGTAAAGCAAAAGCCCTCTCCTCCACCTCCACAAAGGAGGGCGGGTACCAAGTGATCATCGCAGAGCCCTCGAGGCAACCTCCCCTCCTCACGTCACACACACGGAGGCCACTCTACATGCAGGTGGACCTCACGCTTCAGGCCCCAGCACCTCTAGTCCAAAGTTCAGTTTCTTAGACTAATGTGGGAGCCACCCACTTATCAGCTCAGAATAACAAACAAAAAAGTTACTTAACATGTGAGCATAAGTGTTTCCAGAAGAGCCGCACCTTCTCCCTCCCTACCCTGGACATGCAGACATTAGAGTGGTGGTGGCTGAGCCAGAGAAGGTGCGAGTTGAAAGAGAAAATTCCTTCTTCCTCCAGCAAACTGTCTCCAGCCAGCAGACAGGTGCCCCGGCTGTTCCCTGCTTCTCTAGCTTTCTGGCCTCCTGTCAACCAAGATCTGAAAAATAAGTCCAGCTGCACCTACATTTATGGAGGTCAGTTTAGACAAACGTGAGAACAGCTGCCAGGCGCTTCTACGTGACGCAGAGGGCTTTCTGCCATGAGTTCAACTGCTTGGTTTCTCGGGAGATGAGCCATCTTGTCAGAAGAGACAAGCTGGGCTCTCAGTCAGCCTCAGCAGGCCTGCCCCTACCTCCCACATCTGGATGAAACCCGTTTTGCCCATTTCTTAGGCTTTTCTTCACCTCTCCACATGTAAAGAATCCTTAAGCTAGCAGTATTTGCGCATACCCAGGCATATCGTGAATACCTGCCATGCAGAGTTAGAGGGTCCTTTTCATTTGGGCCACATTCAGTTACAAACACTTTTTCATTAAAAATTTTGAAATTCTAAGGTGATGAGCCAAGACATCGTGGTGCTGGAAACCTTCTTACTAATGACAGCTCGCTGGCCCTCCCTCACCCCATATTCCTGACTTTCAAAACCCAAAGAAAAGTGGGTGAATAACTATATTCACTAACTAGGTAAAACACTGCGTGCAAACAACAGAACAAGGTAAACTCAGAATGCAGAATGCAGAAATTATTACCACGGAAAAGAACCAATGAAAACCACAGAGCTCCTAGGAGACATGCCTGGGGGACTAGCCTCGAGCTGCCTCCCGCCCCGAGCCGCGGGCTCTCTGTGTCCCCCTGCCCTTCTTCCCGGCGCACAGAGGGGACCGGCGGGGCCACACCAGCACCGAGGGAAGTGGAGAGCAGACAACCACAGACGCAGCAAGCCCTGCACCGCGCAGCGGGCACCACTGGTGGTGCCCTCCGTAAACCAGGTGCAAAAACAGGTCAGCTTTTAAAAGAAGGGCTGCAAGGCGCTCAGACACACAGCGAAGCTGCACGAACACAGGGGACCGTCTGGAACCCTCTTCACATGCCGCACATCCCTCCTGAGTCTGACACGTTTAACCGTGCTCTCTGGACACAGGAGACAGCCATGTCACCGTTCCACCCCACGCCCTGCATTTGTGGGGGAGCCCACTGTCTGGCACCTCCCTTTCCCAGAAGCCTGGGGTCATCCCTGTGCCCCAGTCCCTCTGCCCGGGACGTCAGCACCTGAGGCTGCAGGAGCCACAGCAGGAGGAGGAGACAACTGGGCGGAAAAGGGCTCGCAGCCCAGCGGGGGGCAGGCAGCACAGGGTGGGGGCGGGCTGCCCATTTCCACACAGCCCACGAGCTCAGCGCCGGACCCCAAGAAGCAAAGCCCGATTTGTGCCTTCCTAGCAGGAAGGATGCTTTGATTTAAAAATAAAGCATCATGCCATCTCGTTGACAAAGCAAGGCTGCTTTGACTCCTGCTCCCGGCAGCTCTCTCCCCAGCTCCGTGTGGGCAAATCGAGAGGCAAAAACAAAGGAGGGAAATGGAAGCCTTCTTCAGAGCCAGGTGCACTGGCTGGGTTTGACTTTGGATTCTCCAAGCAAAATTTGCGTGAAAGGTTGACCCTATCCTTTGGGAAGTGAAGTTCCTATTTCTTCAGCAAAAGAGGAGGACCTTTTCTACAGCTGCTCGTCAACATGGGGGCCGCCAGAACAGGTTCACAAACGGGCCTCCCTGTAACTGAAGAGTGGCTTAGGGACAAGAAGCTGCTGTCCACGGCGGACTTATGGAAAGCACTGAGCACCTGAACAAAAGGACATCCTGAAACCACAGAGAAAGGCAGAAAGAGGGAGACGGAAAACCCAAAGATGGACACACGTGAGAAGAGTTGCTCAGCGGCCGGTGTCGTTTTGCCCTGCGAGCCACGGTGCTCTGGCTACGAGCAAGGCTGAGTCACACCATGGTGGGGGTGCCACATCCCTGCCCCCTTCAGCTCTGACAATAGTGCCACAAGCAACAGGCACTGTGTGCCTCAAGGGGCCTTCTGCACCAGAAGGATGTGGGCAGAGCCGGGGTGCAGGTCAGGAAGGCAACAGGATCACAGGAAAGGGTGCCCTGAAGAGCA
Organism: Vicugna pacos; assembly: GCF_048564905.1. Classification (NCBI taxonomy): domain Eukaryota; kingdom Metazoa; phylum Chordata; class Mammalia; order Artiodactyla; family Camelidae; genus Vicugna; species Vicugna pacos. The sequence goes on along the minus strand of NC_132993.1, from coordinate 410,637 downwards.
GAGGCAGGACAGCCACTGTCACTGGGGTGCTGCCCACAGCTGTGGTGGAAACAGGGTCACGCCGTGGCGTATGGGTAAACTCGGACACAGGAGTTTTGTTGACCCAGCGTTTCAGCAAGAGCTCCTTCACCAGCTAAATGTGAACAGGCCCCTGGCTCAAGGTGCGGCATTCTGTGCAGAAAGAACTGGTCTTGGGTCTGGTGATATCTGGCCCCTCATTCAACCCCACAGCTTTACGATACAAGTGAAGAGCAAAACTTGCATCTTCTGGAATCGTGCCTTCTGTGGGCCTTCAGCTGAGGCTGAGCGTTGAACTGCTAAATAAATACCTGGGCACAAGTGACATGGCTGGGCCACATCTAAGGCAGAGACAGCATTCCTCGTACACCGCCAACAGGAAACTGAGGTTGGTACGATCACGATCAAACAAGACCCAGGTGGCTGAGGGAGGAAACATGGCAGCATATGCCTTCAGGGGCGACCGTGGCTCCCCTGAGCTGTCCGGAGACAGGATGTGGATTCCAGGATAGGGTAGCAGTCCTCTGGGTAAGGATGGTGCAGGGAGAGGAGGCTGGGTGAACAGGACCGGGAGCATACACAGGCAGACAAGGCTACCTGAGACCTCAGGTTGGGTCCCCAAATGGGAAAACCGCACTTCCATCTCACTGTCTGTACGCACAGTTCCTCAGGATTCAGAAGTTAAACCTGTCACCTGGAGTCCTTGAGACAGTCCTAACAATGCCGGGGCCCTACTGTTGTCCCACATCAAGGCTGCACCCAGGAGGCTCCCTTGGGGCACACAGTGAACAGAGGGGGAATGAGGCACCCCTTCCTCATGACTCAACTGTGCTTGCAGCCAAAACACCATGGCTGCGTCAGGCAACACGGCCCAGCAGCTGAGCAGCCCTCTCCCTTCACATCCCTCTGTCCCTGGGTTTTCCTTTTTTCCTTTGCTCCCGCCCTCAGCACCTCCCCCTTCCTCCTTTCTCTCTGATTTCTAAAAAACCGCTGTGAACTGGCAATTACAATGGAGAGAGAGAAGTCGAGGACCAGCCCCCTCCTCATCCCACTGAAACTGCCTCCCCTAGGAGGCTGACTGGCTGGTGTCAGCTAATCCTGGTCTCTCTGACCTGTGTGCATGTGGAGGGTGGCGTCTGGCCAGGTGAGCAAACAGCCCTCGCACAAGGTGATATGCCAGTTCATCCAGAGGAAGGAAGGAACACAGCCCAGCAGAATCGGACCAGTGCACTGGTCTGGGGCAAGGTCCTGGAGGTCAGGGCAGAGTGAGTGAGGCCCCCAGGCCTCCCCAGGTGGGGCTCCCCTGGCAAGGATGACTTGTGCCTGGGGTGGCTCTGACAACGTCGCCCAGGATGTCGGGGACAAGAGCAGACACCCACCCCAGGACTCCACCCCAGCAGGCGTGGCTCTCCTCTGGGAGCACCAGCTCTCCCTCAAGCTGTGCCAGGCTGCCCACCCACCAGGAAGTGCGTGAGGACCCAGGACAGCAAGGGAGAAATTCAGGGCAACTGGCCCATATTGGCCAGAAATCTAGGGAGGCCGTCTGCCCAACGCTCCCTGCAGTTTGTTTGCTTGGGACTGGGACAGTGAACCCCACGGGAGACCAGAAGGGCAAGGATGGGAGGGGGAGACCGGCTGAGGAGGCCCCTCTCCCAGCCCTGGACCTGAATTTGACTCAGTCTCGTAACACCTATTATTCTAATCTATTATGTTCAGTAATTCCGGCCTCAAAGCCACGGAAACGCTGGCGTTTACAGGCGTTATGGTAAACCTCCGAAACAAAAAAAAGATGCGCGCGGAGCGAGGTCCTTGGGGCACAGAACGTTCCCTGGGTGGAAATGGTGAAGGCTGTGCCTGAGGGAAGGCGATCCTGGGTTTGTCCCCTCCCTCGTCCTCCCACTCCTGTCACAGAAGGAAAATGTCCGTCTGATTGTGCGGAGCTGGCCCAGGAGTTCGCGTGGTGACGCGCGGGGAGGAGGCCGCGGAGGACGGCGCGTGGGGCCGAGGCAGCGGGGGAGCCAAGGACCCACGCCCGCGCGCCCCTCCCAGTCGCCCCAGCCGCGCACGCGGGTCCCTCCTCGCGCGGCCTCCCGGCGCGGCCCGCGGCGCACGCGGCACCAGCACGCGGGGAGCGCACCCACGCAGCGCGCGTCCCCGCCGCCCCGCGGCCCCCGAGGGGCAGCGAACTGCTGCCGCGCGCGCGCGCCGGGAGCACCCGCGGCCCCCGCGCCCCCCGCGCCCCTCCCCCACCTCCACTCACTCCCGAGACGCCCCCGCCCCATTCACGCAGGCGCCCCTCCCCCACCCCTCCCCCTCGCTACCTGGGCGCCCCACGCCCCCTTCTCTCACCGAGAGCCCCTCGCCCCCGCCCCCTCACTCGGGCGCCCATCCCCCACCTCGACCCCCGACTCCGACCCCCACTCACCGAGCAGCCCCGGGAGCGGGCGGGCGCGGGGCGCGGGCGCGGGGGCGGCGGGCGGGGCGCGCGGCAGCAGCAGAAGCAGCAGCAGCAGCGGGAGCGCGAGCGGCGGCCCCATGTTGGCGGCGCTCAGTCCATGGCGGCCGCTCCTCCCCGCGCTCCCGGCGCTGCCGCGGCTTCAGCACCGGACAGCGCCGACGGCCCCGCCCCCGCCGCGCCCGGCCCCGCCCCCGACACGCCCAGTCCCGCCCCCGCCGCGCCCGGCCCCGCCCCCGACACTCGGCGCAGCTCGCAGGTCCCGCCGCCGGCACGCGGTGCTCCCCGCAGGTCCTAACCCCCGCCCGGACCCCCCCTCAACAGGGGAGAGGTCCGCGCCACCAGCTCCGGCCCTCCCAGCTCCTCCGCGGCGTCTGGGGGCGCCCAGCCCCCCCGGGCCCCGCCCCTCGCCTCCTGCCGCCCCTGGGGGCTCGGAGCCTCTCCTCCCCCGCAGGTTCCTCGGCCCCTCTCAACCTGCAGGGCCCCGGCACCCCACCCACCCCGGTTACCCCCCCCCGCCCCCGCCCTTCCCGCCAGGTCCCATGGAGTCACACTGCCCTGCCGGCCACCCCTCCTCATGGCCAAGTCAGAAGTGCACTTGCAGCGTGGGCAGCGCGTGCCCCCCACCCCGGAGGGGGAAGGGCCGTGGGAGCCTAACCTGGGGGGGTCAGTGGGGATGGAGCTGCGGCGTGGGAGCCACCCCGGTCCAGAGGTCCAGTCCTCGGGGTCTGGAACCCACCGTGGGCATACTGCCGACTCAGGTCAGCTGGGGGCCCTTCTCTCCTCCCGTGGCTGGCCCTCTGCTGGTCCCTGTCCGAGGCTCCAGCCAGGGGCGCTGGGGACCTCGTGCTCCTCCCAAGGAACTTCTACTAACTGGAGACCTGGGCATGGAAGGGGTCCTTCAGTGGATGGGGGCTGTGTGTCAGCAGACAGTGTGTGAGTGTGGCTGGCAGGTGAGGATGAGGGTGGCTGTGCTGCGCGTCCCACACACCCTACCGCAGGCTCGTCCCCTCCGTCACCCCTTGCCTGCTTCAGCGTCTGGCTCCCCAGCCTCGTCTGACCCCAGGTCAGCTCCCATTCCCATGGTGCCTCCGGCAGGCTTCCCGCAGCCTTCCCGGAGCTTCCCCACCCTGACAAGGCTGGGCTGTGCAGGCTTTGGGGCTGGGCCTGTCCATCCCACAGTTCCCAGGCCCCTCCCACCCACCCTGTTCAACAGTCTCAGTGCCTGCACCCAAAAAAGCAGTCCTGCTCCTGTGTCTCCCCTGGCCTGACAGGTGGGCAGGGAGCCTATCTTTGACCCAGATGGAGGTCCACTCTGCAGGGACACCGTCCTCCCTGGGAGGCAGCAGCCGCCTTCATCCTCGTGTTCCCACGCTCTGTTCCCCATCCCACAAGGTGGGGGGAAAGCACAGTGAATGGGCTTTTTGCAGACGGTTTGTTTAATCAGCACGTTATTTTCAGCAGCCAGACTTGGGTCAGCACCGCGGGGGTCTCACCTCAAACCAGATGTGCCTCCCGGCGTAGAGTACGTCAGTGAGATGACTCACCCGAAGACTTGTCTGAGAAAGGCCACCAGCCTTCGTTGCTCAGCTCCGCTGAGCACTCCGCCAACCACCGTGTGAGCACACGGGGCCCACCCCAAGCACGGGCTCCCAGCTGAGATACAGCCCAGTGAAGTCTGGAGGCTGCCGGACAAGTCTGTCCTCTGAGTCCGGAGAGCCGACCAGAGACATGTTTGCTGGCAAAACAGTAGGGAAAGAAAGGAAATGAGGTCAAGGTGGGCTCGAGGGCAGGCCCTGCAGTGGTTCAGGGGTACGAGGGCAGGAGGAGAAAGGGCTCAGTGTGATACCCGCCGCCACCTCCACTCCTGTAGATGCGGTCTACATCATCAGTCACCTGCCCGACTTCGAGGGGCTGCGCCCTGCCCACACGGACGCCACTGGGGCCACCCTGGGCACATCCGAGGGCATTCACGGCGGCCGGCCGTCGTGAGGCACCCAGAGGAGCCAGGGCCCCTCCTGAGCCTGAACTCGCAGGGCTGTTTACTTTCGGGGCGGGCGCCTCCTTCCTGGGCATTGTTACAGGGGCTCTGAGGAAGGGCCTGGGACTGTTTGTCCTTTCCTTGTTTGACTAGCTGCTGCCAACAAGGGTTTCTGGAACCTGGTCCTGTGTCACCCCTCGCCCCAGCTTCAGGACGCTGACACGACCCCAGGAAGGGGAAGCGGGAATCGGAGGTACAGGACGGATGCGAGAACACCACAGCGACGAGGCTCGGGGAGAAGTCCAGAACCCACGACAGGGGCAGGGAAGGGCACCCCGCTGTGACCAAAGCAGACCTGTGCTGGGCGCTGCGCCACCTGCCACAGGGCCGAGCTAGCCAACCAGACAGAGGAGCTAACAGCAGAGAAATGGAGCATGAGGGAGGGAGGGAGGGAGGAGAGGAATCTCGTGCAGAGGAACAGGCCGGTTCCAGAGGCAGCCCAGACTTCAGCGGGCAGGGGCTGTGCGCAGGTGTCCCCTGTGCTGGACCCAACACACAGGTGTATGTGCGTGTGAGAACGTGTCTGGATGCTGTACAAGGCACACAGACGCTCACACACATGCTCACTCCCTGGGCCCTTTTGGTCGGGGGGCCTCTCTCCTTATGAAAGTATCCAGTCTGTCATTGTTGCGCTTGCTAATGCTTCTAATATGCAGCCACGGTCTGCATGGGATGCGGTTGCACAGGTTAGGCAAGAACATATTTGCAGTCACAGGCCAAGGAATGACTCTTCCAAGATTTTCAAGGTCCTTGAGCCATGTGTCCCCTCAGGGCCCCACCTGAGGACGACCCTGCTCAGGGCTCACATCCCAGCCCCGAGCACACCAGCTCTGTGGCCTCATGTTGCCGAGCGGTAACAGATCAAGCTGAGGGTTCTGACTGTGTCAGTCAGGGCTCGGGACAACTTCGGAGCTGACCGGAACAACCCTGACGTCTGATTAGGGCCAGAAAGTGTTCAGAGTGGGAAGCCAGCCATCACCCCAACTCTGCTGAAAAACATGGCACAGCCACAGCTGACTTGCTGGGACAGTGGCCGTGGAAACCGTGGGAGTGGGGCTCAGATATGAGTCACAAGGCTGTTCTGCATGAGCAGCACCAACTGTGTCCTCCCTCTGGTCAGGGGCGCTTGGTGTGCTGGGCTGGGATGCCCACTGTGTTTCCCCTTCATCAGGAGCAGTTTTGCTAGGCCCAGGAGAAGGGGCCTCTGATGGGCCCTTTGGCCGCCAGCCTGGGACAGTCACAGAGCCCATCTCGAGGGCAGGAGCAAACCGTTCCCATCCCGTCCTGCAGGGGCCGGGGCCCCACGAGACTGCCCACGCTCAGCAAGGGATGTCACCCACCACTCCCAGTGCACCCTGCCTCCCTCCCCTCTGCAGCACCTCCCTGGCCCCTGAGTAACGGCTCGGTCCCCTGCCAAGTGCCACCAGACTCCAGGCCACAGCCCCAGAGTGGGGAGAGGGGAGCTGCACCCTACAGCTCGGAGGAATCCGGGTGAGCATGTAGGGGCCACATTATCGCACTTTGCCAGCCAGACAAGGGGCAGGAGTTGAGGCTAACCCGGTATGGCATGGGGCTGGTGTCCGTCCCCTCATGGCCAGCAGCAGTCAAGCTGGTCTTTCTGGGAATTCTCCCCGGACACGGGACACGTGTCCATCAGGACACGCATGATGGGTTCAGGCTTGCATGAGGCCAGGCAGGCGCTCTGTCCTAGAGCTGGGGGCCGAGTGACACGGGCTGGAGACACAGAGCTGACCCTGGCCTGCCTGGCAGCTCTGGAGCCAGGCACCCCGGCCCGCACCTGCATCTCCAGCCCTGGGGGGCCTCTGCCTCCTACAGCCCTTGGCTTCGCCTGGCTTCCCGGTGCCTGTCAGTTGCTCCACTGAAAGGTGGCTCAGCCTCAGGTTCCTTATTATTAATTTTTTCAGTAAATAAGTGGTTTATACTCTCCACTCCATGTTCAAAATGTGGTGTGTTCACTTACACTCACTCACTCCTCAGAACCACACACATGGTGCTGCTTGGCTAACACCCTTTGAATGAGCTGCTTCAGGCTTCATCTCCAAAACCAACTCTGAGCTACTTCCTTTGAACTCTCCAGGCTCTGGCTACACCATCTCCCCTTTTTTTTTATAATTTTATTTTTTAATTGAAATATGGTTGATTTCCAATGTTGGGTTAGTTTCAGATGTACAGCAAAATGATTCAGTTACATGTACAACCTTCCAGATTCTTTTCCATCGTAGGCTATTACAAGGCGCTGACTGTGGGTCCCTGTGCCGCCCAGGTGTTTTCTGCATAGCCGTGTGCAAGAGTCCTTGTTGTTAATAGACGGTGTCAGTGGTTGGTGAGAGAAACGCCTCATAACGAGGGGAGGCACCAACAGCAGCCAGGCGACCCACCTCCGGGAGGGACTGAGCTGGGGGAGATCCTGACGTCCTCCCAGGATGCCAGGCCAGTGCGGGGTGGACTCAGGGTGGCCCAGGGAGGAAGCTCCGGGGTCAGTGCCTGCGGTGGTGCCCAGACCTCTCCAGAGCAAGGGCTCAGCCGGGTGCTTGCTGCAGGGAAGAACAAATCTGACTCCAAGTTGGATCAGCTTCGTTCGCTTTAACCTTTTTATTCTGTTTCTTTTGCTACAAATTAATGACTAAGGGGCTGTTGTTGCCTGCAAGCCTCAAGCAGACACAGCCGCCCACCTCCAGGAACCCTGCCTCCCGGGGGATGAGCGCTGAGCTGAAACACCTGTTTAGCTCACAGGACGCATCCTGCCAAGGGCCCCCTGTGAATGACCAGGAAGGAAGAAATTAAGACCTCCCCTCGGAGTCTGGAATCTGCCTGCAACCAGGAAACACTTGCAACAATTTATTACCCTTTTCTTTTAACTTTACCTCCTCACCCCCACTCCTTGTTCTGTAAAAGAAAGAACGTCCAAACCTGGGGAGGACGGTTCTCTGGGACACTGTCCACCACCTTCTCAGTCTGCTGGATTTCTGAATAAAGTCGCTATTCCTTGTCCCGACAACCTGCCTCACGACTTAGTGGCCGGTCGTGCAGCGCGCAGGACGAGCTTGGACTTGGTACATGCTGACTGGTTGCTCTTAGGGTGTCGATTCCAGAGGTTTTGGCAACCCGAAGGCTGCATGTTAATTCGGTGCTGTTTTTTCACTCAGAGGAAGTCAGAGGCCGCAGGCATCAGCCCTCCTTCTCCCGAATGTGAACCTGGCGGAGTCACCTTCTTCCGACAGGCTGGGTGTTCTAGGTGGACAGGCGGCACATGAGGGCCGCCTGGCTGGAAGTGCCCTGGCAAAGCAGCAGGGACACCACGTGAGGCTCGGGCGCTGCCCTCAGCCCGGGGCCACCCACCGTCATCTGCTCCCCAAGTGACCTGGGCCCACAGGGACCACATCTTCTTCAGACCAGCTCTGCTCTGGGCTGGGCTGGGAGCTGGGCGTCTGCAGTCTGATGTGTCCACCTCCTTTGGCCACTTCCCATCAGAGGGCTGAGGGTTGCTGTTTGGGTTTCAGAACTGGACTTTGCTCAGAGCGAGGCTTCATTCACAAGGACAGTGCCCTGATGTCTCCACTTCGTCTACTAGCCTAAGGCTCACAGAGGACCCAACAAGCCGTAACCCATTAACCTGCAGTCCCCTTTGGAGAGGCAAGTGTCTCTCTGATCAGACGGAGCAGACGTGAGAACACAGCAGGTGGGAGGTTAAAGTCCTAAGCAGAATTGAATGATGCTGATTGAGGTAAACGAAAACCAAATCAACACAGATCTGCATCTGATCTGGACTCCCAACAGGTGGCGTCTGAGAACCAGTAACCTGGAGTGGCTGGAGGAAATCCCAATTTGAATGTCATGCACCCTCACCTCCATTTACAATTAAAACCGGAATGCCGCCACCTGAGTGCCACCTTGGCGACAGCAGCACGTGGGAATTCTCAGCAGGCAGGTCTCCTCGGCTGGCACCCACCCAGCGGGACGCTGCCGTGCACGGGGTGGCTGTCAAGTCCGTCCCCCAAAAAGGGCGAGGGGAAGCATTCGCTGTCTCCTCCTGCATCTCAGAGGTGCTTCACATCTGATACCTTGCTGATGTGAAATGATTGCTGTTGTTACTCAGATTTCAGAGATAAAGAAAGTGTCGCAGCTACCAAGAGGCTAAACCAATATGTCAGGCCAGGTTTAACTTCAAAGCCAGGCTAGAACGTCCCCAGGGGTGACGCACAGAACTCCAGACTTGAGAAGCTCCTGGCACAGAAACTTTCTAGGAGAGTGGGTTGTGTTCAAGGACCACAAGAACAAACCTGAAGGGGCAATAAAAAGTGCCTGCCATGGGTCCATCCGCATCAGACATAAATGCACTCATTCATGACGATCCCATTGGGGGCTTTTAGGGGTTTCTGGGGCACCAAGCCGTTCTCCTAAAAACCGGTGAAGTAAAGGAATCAAAGTGTTCACCCTGACTTTTCCATGAATAAAATTTGAGAGTAACCAAGTGGTTACTGAAGGAAAGTTCTTTGCAGGAAAAAATCCAGGTGATCAATGCAAAGAATGATAGAGTCCCAAAACCACCGCCGTGCGGCTCCTGGTAAAATAGCAGCTCAGGAGAACACCACTCGGATGCTGGCAATGGAAAGGAGCCAGGGCATCATCAGCGTGGCAAAGGAAGGGCTCTCCCCTGTCTCCCCAGCAGAGAACGTCGATGCAGACAAGGGAGCCTCCGCGGGAGTCCAGGAGTCCACTGGGGAGTCCAACACGCTGCTGGGGCAAAGACGCACGTCATCTCACGCCATCAAATCAAAGACAGGCCACACGCCCTGTGCCGACGAAGATGCCAGCAGTGGGTGCCCCTTGAGGGAGGGGCTGGGGCTTTCCGGGTGACAGGGATGTTCTAGCCTTGAGTGGACTAGGACTATGTGGTTGAGTATATTTTTCAAATCTCATCAAAAGGTACACTTAAGATCGTTGTGTTTCACTGAATGTAAATTACTCAGGTTTTAAAACACAATACCAAAGTATGAAAACGAATACATGTGTGTATGCAAGACTGGGACACTGTGCTGTGCACCAGAAACTGGTACATTGTGACCGACTGCACTCCAATAAAAAAATACACTTTTTATAAAAAAAATAAAATGTACACTAACATAATCAAAAAAATAAAACTAAAAAGCAATCCCAGCTTCTCTGAACTCAGACGTCTGTGCTCCTGCAATGACTCGAACTATGGCGGTGGAGACCCCCACCACCACCTCCCCTGGCGTGGCCCGCGTGGGGACAGGTCGTGGGGAAGATGCAGGTTGTCCTCACGACCATGACAGGGTGCTTGTGAAAGGACACGAGGCCCGGGGCTGGCGCGGCCCACAGCAGTGGAGAGGTACTTCTGAGACAGTGTCAGGATGTGGAGGCAAACTTTCTGACCATTTGCTGGATAAACCTAAAAGCTGCCAATTTTGTGAGGTCGTAAGTCAAGAGATTTTCCAGCTACAAGACAGACTGCTTGTCCATTTGCCTGAACCCGAGCAGGCCCGAGGTTCCATGCAGACTGGGAGCCTGCCCTCCTACAGTGTCTGCCTGACACACTTTGTCCAGAGGCAGGACAGCCATCTGCCCACGCCAGTGACGGCTTCTGGAGGCCAGAGTCCCAGAAAACTGGGCTGAGGCCGAGGAAAGCTTTTAGGTTCAGGTGTGAAGGGAAACCGCTCTGCGTTTGCTGCGCAAACCCGTGGGCTGCCAGTTCCTGCTGACCCCCGGCCAGGGTCTCCCACAGGAGCACACGCCAGTGCCTCGCGGGCAGAAGCTCCTAGGCAGACACTGGTGTCAGAGCACAGAGAAACCCGAATTAGGAAACTTCGCCTTGCTCGGAGAAAACACCAAACAGGCCTGCAGCATGACGGAGAAGGCAACAGGAGACTAGCAAGACAGCCGCAGAAATTAACCCATTTTCAGAAATGTCCTGTTTTCTGGAGGAAGCGTGATTTGGTCCCAAGTTAGCCATAGAAGGTGTCGTGACACCCAGGAGACTAGGCAGACGTGGAAGCACATTCCTGGGCCCTCCGGGGGGCACTGGCTCAGGCGTGGGGGGCAAGGAGCTGAGCCCCAGGAGCCCCGGATGTGGCCCCAGGGCCCTCTGGGGAGACACTAGGCAAGTCACATCCTTCTTTCTGGGGACCTGACCTCTCAGTCACTCTTGGCTCCAGTCTGGGACCTGGGCAAACGACTGTGACTTCTCACTGGGGCCACTTCCCTGAGGCAATCATCCTGGACTTATGTGCTGCACAGACTATTGTGGGACGCCCTGTCCAGGGACCCTCTCCCTGCCTCTTGGGCAGGAACAAGGCCTCTGATTTGCCCGTCTGATGACCACTCACCACCAGCAGGTCCTACTGTTCAGGGTCCTGTGACCCATGGCCATCAGCTGGGGAGCCCCCGGGCCTGCTCTGGGACACCGGGGCCTGTGCCCGGGGCAGGCTTCTGGCCTGTGCACACAGCCCTGCAGTGGGTTTTCTGGCCTCACAAGGTGTCCACACGCACACCCATCTGAGCCTCCCCCATGTCTGCAGGCAACCGTCGCACCTTCACTCCACGCAGCCAGTGCGTCCCCCAGGCTCCTCAGGGCCGCCCGTGGGCACGTGTGCGCGGCTGCGTCCCAGGCGATAACACTTCTGTCCCCAGGGGCACCTTTGCTTTCCCCCACTCCCTCACGTAGATTTTGTTTCTTTCAATTTTTGTCAAATACTAAATACAAAAGAATGTTTGTAACACACATAAGGCAGAGAGACTAACAGAACTATTTCTAGTTTAAGAAACATTTCTGTCACTGCCTTTGGAGACTCCTAACTGTCCTCTCATAAGCAGTGTTCTGGCTTTTGTCTTTATTTTTCCCTTGTTTGTCAATATATTACCATCGCACATGTGAGCATAAGCAATACAGTGCTCAGTTTTGCATGTTTTAAACCTGCTCCCCAGTGAAGTAGGAGTTATGGCCCCGGCTCCCATGGCCGCCTGCCCTCCCCGCAGAGAATCTGAGCCGTCCCCTCCTTGCTGTCACAGACCTGAAGCTCCACGTCCCGACTCCGCGTCCCCACGCACGTGCAGGGGCTTCTAAGGGTGTATGCCTCCGACAGGACTTTATCACCTATTCTGGCCTAACAGAAACTGAATTATATTTGTTGACAAATTGGACGATTTCACACATCAAGATAAGAGATAAAAGAAAACCTGACTACTCTGAAAACTTGTATGCAAATTAAAAAGCCAATTAACCGCCTCCCACAAAGAAAACAAACACCAAGCTCACAGTTTTAGCTGAGTGCCACACGTCCAAGGAACTATTTCTCGTCTTGCACAAACTCCCCCAGGAGCACAGAAAGAACACGCCTCGGTTCATCTCATGAGGTTTGCCTGTTCTTGACACAAACAAGGCAAGAGCAAGAAAGGAAAAAACCACAAATTCACCAATATAAAGTATAGCTTAGTTAGCAAAGGTGTTCAGAAAGTCATGTGTTCAAAGTTAGCTAAAGGAAGCCACCTTACCTCCCAGTTCTCAGAACCCTAGATGCTCAGTAAGTGTGGTAAATAGCCCACTTCTTGCCTTCCTAGAGGGACAGGCACTGAAGCACCGGTGTTCTCTCCTCATCTGCGGGGGGCCGAGGACAGGACGTGCACAGGTTTGAAGCCGCTCCCTCCTCCCACCAGGCCCGGACAGCGGCTGACGGGGTCCGCGTGTGGAGACCACGGTGGCTGAGGGAGGGTGAGGCGGGGTCATGGACAGGCAGCCCACCCCCGCCGGCCCAGCCGCTCCGTCTGTGGCTCCCCTCCTCCTGGGAGGAAGGCAGGCTCACCTCAGAACGCAGCCCTTGTCCCTGAAGGGGGACAATGCACACCAACATCTTAAAACACACAAATCGGTGTTGTCATTGCTTTATTACTTGTAGTCTGCAAGCAATTATTAAATATAAAAGTCACTTTAAAAACAGCTAGGTTTGCTAGAAAAGTATCTTTGCACCGTGGGTTTCCGCACCATGATACCTGGAGTCCTTTACATTACGTATATTATTTACACAGGCTCTGGGCAAAAGTGTAAGGACTTCCGAGTTTTCTACTCACACCCACCCCGAATAAATCCCACGCTTTCATTATTGATGGGTTATTGACATTAAAAACACTAGGAAAATACACATTCATTTCGCTTTCTGTAAGTCCTTTTTCTCTATTTTTACACGACCAAAGATGTGGCCTTGGTTATGAATTCAAAAGTGCTCCCAAAGTTCTTGATGATGATTCATAGAGAAATCTGAAACACAAAGAAAGAAGGAATTAGCTACGGAAACAAGCGACAGATGCTCGGTGTTTAAATTCTGTTAATATCCTTTCCTTCTCCGTAGGGTAAGTTTTGAACTTCTAAGCCCTCTTTCCTCTCAATTAACTAAACACAAGTCAAGTTCTCACCTTAGAAATGGTATTTGTAACAAAGGAATCTTGTAAAATGCTTGCATTTCTGAGATTTTTACCATGTCCTATGACAGTAACTTATCAATTATCTAGTTTGTAATTCTGATGACCTTGCTTCATGTCTGGACTGACAAGTGTTTTCAGAAATACACAGTCTTGTTTCCTCCAGATCAGAATATCACTTCCCTCTTCCCCACATGCCTAGAAATAGAACAAGTTCATAAAACCTAGAGTCTGTTGGGTTTTTCCCTCAAATGTCCTTTTGAAATTGTACCATAAACAGTCCAGTCTCTAGAATAAAGCGTGTAACTGAGTGCATGTGTTTGGCTCACAACCAAGGACACCCAAGCCCCCGCTCCAGTGCCCAGCTGAGGCCCACAGAGGCACGGCACCGGTCCTGGTCAGCGGGCACTGGAGGGACATTCCCCATGTGGGAGGGGCTTTCTCTTTCGGCTCTGACCCCCGCAGAAGACACATGCTCTCCGGGGCCAGGTTCCCACAGGGCCCAGCCCTCCCCAGGAGGCCTGGACAGAACAGCGGCACCGCAGGGCACTGCCCTCCAGGCCCCAAGGGGTGGCTGTCCAGCCAGCAGCTATGCGGCCCCAGCAGGACTCAGCAGAGCGCCAGCTCTGGCCCGGTTTCTCCCTCAGCACCTCCCTACGGACAGCTCCTCCGTCCCCCAGAGATGAGACGTCCAGCAGTCCCAGCACAAGGTCTGAGGACTTCGTCCGGGAGCCAGCTTAGCCCTGGGCGTGTGGTCTTCCACAGGGCAGTGCTGCTGTCACCCAGAGCTCACCGCCACCCTCTCGAGCCCACAGTCCATCACACCAGCACTCGGACAGGACTCGTGGCTGCGCTTCAGTGTCATAGTCACTGTGGGGCTTCTTCCTCCTGACAGAAGCCACAAACACTCTGGAAATGTTCACCAAAGGACACTGGGGAGCTGGCTTAATGCCTGACAAAATGGACATCACGGGGGAAAGTACTACTAGAGAAAAAGAGGGACCTTTCATAACAATAAAAGGGTCAATTCACCAAGAAGATGTATCAGTTCTAAACGCATATGCTCCCAATATGGGGATCACAAGATACATAAAGCAAACCCCCGTATCAGAAATGGGCAGGCCCAGCAGAAAAGCATCAGTGAGGACACAGCTGATCCCCACAGGCCCTGCACCCAGCAGCAGCACCGTGCACGCTCCTCTCAAGCTTGCATGGATGCTCACCAAGACAGGACACACCCTAGGTCACGAAACACATCTTAACAGATTTAAAAGAACAGAAATCCACACAGCGTCTACTCTCAGACCAGGTGGACTTAAACTAGAAACCAGTAACAGGAAAATAACTGGAAAATCCTGACGCGTGTGGAGATTAAACAACACACTTCTACATAACACAGGGGTCAAAGCAGAAATCTCAAGAAAAATCTTAAAGTATTTTTAACTGAATGAAAACAAAAACATAGCACTAAAGTCCGTGCAATGCAGCAGAAGCTGTGCTTAGCGGGTACATGACGGCACCGGGGGGCCTGTCAGAGGAGACGAAATTCCTAAAGTCGTATCTCAGCCTCCACCTTGAGAACCAGAAAAAAGGAGCAGGTTAGACCCAAAGCCGGCAGACGAAGAGAAACAGTAACAATCAGAGCAGCAATCAAAAAACCGCAAACAAGAAATCAACAGAGAAAGTCGATGAAACCAAAAGTTGATTCTTTGAAAACTTAATGCTATCAACAAGCCTCTAGCCAGGCTGAAAGACAAAGGGAGAAGACATGAATCACTAGCATCAGAAGTGGAAGAGGAGACATCACTACAGGGCATTAAAAGGACGCTCAAGACACACTATGCCCACAAAGCAGACAGCCTCGACGAGACGGGCCAACCCCTGAAAGGCACAGTCCACCGAGACCGACTGGGGAAGAAACAGACCATCTGAACAGGCTTCCGTCCGTCCCAAAGTCTGCAGGAGAAAGCCCCAGATCCAGATGACTCACCGGGGAGTTCTGCCAGGCATCTGAGGACAAAGCCGTCCCAGCTCTTTCCTTCTTTTCTGTTTGCTTTAACTGAAGCATAGCTGGTTTACAGTGTTGTTAGTTTCCGGTGTACAGCATGATTCACCTGTACACACATATATATTCCTCCTCATGCTCTTTTCCATCATAGACTATTACATGATATTGAGTACAGTTCCCTGTGCTAGACCGGAGGTCCTTGTTTATCTATTTTATATATAGTAGCATCTGCTAATCTGGAACTCCCAATTTATCTTTCCCCACCCCTTTGCCCCCCTGGTAACCATAAGTTTGTATTCTATGTCTGTGAATCTGTTTCTGTTTTGCAAATAAGTTCATTTATGTCCTTTTTCTCTTTTTTTAAGATTCCACATACGAATGATATCATATGGTATTATTCTTTCTCTGTTTGACTTATTTCACTCAGTATGACTATTTGTAGGTCCACCCATGTTGCTGCAAATGGCATTATTTCATTCTTTTTCATGGCCGAGTAGTATTCCAGTGTGTGTGTGTGTGTGTGTGTGTGTGTGTGTATAACTTCTTTATCCAGTCATCTGTTGATGGACATGTAAGTTGCTTCTGTGTCTTGGCTATTGTAAATAGTGCTGCTATGACCATTGGGGTGCATGTATCTTTTCAAATTAGAGTTTCCTCCAGATATATGCCCAGGAGTGGGATTGCTGGATCATATGGTAACTCTATTTTTAGTTTTTTGAGGAACCTCCATACCATTTTCCATAATGGCTACACCAAACTACATTCCCACCAGCAGTGTAGGAGGGTTCCCTTTTCTCCACACCCTCTCCAGCATTTATTGTTTGTGGACTTTTGAATGATGGCCATTCTGACTGGTGTGAGGTGATACCTCATTGTAGTTTTGATTTGCATTTCTCTGATAATTAGCGATATTGAGCATTTTTTCATGTGCCTATTGGCCATCTGCATGTCTTCATTGGAGAATTGCTTGTTTAGGTCTTCTGCCCATTTTTTGATTAGGTTGTTTGTTTCTCTGTTATTGAGTTGTATGTGCTGTTTGTATATTCTGGAAATTACACCCTAGTCAGTCACATTATTCATAAATAATTTCTCCCATTCCATAGGTTGTTTTATTTATGGTTTGCTTTGCTCTGCAAAAGCTTGTAAGTTTACTTAGGTCCCATTTGTTTATTTTTGCTTCCATTTCTATTGCCGGGGTAGACTGCCTTAGGAGGACACTGCTATGATTTATATGAGAAAATGTTTTGCTTATTTTTCCTTCTAGGAGGTTTATGGTATCCTGCCTTATGTTTAAGTCTTTAAGCATTTTGAGTTTACTTCTGTGTATGGTGTGAGGGAGTGTTCTAACTTCACTGGTTTGCATGTGGCACCAGTTCTTTATAGTCTCTTTCAGAATACAGAAGCGCAGGGAATACTTCCTAACTCATTCTATGAGGCCAGCATTTCCCTAACAGCAAAGCCAGAAAAAGACATTACAGGAAAAGAAAACCAGACCAATCTATCTTATGAACCTGGATCCAAAAATAATCAACAAAATATTAGCAAATCAATCACAACAGTGTACAAAGAAAGTACACACCATGACCAAGTAAGATTCATGCCAGGCATACGAGGCCGGTTCAACACCCAAAAATCAGCTGATGCAAAACTTATCACATCAGCTGGCTAAAGAAGGAACATCACACAATCCTATCAGTAGATGAGAAAAGCATTTAACAAAACCCAACACTCACTCAGGACAAGAGCAACCTGCAAACTAGAAACAGGGGGACATCCTCAACCTGATAAAGAACACCTACAGCCAACACGTGCCTCCTGGTGGGAGACGAGCAGCCTTCCCACCAAAGTCACACACAAGACAAGTGTGCCCCACCATCGCTCCTTCTCAGTGCCGTCCTGGGGGCCCGGCTGATGCCACAAGACAACAGAAAGGGAGAGAAGCACACAGACGGAGAAGGAAGAGGTCCTTGTTCGTAAGTGAGCAGTCAGGAGTTTGAAAGCCCTTTCTAGAGCAGAAAGTAGCTATGGGAAGCAGCTGATTTCCAGGTGAACAAACTAATCACCTGGCTCAGAGCCCTGTAACATTCGACCATATAATGTTCAGAAAACTGCAGGAGAACACTGCTTCTCTGGCTGGTCTGGTCAAAAGTCTGTAATAAATTGCACAGCATGACAGAAACAGTATATATAGCAGCAAAAACAGCCCAGTGAACACATTCCTAGGAAGCAGGCCCTGTGGCAGCGACGAGCCACCCAGCAGGTAAGAAGGGATGCGTAGCCCTCCAGCCTCTGGAGGGGGGGCTTTCCCGTTCCCGATGGGGATACTTGTAAACAGGGTAATTATGTCTCCGGGACGCCCGTGGTTTCAAAAATACAGCAAGCCACCAAAAATAATCTGTCTAGGTTTAAAGCCATATAAAATGAGTGTGTATGCCCTTACTTTTCTAGGGTAGAATTTTGCAAATGACAGTTTTGTTTCTGCTCCTAAACACAGAATGAGGAAGTAAATTAAACATATGCTCAAGGAGTTCTGCCAACAAAAATGTTTCCATCTTTTCAATCCCCAGTTTTCTACCTGGCTGTAATGAGCGGAAATGAAAGCGTGATCTGAAACACACCTAAGGGGAACCAGTGGTCCTCAGATGACCAGACCTGGGTGTAGCCGTGCTCACCTCTCCCTGCTGTCCTCTTCCAGAGTGATCTCCATGAATGCCTTCAGTTTCCTGTGAACAGTTGCCGCAACATCCTGCACTTTTGAGCTCTTAAGTTTACCTGTGGGGAAAGGTACGTTAAAGACAGAAAAAGACTTGAACTCTGCACAGAAAGCACACTTGCTCTGTCAGCATGGGTGCAGCTTCAGCAGGACTGAGCCTCCTACCCTTCCTGTTGAGTAAACCCACCTACTGACCTGTGGACCACTAATAATCCCCTGTAAAGGGGTCAGAAGGACCACTGGATGTGTATGAAAGCACCTCACCAGCTCTGGGGCGGCCCTGTGGCCCCATGAGCTCTGTCCCCGCAGCCCGGGCCCCAGGAGTTCTACGTCGGCCATCAGACTTGACGCTCACCTGTGCCCCCCAAGAAACACACTTCAGGGTCATCATCTGTGTGGCACGAGGACTCCCAGCGCCCAGCCTCTGTCCCACACCCTCCGCACTCCCCAGCCTGCTGATCACCACCAGGGGCTCCCTCGGGCAAGTCTTCCTGGGTCAGACTAGCTAGACATTTGTGGTGTCATCAGTGTGCAGCCATACTATGCATTCAGGCTTGTGGGTGGAGCTTGTCCTGAGAAAAGCATGCTCTACGTGTAATATGTTACTCAGAAAATAATTTCAACTTTAGTAAAACTGAACAAAAAATACAGAAACTTAACAGTAGTCCATCGACAGGGACATTACTGTATTTTACACCGAGATAAGCCTTTCATAGGTATCTCCAGTTATTCTTCTATACTGTTTCCACTGGTTGGGAAGTCAGAATAGACAGGGTTAAAGCTCAAGCAAAACAGCAGACACATCAAAGTTAATTCCAAACACACCACCGTGAGCAAGCACAGACACAGAGCTTTAAGCACACACAACAATGGTAACACACGACAAGCCAACAGAAACTCAGCTCCGAGGCAGAGAGAAGGGGCGTGGATGGGAACTGCATTCAGAGGGTGAGCTGGCAGCCAGCAGTGGACTCCTGGGGCAGCAGGCGTCTAGAGCACGTGAGAGCCTGACCAGCAGGGGCCTCTTCCCAGATATTCCCCACAGTTCTACATAAGACACGCCTAGCAAGGGCCCAGACAGGAAGTGGCAGGAAGTGTAACCAACCTTTATTAATAACCAGAATAATGTGTGTAACAGCTGTGAGACATACAATGCCTTCAATATCGTCAGAAGTGACACATGCCTTCAATTCATCTAAAAATGACCTGCAAAAATGTAATAAACACCAGAAGTTACTCCACAGTATATATTCCAATACTTTATGCAAAGACAAATGCAGCCAAGGTCCATGAACCACCATGAGCTCCAGTTTTCAGGCACCGCGGGAGGCTGATTACCTCCTTCCACCTCTGTGAAGCAAGCCCCTCACACCGGGGACTCTGGAGTCAGGTGACAGCGGTGGAAGGAGTCCCTGGACGTCCTGGAAAGTGAAGAAGCTACCCTGCATGCTCACAACGCACACAGGAAGGATTTAATGCTGCTGACAGATAATTCACTGCTGCTAAAAGTGACGCTCTCTGAAGTTTTCAGTGGACACATCTGCCATTAATGTCCACTGGCACTGGACCCCGGCAAGCACTACCCCTCTGTGGCCCCGCAGCCCTGCAGGCGCCACAGAGACCCTAGAGTGTGGGTCACGGGACAGAGGGCCCAGAGGAACGAGGAGCAGCCGTGTGCCGAGTGAACGCCACACCGCAGTTTAACCAAGTCAAGCATTTCCGAGGTGCGCATTGTGGAAGTGTTTTAGTGCACGTTAACAGCCAAAGTGTTTCCTTCTAACTGAACTTCAGTTACAGTAACTGTAACCAGAGACTTTGGATGAATATATTTCACAGAAAGTTACAATCTCTCTTTGAAGTATAGTGTTAATATTTTTAACTGCTGATAAGATGAGAAAAAATTGTATGGAATGTGTTTCTTAGGAGAAAGATGCCCTTCTGAGGGGCGGGGAGTGAAGGGAGCAGCACTCCAGCTGCAGAGAGGTCACGGGAACACCGGGGTCGCGGCCGCCCAAGGAAGAGGGTTACCTGACTGCGCTCGGAGCCTTCAGTACTATTCCTATTAAACACCTTGAAAACGGTGGAAGATCCGAGAGACACGTCGGCGGGGCAAGCTCTTCCGTATCTGAAACCTAAACACAAAAGTGAGTCGGTAACTGAAAACTGAGATGGAGACCGGGCCGATCGGGGGTCTCACGGCAAGCGCTTCGGGTTTGCGCCCACACTCGAGAAAGAAAGGCTTTCGGGAGCCTCAGGATAATGACCTTTTACTAACTGCTGTAATGCTCACCATAATTAGGACCAACCTGTCCCTACGCCCACGGCTGCCTCACCCAGCTAGATGGAGGTGAAGGAAAAAGACGTCACCAGCAACCTTGCTGTTGAACCAAACCTTTCATGTTGATGTTTTCTGTAAACGATGTGTTTTTATGTGAAGCAAACTTAACTCATTACTTTTATTAGTACAGATTCTGTGAGGCAGTAAAATACTAAATATTTAAGTTGAATAGTAACTACTTTCAACTTTGTGGGCAAAACAGTCTCTGTCACAACTACTCAGTTCTGCTTTTGTAGCACAAGCACGCGGGAAAATGGGGCGGGGTGGGCGTGGCCGTCGGTGGAGGTGGGAGTGGCCGTGGGCACCAGGTGGTCGTGGAGGTGAGCAGGGGTACAGGGTGGGCCAGGGGACAGAATGGGTGTGGTCGTGGGGTGGCAGTGGCTCTGGGTGCAGGGGTGGGGCGGGCTTGGGCATGGCCGTGGGGTGGCCGTGGGCGTGGTCGCGGGCTGGCTACGGCGCGCTCACAACTTCATTTGCAACACCAGGGCGGCCCAGGTCGGCACGTGGGGAACAGGTGTGCTGTGCAGCTTGCGGGGCGGACACTCCTAGGTCTTCTGCCATGCGTGAAGCGGCGCTCACCCTCCCAAACCCAGCTGGCCCCCCATCAAGCTTTCAGGAGGCCTCAAACTCCAATCCCGTTTCAGAGCCTTGTCAACTTCTCTCATAGCCATGATTTTATAATACAAAGTTTATGCAAATACATCTGCTTGCATTTATATAATTCAACGATACTTTCTGCCAGATTGCATCTTTTCATACTTAGAAAACACGTGGGTATTTTTGCTGTCTTAAGCCCCTGGTTCAAGCCCTGGCTCACTGCCTCCAGGAGTCCACAGGATGGAAGAACGGTTCTGTTTGGACCTGGATTATCACCAAGTGTGTCCGTCTTTAACCAAGGAGGCCGATCACATGAAAGAGGCTGCTGCTCTCCTGACAGAGCAGGAGTGAAGACATTGTCTCTAGACTGAGAGCATGAGCTCACACTGCCTATGCTTAAACATAAAAGAAAACTCAGAAAAGCAAGGCTTATGCTACAGTGAGGCAAAGGCGTGACCTCCTGAAAGTGCAGCCCACGAGCACACCGCTCACCACGACTACGGCTTCCTTCGCCTTCCGGGAGAAGGGGGCTTAAGAAATGTATCAAATCACTTAAGTCTCCAAGCACGGCAACCGAACAGCTCACAGTGAAGGACGTGCCCGACAGCATCCCCTCACCCCGTAGCTCCCAGTGGCCACGTGACGCGACCACGCAAACCAGCAATGAGGCTGTGCGGTGGCTGTGGACAAGCACATCTCCCACTGAATGGGAGTTCCCATAAAATACTTGGGAAAAGATACAAACGTGCTCCTGAGAGGTCAAAGCGAAACAGCAGTTTCAGGACCAGCGCACTTCACCTTTCGCAGCCGGTGACTCATCTCGACCACAGACGCGGCAATCAGAGTGGAGAACACACCGCGGTGGATGGGCGTGTCCATGTGCCAAGACTGGACCGAGGTGATGAACTCATGTAGAGGTGTCTGAACAGAATAAAGCAGCTACAAAAAGCACAAGCACATCAGTCATTTTTAGTGCCCGGAAAACCACTGCCCTCCCCCGAGCCAGGTGCCGGGCCGTCTGCCCACCCTCACACGCGCCATCCTCTCTGCTGCTGCCGGCACCGGGCGAGAAAGCCCACGGGGACCGCCTCTAGACCTTCTTTCCCCAGAGCAAAGAAAACGCCCCCAAAATGGGAGTTTCAATAATATTAATAAAGAAAACAGCAGGAAGAAAGGGAAGAGGAGCATCACTGGCATTAAGGGAGATGTCAACTCTGGGACCATGTGTTCTGAACAGGGCTGCTGCCCATGGTGAGAACAGATTTGGGCACAAATTTCATAAACCGGTCCCAGACACTTGGACCAACTCATCAAAAATAGGAATGTTTCAAATTAAGCTGGATATGAACTAAGCTATGGAAAACAAGCCCACAGCTGTCACTGACCTCCATCAGCTAAAAACAGCATAAAACTGAGTTTCCACAGTTCACAACATCCTCCCGTTTAAGCATCTTAAACCTTCACTAATGAAGGTGACCCCTGCGAGCCTCCCACAGTGAGTTCTCTGGGCAGGTGAGCGCCCTGCTGCTGGCCACGGGCCTCACCCTAGGACCACCTGCTGCAGCACTGACAGTCTGGGTGGGTTCCCGGCCCACGAGCAGAGCAGAGGGACTGTCTCTGAGCGCTGCCCTCTGGAGAAGGCTGGCTCCAGGCAAGCCCTCCTACCTGCGCCGAACCTCACCCGGCGCCTGGCGGCACCTGCAGGGCCACGGCCAGCGTGGGAGCAGACCTGGCCTCGCTCTGCACACCCAGCCAGCAGCTGTTCTGATGACCTCGCCCTGGGGAGGCGCCCGCACCCGCAAGCCTTCTTCTGGTTGCTTCCTGAAGCTCCGGGCCATACATTCCAGCATCTTCTGAAACACCTTCTGGACCATATCGAACAGCCACGCGACTTCTTCCTCTGAGTCTGTTTTCTGCATCAAGGAATTTGCAGTGACCTCTTTCAGAATGCCAAGGAGCAACGAAACATAAAAGAACCCCTTCACTGCAAAGAAAATTGGAAAAAACTGTTACCTAATCTCACAGTTCAGTTGAAACCATTTCACTTTTCTCACTTAACACACGTATGTCATGTGACTTAACGGGGCCAGTGTGAGCCAGCGCCAGGTTGACCGGATCAGCGTGAACCAGCCCCGCAAGCTGCCCTTCGTGAATATCAAACAGCAGCGCACTCGGCTGAGGCGCTCAGGACCTCTGCCCGGGACAGCGTCCTTCCCTGGACACCTCGTCTTCTCACGTGTCAGGTCTGAGATGGGTGGCCCAAGAGCTTTCTAAACATACCTGGAATCTCCAAGGCCAGCTCTGCTACCCCCAACACTGTGTGGTTTATGGTGTCTTTCTCTCCTTTCTTGTGTGGCGCTGATATGGTACAATGTTTCCAGTGTGTGAACTTAGTCCTACAGTTCCTCCTGGACACCTTCAGCTCTCCTTTTTGTCTCCCTGCAGGCCAGCCTGTGGGCTGAGCCACGAACAGAGCCAGCAGCACCGCCCCTGCAAGCCCTGGGAGCATCCCGTCGTCCGAGTCCCACACTGGGCCACACGCCGCTCACACCTTCAGGCCTGTGTGCATGGGTGCCTCCCTCTGACTGGGCAGCAGCCATGATGCTTACATACATTTACAAACTACACTCACACTTTTTTTAAAACCTTGTCATACGGAAAAGCACAGAAACAATGTTCCTCATAAAAGATTATTATCTACAGACTTGAGGTTGCCAAGGGGCGGGGGCAGTAAGGGACAGAAACTGGGGTTTCAAAACGTAGAACAGACAAACAAGATTATACTGTGCAGCACAGGGAAACATACCCAAGATCTTACAGTAGCTCATAGCAGAAAAAAATGTGACCATGAGTATATATACGTTCATATATAACTGAAAAATCGTGCTCTTCACTGGAATTTGACACAACATTGTAAAATGACTATAACTCAATAAAAAATGTTAAAAAAAAAGATTATTATTCAGGTGACAAAGCAGTGTGGCCTCTTCTATCTTATACAGGGACCAAGCCTCACATGGCCCTCATTTATGAAAGAGACTAGAATGACACAGAAAGCTCTGCTTGAAACAGAGACAAGAGACTGACCCCAAATTCACATTTACCTGCTGAAGCAAGTACAGAGACTGGTCACGCTCCAGTCGCGTTTAGCCCTCAGCAGGTGAATGGCCTGCCAGGATGAAAGAGTTGGGAGAACCTTTGCAAACGTAACAGAAACTTTCAAGAAATTAATCTTGAGGAAGGTAGAGGGGCACATATTCTCCACATATGTAAGCCCTACAGTGAACAGCCAGCAAGGGGCCAGCCCCGCGGAGCCAACGTGCAGGTCACGGGGTCTGAAGACAAAGGGCCTGTCCTCTCTGTCCACCCTCAAGGTCACCGTGCAGCCGAAGAGCCTTGCCCTTAACTAGTGTCTTTACTTATGGACGGAAAGCTGAAAGGCTGGAAGTCACGCACTATATTCAGGCAACGCGTGTGCATACGGTCAGTGGTTAAGAATTCACAGCTGTGGGAACTGGAAGCCCTCACGCTGGAAGTGCCTGCTTCTCTAGAGTGGTCAGGGCGCCCGGTGGCTCAGCCGGGGTGGTGGCCCCAGCAGGGAGGGCCTCAGGGACCAGCGTCTGTGCACAAGCAGCAGTCAGAGGACGCCATGGACCTGGTCGCTTCTGGCCCCAACAGACACGTGCTCCGTCCAGGCAGGTCCCCAGCTCCGCACGGGGAGCCGTGGCCTCCACACTCTCCCTTCACCTTCCTGTCTAAGATGAGGTCCATCATGCCCTGTAATATTTATATTAGGAACTTCACTTTCCTCTTTAATTGTGTCGATTCTTTTTGCAAGGGTTAGTACTTCTCGGTGTTCTGTCACACGGCACCGCCTCATCGTCTGCCCCAAGGCACCTTCTCCCACAAATGATTTCGCAGAATGCGTGGTGCTTTTCGAAACGCACGTGTTACGTTACAGCAAAAGCATCTGCGTTTCTGTGAACTTGGACTCTTACATGTGGTTACGTGTGGGACTCAGCTGCATTCTGGAGTGAGCACTCCCTTCTGGGTGTAAGCCAGTTTGCGTTACATGCCTGTCACTTGAAAGTGAGTCCTGGCCAGCAAAGTGAGGGAAGGAGAGATGGGCCGGTTCTGATTACTACCTGCTCTCAGCTAGTCCTTGAGTGAAGGAAGTGTACCTGTCTGCATGATCCCAAGGCTCCGTTGTAAAAGCTGCAGCTGAAACTTGCAGTCCCCGAGGCCGACCATGACAGCATCCTTGCACACAGTCAGGTAGGTCTGTGGGGGAGACAGGCAAGCTGATGTGACTTCACAACAAAGGCCACGGTGAGGGGGAAAAGGGACGCGTCCAGCCTGGTGAACGTCTACCACCTGAGGTGCTGCTGGTTGCCTCGTAGGGCAGATGTTTACAAATATGTTTCATAAAGGAATTCTCACAAAGATACATTAGTTCTCATTTTAGTTTGCATAAGAAACCCAGAATCACACTTTACGTAATTTCACAAACATTACTGAATATCTATTATATGCAATTGTAAAATTACATTAAAATTATGCAGTTCATGCTTCACAAGAAAATAAACTCTAGATAGCCAGATGCCACTGTGAGTGTCTCAGAAGAGCAGCCGTATTGTCTGAAGTTACAACTTCAGATCAGAAACTGAAACCCAGAAGCACATCACAGCTCGACAAAGTGGGAGGACTGTGTGCCTTCAGGCGTCTGACCTGGATGATCTGCTGGTAAACGACCCTGCGAGGCTTCAGGTACTCTTCTTCTTGATCTTGGATAAAAGATAAAACTTTGCTTTCTAACCAAATCCCAGTGTCTTCCAGAGTAGACAGGCAAACTTTTCCGTCTGAGCAGAACTGTCCAACAACAACAGAAGAGAGTTAGAGGCGGAGCCCCTTCGCCGACACGCCCCCGCGCTGCCACAGCCGCGGACACACCTTGTGCTGGAGGTGGACACTCAGCCGACAGTGGAGGCTGAAGGCACGCAGGGCAGTTCCTTCACTCAGGTTGTGAGGGCTCCCACCTGGCGACTGCAAAATCGATTCCAGATCCACCTGTAAAACAGGAAATCTGCAGGGCAGGTTCCAACTGAGAAGCCAGTGCCAGGACACAGCTGTGCCCGGGGAGGGGAACAGTGCGTCCCCACCTCTCCCACCACAGACCCTCCCCTCGAAGGGACGAGAGAGCAGCTCTGAACAGGTGCTGCTTTAGGAGCCGTCAGGGTAAATTCTGACAAATCTGAGCGAGACAGCAGTCAGGACAGACCAACAGAAGAGAGGAGGGCAGCCCAGGAGCAGCTCTCTCCTGGCACAGGGGTGAGGCGCCCCAGCTCACCTGCGGCCCCTCAGCGCCCACCCTAATAGGAGCAGTGCCCGGTTGGCACAGAGCAGGATGGGGAACACCGGCCTTCAGCAGGTGTGATCCCACTGGCACCCTGGCCAGGAAAGCCAGCTGGGGGCACCACCCTCTAACCCCCAGAACCCACAGGCCGCCCTCCTCTCTGCATCAGTGCAGCCCAGGCCCCGCCATAGGCAAAATCCCAGCCCTGTCCACCTGCCCACTCCTGGAAGGTGAGACAGCGCTCAGCAGGGGCCAGGCTAGCCCACGGCTGCATCCACCCCTACTCGGATGGCTGAGCCTCCAGCAGACCCCTCCTCCCACCATGCCTGGGGCTGGTGCAGGGAGCCTCTGCCTCCAGCAGAGCTGAAACCAGGCAGCCTAACAGGCTTTGTCCAAGGGCTGGCCCTGGAGGAGATGGTGAATTCATGGACATGCAATCCAAAGATTCCCAGAAAAGCCTGCCCAGGACTCGGAGGGGAAGCTAGTGTGCCACGTCCACGAGCAGGAGCAGAGCAAGAGGGGGTGGGGGTGGGGCAGGCAGTCCCCTGTGGACGCATGCGTCCTGACCAACAGGCTACCCGCCGAGCCTGACTCCCCTGCACCCAGGGCTGGATGCGACTTGGCAGAAAGACCAGGCCTGGAAATTTTCAACCAGCCCCCATGCAGCCCCCAGGTGAAAATTTCACTCTATAAACATGGGAAATTCAGATCTTACTTCATCACTCAACTTCCAGGGCGTCTGGGTCTGTTCTACAAAGATACCTTTGACGTCTCGAGAGCCCTGAGGAGATGGTTCAGCTTCCTGCGGGTGACGGAGAGCAGGCAGCCCCGGTTCTTGGGGTGGGTCAGCAGGTACTCCAGGTAGACGAGCGCCAGCTCAGGCTTGACGGGCCGCGGGTCCTGGAGCCGCACCCTCCGCCTGGACGTCGAGTTACTCTAAGAGTCCAGAGAATAATTACAGTGCACACCCCAGGCGGCGCAGGCCCTCACACACTGTGCCCCACGAACGCTGGAAGCGTGGCCCAGGGTACCTTGCTCGCAGGCTGTTCTTCTGGCAGCCAGTCCACAATTAGGTCCAGCACGTGCCCCACCTGCCCCCAGGAGCAGAGGCAGTCCAACAAAACGCAGTGGCTCCTGTCGGCCGCTCCCTCCTCCTGGTTTCTTAATGTGGAAATCACACCACAGCTGCAAATGCCAAAGACGTGCGATCACATCTGATATTTCAATAGCAAGTTCTCACTTTTCTATAAGCTGGGGAAAATGAAGATGCTAAAAACTGAAGGCACGTAAGCCTGTCTCAGGTCCCCCGGACACGCTGCACCACGGGAACAAATGCACCATTTCCCATGATCGCCACGTGGGATGAGCTTGCACAAAATGCTGTATCTGCAGCACTGCCGGCAGCCAAGCCCACGCAGCCCCGACATGAGCTAGAGGACATGCCAGGCTTATGAAAACCCCAGCCTTTCTGTGTTGCCTCCGTCAGACTCTAAAGATCCCTAATTTGGGGGGAATTTTTTTTTTTAGCATCAAAACATTTATTTTTTCATAAATATGAATAAAAATAAGCCATTGTTACTGAGGGAATAACCAAAACTCTAGAGCAACACTGTCTAATAAAAACACGATGCAGCCACAAAAGCAGGCCACCCGTGTCATTTTAAAGGTTCTGGGGGACATTAACTTCAACAGTGCATCTCACTAGCCCCGTCTGTCCTCAACACTGGTATGGCATCATCGGTGCAGAGAAGCACTACGAGACACTTCACGTCCCCCGCTCCACGCCAGGCCCAAGTCCATGTGCATCCTGCCCACACAGCTCATCCAACCCAGAGCCACGCTCGTGTGCCCAGAACCACGCGTGCTGCTGGCTCTGGGCTGGACGGCCGCAGACTCTGAAGCTGAGCAGCGGTTTCAGTTCCCCGTCTCTTCCCGTGTCCCTCAGCAACCCCGGAGCCCTGGAAACCGCGTCTGCTGTCCTCCCCGCCACAGGGGTGGAAGTGGGAGGGCGGCAGCACCGAGCACTTGAGGGTCGTGGGCCGTCTGCTGAGGGTGATACCAGCACGTGCAGGACATGGGGAGGGCACCTGAAGGTGGGCACGGCCGAGGCTGGCATCAGGGACGCCAGCATGGACAAGGCGGTCTTGCAGCGGTCATCCTGAAGGCATGAAGAGACGAAACAGAAGGGAACATGACCACCAGGCACTCAGGCACTCCCAGGGCCCTAGTGACTTCCCACGAGCCCATTTTTCAAAGTTGCTCCGTAGGAACTGAGCCACCTTCTCAACACGCAAGGGGAAAACTTAAACCCCAGGTAAGTGTCAGGTTTGCTGCGTACGCCCAGGGCTTTATAAGGCATTTACTGCCTTGTGTGAAACACTAATTTGTGCAAATATTTACTGAGCACCTGCTGTGTATGAGCAGATCCTGGGGCTATGGCAGTAACTAGAACAGACAAAACCTCTTGCATCAAGGCACTGACTCCTATTTTAAAAACAGTAATGATGAAAGGGGGGAAAAAAACTCTATGCACATGGTGCCCTGAATATAAAACTCAAGAGAATGAAACTAAGTCAGAGAAAAACTCATGAATAAGATAATCAGAATTCCTCTGGGAAGACAGCGCAGCTTAGGGGGAACCTGCCAACCCCAGTCCAGGGTCCCGCACATTGGAAAGGGCTGTCTCTGAGCCTCGGCTTCTGCGTCTACAAAGTGGGACGGGGCTGCCGGAGGAGCCGCGGGAGGAAAGCCACTCACACGGAGGCAGCGGTGAGCGCGCCGGCGCACTCAAACCAGACTCCAGAATAGCGTCACCGGCCATCAGAGACAGAGCAACCGGGTGCTCACCCGGGACACGTCTCTGAGTGCTGGGACCCCCGTGAGGGGCGAGAGGCCGGCCGCCCCACAAGCGGGACCTGGCTCAGGCCCCGCAGGCGGACTCTGCACAAGCGTGACTGTAGCGCGCCCACAGCAGCACGGCCAGGCTCACCTTGAACACTTTCAGGTACTCGGGCAGCATGGCAGCAAACTTGCTGACAGTGTACACTTCGGCCTCCGTGTTACTCTTCCAGCTCCGGTGAATGCTTCTCCAGAGGATCACCACGACCTCCAACAGGCCCGCCATGCACCCCGCGTCGCTCACGGACAGCGTCTGGTCCAGGGCCTGAGGCAACAACGACCGCGTTGCGGAAGAGTCAGCTCAGGACGACTGTTAGGAGAGCACCTTGTTTAAAAGCACATCTCAACTCCAGACCCAGAGCAGAAACGCACAGGACGCAGGGCTACTTCCACGCCGTGAAACGACTTTACTTGAGCATCTCCATCACTAAAGGTCAATCTGTTTTGAAAAGCCCACCCAAGAAATAAATTCTAAATTTACCCTCTGTCCTTTCAATAAGCAGTTTATATGAATTAAAAATCCTCTACAGATTAAAATGTATAAATGATTCTTTAATGACATAACACAGCTGAAAAGCAGGCTTTTTTACTATATTTTCTGCTGTGTCAGAAGATGTCAGTCTCACAAGTCCTCAATGTGAGAAGACTGAGGGAGGAGGGCTGTGTCCTTGAATGTGGTCACTGCTCCGACTCAGACACACACAGCTCAGCGGACCACAGCGAGGTGGGCCTCGGCCAGCCGCCGCCAGCCCCGGGGCCGGCAGCCAGAGCCCCCGGCTCTGGAGCCTGCCTGACGGCGGCCAGCTCCCACTCAGCCACGGGCCTCTTCGGTTTGCTCTGTAATGACAAACCTACTTACATCTTCCAAGCTTACGCTGGCAGTGAGCAGTAGCCACTGTTACGTTCTGAACATGTGCTTTAAACCACACACGCGCTCTAGCCCAGTCAGAGCAGGAAGGAGATGCTGAGTGGACGGGAGCACGTGCGTGCACACGCACGCACGCACACACGCATACACTCGCAGACTCCATCCCAGGCGGCCAGACCAGCGCGGGAGCTTCTCCGTGCGGCCAGCACGCAGCACCAGGTTTCAGCAAGAGGGCAAACTGTCTTTTGTTATTTTCTTTGAAAGGCCATTTCCTAATCCACGTGGCTGGGCACCAAAGACTACCCCAGATTTCTACTTTAGATGTACACAAGTGTGAGAGTTAGCTTATAAGCTTAAGAAACTGCTTATAAATAAGTAATACGTATCTAAATCTTAAATATTCTTTTTTGATATATTGGTCACTTTGGATTCTGAAGAAATAGCAGTTAAACAGTCCCTTTGATAAGTTATGTTTGAAAGATCATTCTAAATAAAGCTAATTCCCAGAAATTCAACCCCAAGATGTTTCCAGTAGAATCTGAGGGCACTGGCGCCCATCTAACTGTAAAATACGGTAACATCCAGACCCAATCCAAAGGTGCTATCCCCAAGTCAAATGAAAATAAACAGAGACGCTTATAGTGAAAAAATTGGAAAAATGGTGTCACCAATAATAATTTCTCCTCTGTATTTAACCCTACTCAGAGTCCACAGTGAACTAGAAGGATACATGGGAATTCTTCCCAAAAAATTATTTATGATCCTTCAAAATAATTAGTTGAAGTACCAGTACTAAAGGAACAAATGAAAAGTAAGAGTTTGGCTACAGCAACAGCCTGTGCAAGTGACACCACTCTGACTTGACATCCTGTCTCACAAGCTCCGGGGGAGAAGCTCCCATCCCGCCCCGTCCCCGTCCGTCCCCTCCGGTCCCCGTGCCCACTCTGTCCCTCCCCACCCAACACGTCCCCGCCCCCTCCGGTCCCCGTGCCCCCCCATCCCCCCCACCACCACCCTGCCCCACTCACGCTGGCGTTCTCCTTCTCCCTCTCCTCCTCGTCCTCCCCGCTCTCTCGCAGCGCCCTCCGGATGCAGGCGTTCAAGCAGTGGCGAATCACATGAATCAGCTTGGCTACAATGTGTAGGACAAACAATAACTGATCTACGTGTTTCTTCAATAAGAGTGTCTCTCTCACAGTGAAATTATAACCCCAAACAGCTGGAGGGAACTGGGCAGGAAGTGCCCTGGCGTGTAGTCCCGCGGGCGGGCAGTACCTATGTTGGTGCAGGCGGTGTGCTCGTGCGCGTGCTGGTAGAACCTCCGGGCAGCCGCGTGGTTCATCTGGAGCAGCACCACGCAGCGCTCACACCATACCTCCTCGGGCTGGTTCACGGGCAGGAAGGAACTGAAGATGAGGCTCACCAGGCGCCGGCAGACGGGCAGGGAGTCCGACTCTAGCCGGACCAGGATGTGCTCCATGGGGCAGATTTTCCAGAACTGTGTGCGAAGCACCAGAAGGAGACAATCAATCCCTCCTGCAACCTTGAAAACATTTTAAGCGAAACTCCCAGAGCCTAATAAAAAAGGAACTAATTTCTGTACTCAAGGAAGTTCATTTCAAATGACTATACCAGAATCTGCACCTCTTGGGAAGAGAAATCAGAATAAACCCGTATTTTAACAGCACTCAGCACGAGGCTGCTGGGGCTCAATTGTAATCCCTTAGAACCATGCTCAACGTACAGCAGCAGACTCTCAAAGGACAGCCATCAGTCTCATAATTTTAAATTTCCTAAAACACCGCAATTTTTGGTCCATTACTATGAAAAGTGAATTTAAACACTTACAGCAGATTTGGCACAGGAAGGAAGTTCAAGCAAGCACCTCGTTTCCACTTGGACACAGAGGCCTCAGCCCTGAGCTCCGGGCGCACGCCTGGTCACCCTCCCACCCTCTCCGCCTCAGGCCTCCTCTGGCTCCCTGACAGCTGCTGCCCGCCGTTGTCCTGCCACCCCTCAGCTCAGAAGTGTCAGAGCTGCCCACGCCCACGGGAAAGGGCCAAACTTCTCAACAAGAAATTCAAGACAAAGGGAAAATGACCCAGAATAACAGTAAGAAACATATTTTAATGGTGAAGCATTCAAACCATGTCTCCGTCACTTGTGCAAATACACTCAACACGGCCCTCATCTGTCCGAGGGGACGGCACCACTGGCGTGGGTCCCTCCAGGCCCTGGCCCTAGCGACCAACCCTTGGCCAGGGCCTTCGGGCTCTTTCTCATCAGCACTGAGGCATCTTCATGTGGCTTCAAGCCTCACACAACACGTCACCCCCCACCTCCCCCCAGCCCCATCCTCACTCCCACCTGCGAACAGCCCACCCGCATTCAGCCTTCCATGCCCAGGTCACAAGGACCTTGTGCTGCAAATCCTGACAGACACACTCTGCCCCTGCCGGGAGGGGATGTCTGAGCATCTGACACTACCACCGTTCCCCCAGACATTCCTGGGACACCTCCACCTACACACTTCCCGGTATTTCTCAGTAACTAACCCCAAACCTCACAGCAAACACTTCTATCACGCACGCTGTCCCACTGGGGATGCAAACAGCGCCCCGGCTTCCAACAGCAAGAGCCCCCCGAGGCAGGTGGCTCCACGGAGAAGCCAACTCCTCCAGCATCGCCAGCTGAGGCCTGGAGGTGAGATGAGACCCCACGCCAGAGTCTGGTGGAGAAACATGAGCACCAGCCTGCTCTGCCCTCTGCCCGGCCCCCTCCTGCCCATGCCGGCCACCCAGGTGGGCTGCGAGTGTGAGCACACCGAGTGGAACCCAGGCAGCACCCAGCGCAGCTGTGGGTGACAAACATTTCCTGAAAGGCTCACGTCTCCGTTCAGCCATGCCTGGGATCTGAGACCATGGCTCTGCTCGGCTGCACCGCTTCAGCACCGGGGCGGATGGGAGCAGACGTGGAGGGAGGGGCGCGGAGACCCCTCCAGCTCCCGAGCCGGCCACAGCCCCTCAGCATGTCACCACTCCTCCCCAAGCGAGTGGGTCAGAGCGGACCTGGCAGCCACGCCCTCAGCTGCACGTCCACTGGGGCCGCCGAGCAACACAGATTCCGAGAGGGAAACGGAGGCGGCGCTCACGGGGGGCTTCCAGGCCTCAAGACCTCACGGAGCTCAAACCCGCCCGAGACAAACACACCCAGGAAACACCCAGGTCAGCACAGCAGCCCGGCCACAGGACAGCACTGAAAAGAGGTCTTCCACGTGGAAAAGGCTGGCTCCGGAGCCCTCGCGGAGGCCCGACCGTCCTGATGGAAACAGCGGTTGGCACCTCACCAAGTGCCAAGGCCCAGGGGCGGTTCTCGCAACGGACTCTTCCCGCAAGGCTGCCTTTGGAGAAACCCCCTCAACGTTAGCCTGTTCTTCTTTGATGACACTTTTTCTAAAACAAAGTGCAGAGCGGCTCTGACTAGTTCAGGGTCCTGATTTCTTCTGTTTCAATTACCTGAGGTTTTATTTTATCCAAACATATTACCCACAGATTGATATCAACAGCAGACAAGAATGTAAACACACTGCTAACTGGTGTTTCATTTCCAATGTTAAGAATAATTGCATACCAAGAAATCCAAAGAAGAAAAAAAAAAGAAACCCCAAAGATTTTTTTCTTTTTAATTATGAAGTTTCAATATTAGTAGCTGTTGATTTGGCCTAAATCTTAGCTATAAAATACGAAAAATGTAGAATTTCAAAACGAACAGCAAGCAACTTGAAATTGCTAGCACTGGCAATGAAAACTATAAATAGAAGCCTAATTAGCCAAGCTGCTAACTGCTCCTCGGCCACAGGACGCACTCTTATTTAATCAGCGGTAAATATCCACCCCGGGCCTTCGTGGTCCCTCTGCGCACGGCCCTGCCCGGGCTCAGGGAGGAAGCAGAGGACAGCTCTCGCCCTCCTCCCGCCCTCGCAGCAGCAGGCGGAGACTGGAACGCAAGCACTGCCAGTGCCGGCCGGCAGCCTGTCATTCTAGCCTGGTGGGCCAGCAGCCCCCTCCCGACAGCTGCCCTCCACAGGCCTGCCAACCTCTGACCCACGTTTTCCAGGGAATCAGCTCGTGTGCCCAGCACCCTTCCCAGAGGTCTCTGAGCTAAATCACTCTCTGCCTTGCTTCTGCAAGCAAAGGACTCAGATGAAAGAAGCCCCTGGTGAAAACATGATGCCTTCCTTCCCTGCTCCTGCCGTCCCTGAACCCCAGACTCCCCAGTCACAGGCCTTTCTCCAGGTCTCACCTGGCCCCCGTTCTCCTAGACAGACCCGTAAACTGAAAACAACTGCTCTCTCCACTTTCTCACGAGCTGTCACTCCAGTCATCCTCTGCAAACAGAGGTACACTTCACACAAGACACGAGGCCAAATTTCACCTTCAGATTCAGAACTACACCTTCAAAAGGCTGTTACAACAAATGCAATCAAACTGCAGCAGCATTTTTGTTGAAACTGATGTGCAGATTCTGCACTTTACATGGAAACACAAAGGATGGAAGCCACCGACACCTCTGAGAGAGCACAGAGGGCAGCGCCTGGGCGGTGCGGCCCGAGAGCACGTGGGATGCGCTGCAGGGCTTCTGCAGAGAGGGGGGCCCGGGTGATGAAGCTAAGAACCCTGTAACTGACATTTTCAGCCAAAAGCCAAACAGAACCAGAGTTAAGGGTGTCCCTTCGGCAATTTGCACTCCCCCAAAAAGCACATCCCAGCGAGCGACCCCCCTTCCTTCTGTGGAATGGGGGGGCACACACCTATGTTCAGTATTTTTTTCAAGTAGTGTTTTCAGTGCTTATTGTGTGCAAGCATTTAAACATTTCAATGAGAACTTTTATGCACATGATAAAAATAAAATTTAGGGCTGGGGCTGCTTACATGAACATCTTTCACAAGGAAAACACTAACAAAACAAGTGACATTTCATGGGACAAACAAGTGCAGAACGGACCAGACATCAGTCAGTGTACACGGTGGCACCAAAACCCTCGAGATCAAAACTGCTTTGCCTTTTTGTCAATGACAATGACACCTACTTACTTCACGTCTTACTAGAAAGCTCCCGTTTACGGTACCTTGGCAGCCCGCACAGCCTTCACCTTCAGCAACAGGTCAGCGAAAGCCACCCTCACTTTCTCCGAATTGTCATGGAGACTGTATTTCACTGCTGGCAAAAGCTGTTCTAATAATGGGTGGCTTAATTTGTTGTCCAGAACTATCGGCAGACACTACAAGAAAGGAGAAAGATAAACAGTTCAAAATTAGAACATAAGCAAGAAAAAGTTAAGAAAATTCAGTTCAGAAAACATTCAGTTCCATCTTCACTAAAACTAGTGAAATAAACACACCTCAAGAAAACAGCGCTCCTCTGAAACAGTTTCATGGAAGAAGCACACTTTGAATGAATTAATGTAGTTTCAATGCCTGATCATCAGTTCACCCATTGTTTCATTCAAACAAGGCTGGAGCAGTTATAAAATCATTCTTCAGTGCTTTCTCTGAGTGAAATTTTAAAGGATTTTAGAGCTGAAAGGAGCAGGAGGACCCCAGTGGAGTGGCCGCAAAGCTGAGCCCCAGGGTCCTTGCATGGTTTCCTGCCTCGAGGGGTGCAGAGCCCCAGCGCCTGTCAGACCCGCATTCCGCACGGCTGTGCCCGCACCAGAGGCCCAGGCTCAGACCGGCCCCCACGTCTGAAGAGCTGACCTGCTCCACCACTGTCTCTCTCCAGTTATTAGGAAAAAGGATATATTTTTTAAGAGACCTATTTTAAAGATCATGTTGAAATATTTACCAATGTGCTGATATAACATCCTGGATTTGGGGGGCAGGTAATAGCTCAGTGGTAGAGTGTGTACCTAGCATGCACAAGGTCCTGGGTTCAATCCCCAGGACCTCCATAAAAATACATAAATAAATAAATAAACGTAATATCCTGGATTTGCTTCAAAGTAATTACACGCTGGGGACAGTTGGGGGGCAGCAGGTGAAACAAGCCTGTACGTGTCCTGGTAAGTGTGGAAACAGGGCAGCGGGGAAAGAACACTTCTGTAAGGTTCTTACTGAAGTGCATCCACTAAACCAAAAAGTCCATTTTAATGTACAATAACGTTAAAAAGTTTTATATACATGCAGCTCCTATTCTAAATGCTGTTTCCCCACTCTCCGCACTCACTAAAAACGAGTATCATTTCAAGGAGACATCTTTTTGAAAAGCTCCCTGTGGCCAGACAACAAGAACGTCAGCAGAGCCGTGCTGATGGGGCAGGAGCGTGTGGTCCGGACTGTACTCCCACAAACAGCACTGCTTGTGGAACTGCCATCTCACCTTAAAGACAGAGCAGCGCACGTCAGCGGAGCTCGTGTCGAAGGCCAGCTCCGCCGTGACCTTCTTGAGGAGGTCGACCAGGATGGCGGCGGGCATCGCCTCCCAGTACTTGGAGGTGATTTTACAGACACCCAGGATCCCCGTGGAGCGGACCATCGGGGAAGGGTCCTCTAAAAGGCTCTAAAGTGAGAGAGGGAAACAGGCTTAGTAATCCCATGTGTCTGCTCCTTGCCGGTCTCTGCACCCGCACAACAGCCCTCACCACCTGCGCGACGTTGCCAGCTGGAGAGTATCCCACAGGCTCAGGGCCTCCGAGTACATCACCTCCAAAGCTGAGTGTTCCAAGTGGACAGTCCAGGCACACGGTGCCTCGTCTGCCCAGCCCGTCTGCCGGCCTCCACTGAGCAGGCCCTGATCACACATGGGACACGCAGGGCCTCCCGCCCTGCCAGTCCTGGGAGACAGCCTGGGTAACACCCTCCAACTTCCAAAGTGCTGCAATGCACCAAAACAAAATAATTCTTCGTGTGATGGATTAACCCAGGCAGTGGCTGCCACTGGGTGCTGGCAGAGAGGTAAGACGGTACACAGCCCCGGGCTGTAGCTCACAACAACCCCACCAAGAACCTAGCGTGACCAACAAACCACACAGAAACATGACTCTGTTCAGCTCTGAATTTAGCCACCAGCTTACAGGAAACACAAAGGGCAGAGGAACATAGTAACATCAAACAGGGACAGGTTCTGTAAAACCCAGACTGTCACTGAAATGTCACTAAAAAACGACCTGAAGGAGTCACTGTCATCTTGTGACAATGGTCGGATCATGCTTATCTTTTAGGGACACCTCCACTACCTACAGAAGTGTCACATGGCGCAGACTCGCTTCTAAACAGGGACGGAGACACACGGGCAGGGCCAGCAGCGCCAGGCACATGGGCCTCAACACATGAAACTCTCCAGGTCAAAGTTTAAGAACAAAAAACAGTTCTGACTCCACAGTTAGCCCAAAGAAGGCCGAGGTAGGATGAGTAAGCGCTTCTCCTCTCCCCAGCATCCGCCCACAACGACAGGGTGGCCGCAGGGAGGGCGGAGCGTCAAGACGGGCACCGCAAGGCTGCAGAGTCGGGCCAGCGGGACCTGGGGCCAGGCCTCCATGGACACAGGGGAGTTCCGGGATGAATGATCTGCCTGAAAGAGTTCTCAAAACAGACCAGGAGCACAGAAGGATCGGCAATCACCCCAAACCTCCAGCAGGAAAGCAGGAAGAGGAGGGCATCAGGCAGCCGGAAAGGAACCCCCTCCCCCCAGCAGGGGTCACCAGGCCGCTGGCTCCCTGCGCGGGACCCGAGGGCGCCCCGCGTGCTGACGCGCCCTGTGCGCTGATGCAAAAGCAGCCCAGGTCGCCAGGCAGGCAGCAGCCTCCTGCAGATGGGCCCTGCACTCACACGGGTGCTGCCTCTCGACCCTGACCCTTCATTCAGAGACAAGGATGGAGAAGTGAAGATGACAGGTCACTTGAGAAACGCAAATAGCACGGAAACGACATTAAAAATTAAAATGAAAAACTGAAGAGAACCTTAGGCACTCACAGGTTTTATAAGTTTTGTTTTCTATGAATCACTTCCAACATTACTCTTCCAAAACAATTCTGGGTAATCGCCTTACAACGTACAGTCTCACAAGTTTGGGGTCTGCATCTGTGTTTCCAGGCAGCCACGCAGCCGCCAAGGTGATGGGGCTTACCCTGTGGGCCGTTTCTGCAAGGGGACACCCTGACCGCGTGGCCGTGCGCGCGCGCGCGCACACACACACACACACACCACACATGCCGGGGGTGCCGGCCTGCCCCTCAGCACTGCCCCCCTCCTTCAGCTCAGGAAGCTGACAGCGCAGGGCAACCCCACTCTTGCCTGAGAACCTTCCCTCCTCACAAGACCCGCTCCCACCACCTCGGGCCCTGACCCAGGGTCAGGAACCCAACCTGAGGCCAAATCCGGCCCATGCCCATCTCTGTGGTCTTCATTTCTAAATGGCTGGAAAAGGTTGGGAGAATAATAGCTTGTGACACAGAAGCATGATGTGAAATTCAGACTTCGCCATCTACTCCTCTCTGTGCAGCGCGGCAGGTGGGACAGCTGCGACCACGGGGCCCACACACCTAAAATCTCCATTATCTGGCCCTTTACAAAGACAGCTCCTGCTCGTAACTATTACTGTTATTAACTCAACTACGATATTGCACTGCCTCCTAAAAGGAGCTAGCAACGAACAGACACCGGAAAGAAGAAAAGAAACATACTATTAAGGAAACTTCCTTTCTCTAAGATTCAGACCCACAGACTGGATTTCATGGTAAGGCAGCAGAAAAAAAAATCAAATGATAGAAACATCCTTAAAGTTTCAGAAACCCTCAATGCTAGAAAATAATACTAAATATTTTGGCAGTCCTGGAATAAAAAAATTATTTTGAATACAAAATTCTCCACTTGGCCAAACTATAAGTCAATGTCACAGAAAAGTACAGAACATTTCGGATTCAAACAGTCAGAGGACTCTGCCTCCCTGCAGCAAAGTAGAGCCACTGATGCTCGCCCAGCAATTATCGTCACCGGCCAAGACCCCGACATTTATTTCACTCCCAAAAGCAATTCAAGGCTTTCACAGGATACGCTGCTCACACACGAGCCTTTCCCTAGAAATCTGTCTTCACCCTAAACAGGACTTAAAGCTCAAACTCTGTTATTGCTGTTTTTGATTTTTAAAATAGTCTTTAAAAAAAATCTGTTTTGAATTTATTTAAATAAACCTCATGCAGGTTAGTCTGAACACAGATCGCTCTGTTACAGGGCACCCCATGCGACAGCTCTGCAGTTCACGTATTGTAACGCTCCTTTGGGCAGCAAATGACCACTGCCATCTTAGTGCTAGGGACTGAGCTAAGCACTTTACATACAATTTTTCACTGAAACCTTGTCACAATCCTGTATAATATTATTCCCACTTTTAAAGAAGAAGCAGGTGTAGAGAGAGATGAAGTAATGTGACAGAGATCAGACTCGTTAAGTCGGAGCTGGGGTTCAGAACAAGCACGGGACTCCCTGCTCCCGATCCCTCAGCACGCGCCTCCGCACAGCTGCTGGCAACACCGCTCGCGAGTGCTCCGCTCGGGCCAGGCCCACCGCCTGCCTCCCCAGAGACATCCATCCCTGACCCCCCAGGGTCCCTGCAGGGGCTTTCAGATGCACACACGTGTGGGTGAGGCCCACCCGGCAGACACTGAGGACTACTGGCCCTAGGCGGTGCGGCCCGTGCGTGTGCGGGTGGGTGTTTACGGACGTGCGTGAGTGCACCTGCATGCGAAGAGGTGAGCGGACACGTGCTCAGTACACTGTTATTTCCACGTTCTGCACGTCTGAGATTTTTCACAGTGAGAAACAGAAGGAGCGTCTGAGGAGCAGCACGGGGAACATCCTTGTTGGCCATCGCTCCCTGAGATGTTCCTCTGCGAACCAGGACAACACAGTTTCTCGGTGGAGGTCAGGGAGCTCTGCAACTGCCCGGGGCCGTGAGGGAGTTAAGACCCCCCAGCATCTCTGCCAGCTCACTGGGCATGACCACCCTCTTCACCACTGCTCCCGCCAGGGGACGGTTAACAACACCCCTCACGTCCGCACGTCTTGGGTGGAGATCAGGCATCTGAAAACAATCAACTGCAAAAGGCATTACTTGCCAGTTTGCCTTAAAACGTAACCAGCGTTAGCTCACTGACACTGCCCCACAACTTTCTGGTGGCCAGAACTGCCACCCTCAATTCACAAAGTGCCCGAAGCCCCACAGCTATTAAACGAGGGATGGACTCAAGCCGGGGTCTGTCTTCACCACCCTGTTCTGCTGCCTCTCTGCCGGGGACAGGAGTACCTTTAAGATGCTGGAAACCACAGACAGTAGTAAACAGACGCTCCAGAGGAGACTGAGAGGAAGAGAAAGGACACTCTGGGCCCACCCGCACAGGAGACAGTGGCAGAGCACAGGTCTCCTGCAAGAGCGTGTCCTCTGAGGGCAGCACGGCGCAGCTCAGGGGCGGCCAGGACGCACGCCGGGCCCTGCAGAGCTGCGGCCTAAGGAGCTCAACCACGTGAGACACGTACATACAGTTCTTCAAACTGTTTCTGAATCTCGCTGTCCATTTCGATGGCACTGAAGCTTGGATCCCTAATGGGAAATGCTTCAACGAACAGCAGCGCAGCGTTGCACCGGACTTCCGAGTTTCTGGCCTGCAGTGATGAAAGCAAGTTCCAGCATCCAGAGAGGCCCCTCAGAGCCTTCCATGTGCGGCTCCTGAAGGGTCACCGCCAGTATCTCAACACCGACGCACTTGCAAATTAAAGACAACCGTACACAAACTAAACGAACTGTGAGACCCTCCGTAAGGGAGGTGCGCCCCCAGCTCGACGTCGATAGACACAAGAGGACGCCTCCTTGCGTCACAGCCCACCTTGTGTCATCAGGAGCAGTGACCATCCCACTCCCAACC
This sequence comes from Vicugna pacos, assembly GCF_048564905.1. NCBI lineage: Eukaryota > Metazoa > Chordata > Mammalia > Artiodactyla > Camelidae > Vicugna > Vicugna pacos. The sequence continues at coordinate 369,979 of NC_132993.1, read as the reverse complement.
TGGAGCTCCCTGCGTTAAAACTGCCCGTGAGTCCCCCTAACGCCTCCCTAGAGTGCTGACATTCTGTCCCCGGCCACCAGCAGGCGGTCCTGAGGACGGGGTGGCCCACGCAGCTCTGCAGACCCCCAGCGTCTCTGCCAGCTCACTGGGCAAGACCGCTCTCCTCACAGCTGTGCTGCAGCGCTCAGCCAACCCAGGCTCCCACTCGAGAAATGCTTTTAACAGAAGAATAAATTATTCATCCAAACTTTCCTAACACTCCCAGCCTCGAGTCTTATTTTTACTGCCTTACTGCAACTCTGAGTCAGAGCGTGTTAACGTCAGCAACGTGGCCAGCGCTCCAGGCGCAGCAGGCCAAGCGGCGCACCTTCAGTCCTCTCCAAAGGACAGGCCTGTACAGCCTGTGAAGCATCTCCTCCGCCCCCTGCCGCGCTTCCTTCTGGTGGTGGAAGTAGCTCAGCACCTAGAGTCAAGAGAAGAAGAACAGAGAGGTGATGTTGGTGTTTCCAAAAAAGCATTTAAGATCCACTCTGCAGAAACCCAGGGAGCGTGGGCTGCACCTGGGCTTCACAGGCCTCAGCCGGTCTCTTCTGACGGCAGTCACAGGGGAGAGGCATCCTGACAGCACTGAACACGGCTCACCAGGCAAAGGAATCCACGGCAGAAAGAGGTCAGTGGCTTTGGGTTCCAGTTTCTACTCTTTTACCAACAGCCAGGAAACCTCATGGAAAGGCACTGGCACCTCTGACCTACAGGGTAAAGTGGACAACGGAACAGCCCGAGTGGCTTCTACAGGGCACTCTGGTTCTCAAGAGCTCTGGCTCCAACCATCCGCTGTTCTGAGAGCCTACACCGGACACCCAAAAGGCACATACATAGTCAGCGCTCCACACCCAGTTCTGCATCTGCGGGTTTAACCAAGCACAGATACAAAGTACTCGGGAAGAAAATCCACAAAGCTCCAAGGCAAAACTCCAGTCTGCTGCTTGCTGGTCACTATCTGCACAGCATTCACGAGGTCTCAGGGATCGTAAGTAATCCGGGCAGCCTAAGTACACGAGAGGGCCTGGAGCGGCCGTGGATTTGGTGGCCAGCCCCGCAGGCACCCAGGGATGGCTGCATCCCAGCAGCGCCGCTCGTGGGGCTCCTTCCCAGGGAGAGCCCCACGCAGAAGTCAAGGTCGCCCACAGCTCAGGCACAACCGGGAAACGGGCTGCTCTCAGCTTCCCGCCTGTGCTCTTTCCTGCTCCCTTCCTAACCAGCCAGACTCCTCCCGCAGCTCTCCGCAGAACCCTGCCCCCGACAACCGGCCTGTCTTCCTTAGCTCACAACTCCTGAAGCTCAAATTACGCTACAGAAAAATGGAAAAAATTTTAAATTAGGCTATAAAACAACAGAACACACTTTAGGTGAACTTGAATCAACTTTACCCTGAAAGTCTGGGGATTACTTTTTCTGACTTAATTTTTTTATTTACAAGATTTTATATGGTGCTAAGTGATATGAATCTATAATTTTGTGTGTGTACAATATTAATTCGATATCAATGGTATTCACAGAAAGCTTGTCAGACCGCTTTGAGATGTAAGTAGCAGTGGGTTTTAGTACATTCAGAGTTGTGTAATCATTACTATCTAATTTCAGAAGACTTTCATTAACAATGTGGGGACTTTTTACTTTCAAATGACTTCTAAGGCATCTGCTAAAACCTTTCACCATATCAATAAAATGATTTATAACGTAAATTTGATGTTTATCAAAAAAAGGATCTGAGAAACCATAATGTGTTATAAGCAGTGAGAACATTACTTGGAGTCCAGGAATACATTTCATTTGAAAAGTGAAATCTGATATTCTTCCTTTCAATTCTTTCTGTGCATTTTTCCATAAATTTAACAAATGATTATATCTATACTTATTATATCCTAATTACTCACACTACCACAACAGAAAACCAGATATGAAAAACATCTTTAGTCATTTGGGGCCAGGAGCAAAGCAACTATGTCACAAACTTGTACAGTTGACTATGACACGATTCCTTATGGCTAAACAGTATCTGAAACACCAAACTGACCTACAACTCAATGAAGCACACTGGGATTGTGTGTGTGTGTGTGTGTGCGCGCGTGCTGGGGGGTGGAGCAATTGAATATATTTATCTCTGGGTTCTTCATCTTTGGAAGATGCAAAGTAAATAGTAACGTAAAAGAAAAGCTTCCTGTCCACGCAAACTCCGTATAATTAGTATGCCTGCATCCCACCAGCAACAGCGGCCTCACTGCACGAAACAACAGCGAGGCTGCCTCTACTCCCTCAGCTTCCTGACACACGGCTGGCGCCAAGACAGCAAACAGGCATCGCTGGGGGATCTGGACACTGACCAATAGAGACACGATGGCCTGTCTTCCTGCAAGGTTACTGTGACCATCAGACCCCATCGGTGTGACAGGGTCACTCTGACAGCAAAGCCTGGTTTACTCAGGCCACGTGTGACCCAGGACACGCCCACACCCAGATTCCGAGAGGACCTTTCAAAGACAAAATCTTAGAAGAGAAACCATCGAAACATTTCATCCATTTGGTTTGCAGGATACCAAAACGGAAATGTAATGTATGAGAATAAATAATAAAAATAATCTCAAATAAAAAGGAACCCTCCTACACTGCTGGTGGGAATGTAGTTTGGTGCAGCCGTTGTGGAAAAAACAGCATGGAGATTCCTCAAAAAACTAAAAATACAGTTACCATATGATCCAGCAATCCCACTCCTGGGCATATATCTAGAGAAAACTCTAGCACCACTATTTACAATAGCCAAGTGGAAGCAACCTAAATGTCCACTGACAGATGACTGGATAAAGAAGCTGTGGTATATTTATGCCATAAAAAAGAATGAAGTAAGGCCATTTGCAGCAACATGGATGAACTGAGAGACTGTCATTCTAAGTGAAGTAAGCCAGAAAAGAAAGAAAAATACTATATATCACTTACATGTGGAATCTAAAAAAAATGACACAAACGAATTTATTTACAAAACAGAGACAGATTTAGACACAGAAAACAAACTAGTGGTTACCAGGGGGAAGGGGGGGGCGGAGGTATAAATTGGGAGTTTGGGATTTGCAGGCACACACTACTGTACAGAAAATAGATAAACAGCAAGGTCCTACTGTGCAGCACAGGGGACTACATCCAATACCTCATAACAGCCTACAATGAAGAAGAACATGAAAAGGAGTGTGTATACATGTGGATACGGATGACTGAATCACTGCTGCACAACAGAAATTACACTGTAAACTGACTACTTCAATTAAAAAAGACTCAAATATCCTCTTTTTTGAAAAACATGGTAGTGGCAGTTAGGGAGTGATGATTCTGGACATTTTTATGTCAAAGAATTTAATGAAAGATTTTGTGAACAAAGTTCTGATGTCGTAACAGTAGCCACACCTTTGCTTTCCTACTGTAAACTTTGGAGGCAGGGTAAAACTCCCAGATTGCAAATATCAAGATCCTGAGAAATGCCTTTAACTGATGCCTGTGAAAGCGTAGCAACATTTCACAAAAACAATTCTCTAAAAACAAACAAAATGAGGCGTGACTTCTGAAAATGCTGACAGGTCAGGCTCACCTCGCGCACTCTGGGGTGCACCGGAGAACTCCGAGGCAGGTGGATCCCGTGGTACATGAAGTCCTGGATGCAGTCATTCTCGATGGCCTGGAGTGAAAACCCAGTGTGAGAGCTTGGGGGGCGCCAGCACACGTGGGTGGGGAAGACAGTCTGACCTGTTCACCTTCTGCGTTGTGAGGGAAAGGGCCTGGGTCCTTGCACCAGAGCGCTCCCGCTTTAACCCCACACCTTTAGAACTCCTTCCGCTGTCACATACCAAAGAGCCGCTATCTTATTTGATGAAACATCTAATCCGCGCTAAACAGAGGGCAAGCCTCCCCTGACCCCTGGAGCCAGCTCCAGCCAGTCAGACAGAGCGCGGGGGACGAGCGAGGCGGGGGCCCCCTCTCTGCGCCATCCTGCTAATCTGGAAAACTACATCTGTGCAAGCATCCCTGCAGAGCTAACATTGAGCTACTGCTAAGGCGCGGCCAGGATTCCAAACTGACCGAAACACAGCCTTCCAGGGCTGCCGCAGAGGGGCAGGGCAGAGATGGGACATGGGTGCCAGGACCCAGGAGGTCTGGTCTGTTCGCCTGCACGCTACCCCACACCCAGGACTCCATGGCTTCAGGGAAGGATGTAGGAAACCGTGCTGTCAATATTTACCTCTTCTCCACTATCTATAAAACGATCTCACCCACCTGAAGCTGCCAGTAAATCTCAGCATCACTGCACGTAGAAACCTGAGTCTGACTTGTGGTGACAAGGAGAAACCAACACCACCAGGCAAGTGTCCGGGCCACGGGGCTGACACCGAGAGCCAGCTGCCAGAACCACGCAGCTGACGCCGAGAGCCAGCCGCCAGAACCGCGGGGCTGACACTGAGAGCCAGCCGCCAGAACAAGAGTGCCCTGCAGGGCAATGGCCTGGGTCTCCCAGCATGTCAGTGGCAGAGTTTTTTAAAACAGAAGAGGGAGGAGCACTCTGAGAGATTTAAATGATGTAACAAGCAAGTGCCATTGGGAGAACGGTTAGATTCCGATTCCAAAAAAACTGTAAGAAGACATTTTTGAAACAAAGCTGCGAAATTTATTTTTTAAACTTCCGGCCACTTTTATGAGAAATTCAAATATGTTAACTTTGGTAAGTATGATCCTGGCACTGTACAACCACCCTTCCCAGAGACACGCACTCCAGGACACAGACAGGGGATGCCAAGTCTGGGCCTTGCTCTAAACGCTGGCGGGGCGGCGGGAGGAGAGGGAAGGGAGCGAGCCTGCGAAGCGCAAGCTGCTGGTGCTAATCTGGGGCAGACCTAGTCAGTTAAGGTTTCAACTACAAACGCCCAGTTTTAAACCACTACTGAAGAACAGGGGGATGAACTCCTCTCTGGGAACAAGTTTCATGTAGCAATAAAGCAGTGCAAAGAACTACAGAACAAAGTCCTTGTTTTGCCCTTTCGCCCCAAATCATACATTGTAAACCTATTTCAGCAGTTGTCAATGGGGGATACAAGTGACAGCGCCTTCTCTCTAGGAGCAGAGTCAGTGAAACCCTGGCAAGTCTAACCCAAGCTTCCGCTGGCCAGGAGAGCACAGCGGATGGAAACAGACTCCAAACGTCAGGGGGCTGCCCCTCCTCTGCCTCCCCATCCGCCCGTCCAGGGCCTGTTCCCAAAGAGGAAAGACCCCTTTTGACTCAGAGTACAGACTGTACTCTCAGAAGGAAAGAAAACACATCTGAGAACCTAGGATGAGAAAAACACAAGGGAGTATCAGACAAGGACACTCTCTTTTAATTTTTTTCCAAAAGGGTCTGTGAATCTTTACCTGTGGTCGTGAACTGCACAGTCAGAATGCAGGTGCATACAGTTACTAAAGGTTAGCCGTATTCACACAAACATCTTTAAATTCTCAAACCATGTCGCTAAAGAGGTGGCTTGAGGTTGCCAAGGAGCCCTGTCCAACAGAGACAAGACACAAGCCACAAAAGCAACTTCAAATTCTCTAGTGCCCACGTTAGAAACAGAAAAAAGGGCAAAATTATTTTAATAACATATTTTGTTTGCCCAATATATTCAACACACTATCCTTTCAATGTGTAATCAATACTTTTTTTTTTAATACCCATGAGATATTTCACTTTCCTCTTTTCCACACTGTCTTCCAAGACTGGTGCGTCTCTTATAGTTACAGCCCGTCTCAAACGCCAGGCAGCCACACGTGGCCAGACAGCACAGGGCTGGAGCTGCCCGAGTGACCGGGGCAAAGCTCGGCACCACTCGACTGCACCTGGTGCCGAGTGACGGGGCCCCGGAGGCTGTGTGCAAGCCAGGACGCGACCTGAGACCAGAGGACATGACTGTCACATGGGTTCCGATGTAACCATCGTGACACGTCTTTGTCCCGTGGACTCGCGCCGTGGCCTTCAGTGTGACAGACAAGCACCAGCACAGGTTTCAAATAGCCCTACTGTCGCTATCTAATTAGTAACCAGAACACAATAAAAATGTGTTAACATTTCATAAAATGGAAGGAAATACCTCCAGTGTCTTCCCTGAAGCCTTTTTCCAAGCTCTGAAATAAATTTCTGCAATGTGTACCATTAAAGATCTGTTAAAAAAAAAATCAAACATTTTTATTGCAAGTTCAAAGGATTATACTTTTAAAGTGTATCATTGCAGGCATTCTCCTATCCTAGGGAAGAAGAAACTTAGTTTCAGACTAGTGCTTTGCATAGTAGAGAGTCCTTATCTGCCTGTAGCAGAAAGTTACAAAAAAAGGTTGGAGAAGGACAATTGAAATATCAAACCGTTTTCTTCTTTCTCAGTCAAGACCTCCCCAGAACTTCACTATTTTCTGTAAAACTATGAGAACGCAAGCCCAGAACCAAATTCTTAAGTAACAGATGTTTAAATATAAATAAATTTTCGACTTGGAGTCACTTTGGACTTTCCAGACTGATTCCCTCAGGCGCAGGGAGCCCTGAGATACCAGGACCGACTTCAGACCCATAGTTAGGAAGCCGGCTGCTTCAACCCAAATACTCTCCAAGTGAGGGCAGGGGAAAGCACCCCAGTAAACTGACCGGCCCAGGATCAGACCCCAGCTCAGCACTCAGAGCTGCGCGACGGGGACCCAAGTCTGAGGCCCACCCGCCTGAGGCGTCTGAGGCTTCAGTTCTAGTGTGTCGACTTGCGGGGAGGGTGGCGCTCAGTGGTGGGACGTGTGCTCAGCGTGCACGAGGTCCGGGTCCACCCCCAGTGCCCGGTTAACATGGTGATCGCCACGCCACCTCAATCGGGTGACAGCTGTTTCCTCGGGGGCAGCCAATCCAGTGGGGCAATCAACAAGTTAAAAAAAATATATATATATATACACACACACACACACACACATATAAATAAAAATAAAATGTCAGCTCCTCAGCTCCAGAGCAGATTAAGTACCTACCCCAAACCCCGCAAACAGCTCCGCCCACTGAAGGGGCCCCAGAGGCTGGGAGCTCGGGCGAAGGCCTGCATCCTACACCCCCATCCCAGGGCTCTTCCACCAACCACAGCTCAGCCCACAGGAAGGGAGGAAGACGGGGCACCTACGCAGAAGTGCTGGCCACACGGGCTTTCCTGTGACTGGGGCTGATAGTCAACCAGGACATAAAGGACTACCACAAAGTAAGCCTTAATTTCAGTATCACTGCTGAAAGAGAACAGTTTCCTGCAGCAAGAAAAAACACTCAGAGGCACAACAGCACACAGTGAATCATATAATTTAAGAGACAGTTTCTAAAGCTTCTTATACATTGGCATAACTAAGAAGTCATGTCAAATAGAAATTTTCAAAACCAGGCTAAGACAGCACAAAATATTAATTACCTTTAATACTTACTTTTGTAATCCCTGTAACTGGTTTTTAATGGTCCCATGGATCATTTTAATAAAGTTTATATTCCAATTGAAGAGAGAGCTAAGAAATCTTCTTCCCTATTAAAAAAAAAAGGATATAATGTTAAAATTGCAACCAAATAACAAGCTCCCAGTAACAAAATCACAAACAATTGTCTGCCTGCTTACTAACACTGACGCTTGCTACTCCTCCCGGTAGGGAAGCCCCCGTAACTGTAACTGAGACGCCCTGGGGACAAGCTTCGGTGGGACAGCAGTGGGAGTCCTGGAGGGACCGAGCTGGGCCCCAGGCGGCAGGGGGGCCCCTGTAGAGGGTGTAGCAGCTCCTACCACGGAGCTCCCTCCAGTTCGACCACAGGATTTCACAGACATTTACACGCTGCCCAGAAGGCAAGCCAAGTGGCCCCAAAACACTTCATTCTGGCTCTGTCACGAATGTCTACATGACCTAGGATCAAAGAATGCTTGAAATCTAGCATTGTGGGGTGGGAATGGAACTGAACATCAGTTCATTTCATCTTTTACAAAAGAGAAAATTGAGGACTTGTAAAGTAATAAGCCAAGTATTTGCCAAGGTAGAATTTTCAAATGCATGCAGTCTCCATGTACTACATGCAGTTATTAAGTGTCACGCATGCATCATGTGACACTGGTCGACATGCACACTGCGGGACTGCGAGACCACACACAGTAGCGTAGACACCAAGAATACCACAGTTACTCCCTATTGGAGCGCAAGATACATCAAGCGTGACTTTTCCCTGCCAGCAGCACGGCCACCTCTTCTCTGCTTCCTGGCACATGACCACATCTGGAATCCCACAGACGTAACACACTTTGATACCAATGGCACGGTGACCAAGCTGGCAACACACAAGTTCTTAAAAAAATATTTACTGGAAGTAACTTGCCAGTAGAGTGTAGAAGATATATTTTTTTTTACCCAGAATGACTGGAAACTGATCTGACCAAATTAATGACTGACCAAGAAACTAATTCAAAAGAGCACATGAACTAAAGAGAGAGCTGTAGCATGTGTGTATCTGTCTCTGTCACACACATGCACACGTGTGTGTCTCTGGCGTACATGTGCACACACATGTATCTGTCTCTGTCACACACGTGCACACATGTATCTGTCTCTGGCGTACACATGCACACACACGTATCTGTCTCTGGTATACATGTGCATGCACGTGTGTATCTGTCTCTGTCTCTTTATAGTCCAGCTGAAATTGGACATGTGTACACACGTTATATGAGTGGTTCATCAACTGCTGTGCAGAAGTCAACAAACAGAAATAAAGCTTATCTGTCCGAACCCACTCTGAATTTCTTTACTCTCCCAACATTTCACAACCATCCTGGAGAGAAGAGGCTCAGGACACAGGCCACGCATACCACATCCTTCCAACAAGGATGATGTTGCCCTTCCTGCCCAGTGGACATCACTCCTGAGCCGCTCGGGGCCCTGCAACAAGGCAACTGCGTCCCTGTTTTACAGAAGGAAACACTGAGGTTGAAAAAGTCTGATCATGGCCACCACCTATTCAGTGGACGAACAGAGATGTGAACACAGCCTTTCAGACCCCGAGAGCCGAGGTCTCGGCCAGCGTCAGTGACCACATCCAGCCCTTCAGCCATGCCAGCGGGAGGCAGAGCCTGGGGAGCCTGCAAACCGGGTCATATCCTATCTCTCCTGCTGACCAGCCGTCAGACCTTTCACCACCTCCATTGCGGGCCTCCTCCTCCACCTTTGGGAAGTCTTGCCCCACCTCCTTCACAAAGGGGTGATGACTGCCTCCTTCTGTCTTAACCCCCACCTGCTAGGCCACAAGAACCCAGAAAGCAAGCTGTTTTCTACAATAAAAGGTGTTCCCATGAGGGAACAGTCAGTCTTCAATAAACGGCCCAGGAAACCCCAAGACAGCAGATCAGCGCTGTGCAGAGGAACGGGAAGCTCCCCGTGACTTCTGATTCTCCAGCAGCCATATTAACACAAGGAAAAAGCTTAATTACATGGTTCCAATAATACATCCATGTAATCCAATATAACCAAGATACTGTCTCTTAAATATGCAATAAATATGTAGAGTTATTAATGGGATACATCACCTTCTTTTTCCATATTACATTTCAAATCCATGTGTATCTTACATTGAAGGCCACAACTGGACCGGCCATACTGCACATGCTCAGTAGCCATGTGTGGGAGTGACCACCAGACTGGACACTGGAGCAGTGGCTGAAAGCCTCCTTTTGGATTTACTGGACAGGCGGAAGAAAGGCTACTGTGTGATGATGGTTTTGAGTATATGCCTGTCAACCTGGAATCAGGGCAGAGGATCAGATCTGACCCATGGGGAAGAGCTTTCTCAACCTTTTTTTTAATCATTCTTAATTCAAAATACAATCATGGTTCCCCTAGGATTCACACAGCCACCTGTGACCATCCGATTTAATGATGAAATAAGCAAGGACTCGTAAAATCCTTGCCTAATATTGCCACGCAGCAAGAGCAATGTGCAGCACACACAGTAGCTCCTGACAGTTAAGCTGGTTTTTTACTAAAACACTGAGTGTGACGCAAACACCAAACACACGAACTAGGACGAGCTTCCATTAAAGACAAGCGCACAAGAACGGCAAAAAAGAAAAGCCATTTACCTCTTCTTTCTTGATGTAATTAACATTTATGAAGCACTCAAGCAGCATATCTTTAATTTCTCTACTTTCCTCCAAATCATAATCAAAGCAATACAAAGCTTGATGAATACGCCAAAGCCGACATATGTCTGCACCCTGGGACAACGTGAAAAGGAAAATGTTAGAGTATTTTAAAAAATGGAAAGGTCACATTTCAAATTAACTATGAGAGTATTTTATATCATAAATAATTACAACTCTAGATTACTCATCCAAAGGAAGAAATAATGACAAGAGAAAACAGATTTTAAAATCTGCAGATGTTACTAAAATTTGCAAATGGAACTCTAGAGAATATTTTTTTTTTTAAAACACAGGTAAAAGCAGGCAGAGTTGTTGCTAGCCAGTGCTGTTCAGCAGTTTTGTGGGACCACAAGGACGTGGGCCTGTGCTGACCGGTGCAGAGCCGTCAGCTACGTTGGGCTATGGGCAATCACAACAGGTCCAATGCCACCAGGGAAGCAAATCTATAATTTCTTGACTTGAAATTTAAATGGCCCCATGTGACTAGTGGCTGCTGTATTAAATAGCACAGGTGTAGAACATTAGGAAGACATTAAATAAAGTCTTGATGTAAAAGCTAAACAAACATGGTGGGGGAAATGGACTTTTAAAAGGCAAACTAACTATAGCGTAAGTATAAGTTCTGACACAAACAAGGGTTTTTCAGTCACTCCATGGCCAGCAGGGAAAGGCTGGCAGCCAGATGACTCAGCCAAAAAGGTTCTTTTCTGCCATAAAACTGACTGCTCCCTGGAGGCCCAGGTGAGATGGACTGCCCCACGGTGGAAAGGACATGGCCGGTGTGAACTTTAGAGAAAGCTGCTGGCAACTTGAGCAAGAGCTCCCAGTTCAAACTCACAAGCTTCATTTCTAGGATCTATGACGAGGAAGTAAAGATGTAAGGGGTGGGCGTCAAAGGGGGTTCCCTACAGATCCCCAGGTCACACGGTCATCCTGGGTGTGGCCAATTTTTATCTTCCTCACTTTCCCTTTTCCTCATTTGTCCCGTTTTCAAAGATGAATATAAGTATCTGTTGTCTTGACCAGGGGAAAAAACTAGACTTTTTCTGGGTTTCTGGACTGCATACCAAAGATTACAGGATGAGAAGGTATAGCTTCCCCTCATGCATGCTCTCCACTGGCCCTGGGGGGGCAGTCTGAAGCCCAGCCCTCGGGCCTGCAGGCTCTCCCTGACCATCCGTGCCACCCACTCCCGTTGTAGGACCACAGAGCACAGCCGCCCACCTCAGTCCCTCACCCCTTCCTCCCCCTACAAAGGCCCCACTTTTGCCGAAAGGCAGTGTGTCCTCTGAAAACTCCACTAGCCAGCAGACCAGTGTGGCAGGTGACATGGCTGCTGGATGCCAGCTGGGAATTTCTGAGAAGATCTGGCCTGGCTGCTCCCCTGCCTGAAACTCACACAAAAGGTGGAGGTGGATAGCCACCCTGCAACTGCAAAGTGACCAGAGGGAGGACAGGACACACACCGAGGAAGACAGGGGAGAGAGTCTGCACACGGAGCTGCCGCCCACCTCGATGGCCTGTCTCTGACTGCCCCTGACCGGGAGCCCTGGGCCCAGCCTCTCACAAGCAAGCATAGCTCTCAGCCGGTGTAAACACGGGCACTTTTCCAGCACAACGCAGCACACGTCTTAGGAAGGGCACACACCGTCTTCGTCTCAAGGCTCCTCCGCAGCAGCATGACGAAGGCGGTCTTCCCCATGTCCTCCTTGGCGGGCAGGCCTCTCTCCCACCACACCACACACAGGTCCTGGATGGCGCCCTGCAGCGCCCGCTCAGATCCAGGTAATGCATACAGAATGCCTAAAACAGAGCAGTCGTTGCTCAGCGAGCAACATAACAGTACCAGTCCAGATTCAGCAGTGCAGAGTACCAGTATTTACAAAGGTTTGCTGAACAAATTTAGTTTATGCTTAACTTGCTGAAGATGTACACACATTATTTATGGAACATACAATGGTGTTCATTAAACAACTGCTTTGCTACTGGTACCCGATAGAAGAGAGAATTTTAGAGCTGGAAGACTCAGAGAGGTCATGTTGCCAAAACTCCTAATTTAAGAGAGGTAGACATTGAGGCTCCCCAAACCTAAGTGCAGAGACACCCACAGCTGCACTTAACACCGGAGCCAGGTCAGGCCTAGTGACCAGTAATCCATGAGAACCGTCCCTCAATTTGTTGGCCTCAAATTCTGGCTCGTTGGTGAAAAACAGTAAAAGCAACTATTATAACAAATACAAAAACCAGTGCTTTTATTAACAGAAGAGCTCAAGAACTAAATTAAAATACTGATAATACTAACAGTGTGCTCATAACCATAGTCCAGATACCTGAACGCCACTGCACTGACAAACTCCTGAATAATGGCAGGTTGGGAGCTCAGCGTGAGCACCGGTCACTCTGTAAAGCCTGCCAGAGACTGAGGGTAAACTGACAGCAGTCACAAGCATCTGGGAGCTGCTTTTATACTTAATAAGACACTATTTCAACGCAGGAGTTCTGAATAAAACAGCACACTAAGCCGGTGTGTAAATCCAAGTGACACTGAGGGTGAAAGTTTGATTAGAGAATCTGTCACATGGAACTAATTATATTCACACAGCAGGGGGTGAGGGCACGTGGGAGACTTTTCTTAAAAACCACTACCTAAAACTACTTCTGCATCTTTTATTTCTATAATTTTATATAAATACTATATAATCAGACCTTCTCTAAGTCAGACTAGTGCTCCTCTTAAATTAGTAACCACAGTTCTACAGTTCAGTAAAAAGTATCGCGATATCAATTTTAGTAAAGAAAAACTCCCCCAAGAGTCAACAACTGTTCCTCAGCTCATGTTCCTAAATATCTAAAGAGAAAAATTAAAGGTCACAAACGCTTGGTCAAATTGAAACTATGACAGAGACCACCAGCCAAGAAGTTTATAATCAGGCTGCTTTCCCTTCATAAGCTCTCATCACTGGTCCTGCAGGTTGAATAAGACATTCCCAAAAAACCCATGAGCAGCAGTCAGTTGCTCAGCGATGCACATTTTCACCCCTGAAACATTTACATGTGGCTTAACTTCAGCAATTCTCCAGGACGGCCCTGACAGAAGGCGCCTCTGCTCGTCTTAGCTGAACAGAGCCTGGCTCCCTTTCACCGCATGTCGCACAGAGGTGCTGCCTTCTGGGTCGACCTACCATTTAGCATCACAGCGCACTCCAGCAAGGCTTCGAAATTCTCACTTTCGTTTATTACAGACACAGAAGCAAGAATCACAGATGTCACTGCGTGAATTATTTCCATGGTTTTTTTCTACAAATGAAAAAAATCAAAGCACAAGTGGATTAAAATCAACTTATAATGTAATTTTTAAATGTAAAAGTTACTAAATTTATAAAAACCAAGCCACACTTGACACTGACTTTATTCTAAGAAGTGAATTAAACTTCAGAACAAGTCGGTTCGGGGAAGAACAGCATCCCTGAATACTAGGTTAGCAGCAGTAGGGCGGGAAGAGGGTACAACTCCCTCAGCAGACTCCTAACTTCACATTTTCCCTTCACTTGAAATTCAGTTTTACACAATAAACAATTATTTGTAACAGAGAAAAGGGAGACTTTCTGAAAGACCAGCACTACCGTTTTTGAGCCATGCTCTGTTTCCATGCTGTCTTCCCCAGGGGGGGCCACCACGTGCCACGCGTCCACCGGGCTTTCTAACAACACGTCTGTTAGTAAACTCCTGAGCCTTTGCCACAGCTCTTCTTTCTGCTTCCTTGATAATTCATCTAGTAATTCATTTAGGTTGAAAGGGTCAGAAGCATCCTTCTGTAAAACAAGTAACAATTGTTACATTTCAAATACAAGAAAATAGTTCTATCCTTTTTATAACGGCATCAAAAGAAAAGTTTATGTGCTAACTTAGTTACAAGTTCAAGAGCTTGGCTGCAGTTTTCAAAACCAATTCCTAGAAGAGAAAGTGCAGGGCTTATCGGACAGAAAGCAGACTGCTCCTCCACCTCTTCAGTCCTGGTGTAGGAATCTCACTCTCTTAGCAAAACTCCCTAAGATCCAGCAGTCCCCCATCTCCAGGCCTGCAGTCGGGCTCCAAGAGCGGGTCAGGGCAGCAGCAGCAGCAGGGGCAGCAGGGGCAGCAGCGGCAGGAATAATCGCGCGGCCCCGCCGACTGCGCGCTATGCTCTGGGTCTCCAGCCTGCCCTGGGCCCTGACTTCATCCTGGAACCCAGTATGGGGCAACCTGAGCACCAAGACAGCAACAGGAAGGGATTAACCCTGTGAACAAAATAAGAATCCGTAAGGCCATACTGATAATTAACACATAATCACCAGTAACTCACTAACAGCCCTGGCATGCTAGGGACAGCAGCAGTGTGGGACTGGAGAGCCGCCCTTCTGCGGCTGCTACACCAGCAACTGAGTCAGCAAGAGTGTCAGTGGATCCTGAGCCCGGTGGGCAGAAGGCTGATGAGGAACAGGGCCGGTACCTCATCTCTACTTATTTCCCCACAGATTACTTGCTAATTGTGAAGGTGGAAACACAGCTTCACAGTGGAGAAATCTGTTGACGCCCACACTAGTAGACTGACCAACACAAATGCACCAACAAGGGGACACACGCCTAACCAAGGAGGTCGTGACACCGCTCATGAACACAGCTGTGTTTTGGAGGCAAAACACAGAAAAGAACATGATCAGATCAGCAAACAGGGGCAGGGGGTGGACAGGCCACAGATGGCTGCCCGCTGCCTGCACCCAGGACTGTCCACCACGGAAAGTGAGGCTGATAAACTCCCTGGAGTAAAGAAACCAGCAAGTCATGACAGCTGGGCACAGACGGTGATCTCAGACTGGAACACACACGCAGGGGCAGTGCCCAACTTTGAGGGTATTCTTGTGACTCTACAGGAGAGTGTCTATGTTCTAGGCAAACACAGGGAAATACTGAGGGTGATGAGACACTGCCTGCAACCGACCCTCCAATGACGCAGAAAGAACACAAGCGCTAAGGAGGCTGGGGGTGGGGCAGGTGGCGGGGCCTGGCGGGCGCCGCACTAGGCAAGGGGGCACAGCCCCGCAGGGCCCTCAGGGCCACCTCTCTGCCCTCCTCCCACCACCCTGTCTCTCCCACGCCCGCGCCCTCCTCAGGTCTGTGTGTCCCTCCCTTCTATCCAGAATTCTCTCCCCCAGTCTCCACAACCTCCACGCAGCCCATTAGAATCTCTGACCTAACCACCCACCCCCCTTCAGCCAGCTCAACTAGCTGCACACCTCCTGCCACCCCTGCATGCCCTGTACCCTGGCCTGCGGAGCAGACAGAGCGTGGAACACGGACGGCACGTGGGGTATCAGCTGATGGCGAATCCCCGCAGTCCTGAGCCTCCACTCCGGGGTGGGGGGCACCCCACACAGTCAGTTCTGCTCTACAACACTTGTTTTGAAATTCAAACTCGTCCTGTCGCAGTCGATATGTTAGGGAACAATCTGAGCAAGAAGCAAGTTTCTGGTTTGGCTGTGTGGGGCTTCAGCCCCGGGGAATTCAGGGCACATTGCACACCTGCAGCCCCTGGGACCCCACATGTGCTGTGGGCCCCACCATGCACCTCAGGCCGCCGCCCCCACCACGCCCTGGGCAGCGGCCTGGCCACGCTCTGTCCTCCCTCACACAGGGCTGCGGCCACCGCTGGGGGCGCGGGCGCCCACTTCCACCCACAAACCCCAGACATTTTTCAAGGCAACCTGTCATATTTACTATGGTATCTATGTACTTCTCGCTGCTTTAACGTGTATAAAACTGCTATTTTATTTGGTCCCTAACTTTCTTCAAATGTGTCCCTGGTGAAGTTTTTACTGTCGTGCCCCGACCCCGTCTCCCCACAGTCCCTCTGCTCTTCAGTGCCCATCTTGCAGAGCACACTGACTTACCGGAATGCAGAAGCGGAGACAAAGCAGAACCGACTGCCTTTGGGGAGGTCCACCTAATAGGCTTCAAACTGGCTTCAAGTACGTCTTTGCTTTAGTTCTCACCAGGCTGACTGTGAAACTGCCATCATTCAGCTATTCTGCCTGCAGAATGACATCTCGTCTCCAGCTCCACGGAACAGCCTGGTGCAACCTGACGCACAATCCCACGTGTTTCCACCTTGATGTTTAACTAAGAGCTTACATGGTGACCGAGGGACTAGGCTGAGTTATTAAGTGTTCATAAAACTTGTTGCTCATAAACTAAAACCAATGCCTCGTCAGTACAGGGACCAAGTCAGCACCCTAGCTACCAAGACGTCCCCTGCCGAGCAGCAGCGCCAGGCTCTCCAGCAGGTGACGGGGTCGCTGGAGTGAACACACCACGTCAGCCCATGAGACCGTGCTGCCCAAATGTTGCTACTTTTACTTTTCGATTTTATTTTTTCCCAGTTTTTTTTTATTGTGGTGAAATATACACAGCACAAAATTTACCACCTTAAGCATTTTTAAGTTCAGTGGTGTTAAGAGCGTTCACACTGTTGTGCAACCATCACCACCAACCGTCTCCAGACCTCTTTTCAGCTTGCAAAACTGAAACCATGTGCCCATTAAGCAGTAATTCCCTGTGCTTAATTTTAAATTGATACTAACTTAGCTCATATCATCATTTCGCTTGTGGCTTTAGTTAGTACTACGGAACATAGTTGGCAACAGCCATCTTTTAGACTGTAAAGCTTCTATACAAATCCTCTACACCCTACCCTAAAGCAGACACTCACGTAACATCCAAGACACCTCTGTGGTGACATGCTGCTGGTGAGACTGCTGGTTATGTTTAAGTTTATCATACTATAAGCTCACTTCTCTCTTATAAAGAAAAATAAAAGTTGCAGCAACAAGTTTATGAGATTCTTCTCTAGTTCTTCGCTGTCACTAATATGAATTTCACTGTGTGACCAGAACAAGTGAGGCAGGTGGGATCAAGGTCAGGAATGTTTCAGTTGGTGCCTTGAATGTTGGGCCCCGGAGTCCTGTCCAGGCCCCCCTTCTCTCGCTACACCATACATTCACCATGCATTCTCATGACCTCAGCTTCCAACTGGAGCCGAGGTACCCGTGGCCCTGGGCCTCAGGCCAACCGCATGACCCCTGGCAGACACTCAGCCCGTCCCAAACTGAGCCCATCTTCTCCCTCCAACCCTTCCTCTTCCCACTTCACCATCTTGCTGAACAGCACTTGGAGTCAGACACCAGGGATCCTCCCTGGCCCACGTGCAATCCTTCAACCCGAGAGCCCACACAGGCCAACCCTCTCACCTCCACATCCTAGTCACCCTCTGTCCTGAAGGACACGGCCTCTACTCCTCATATGCAGCGAAAGCAGAGCTCACTTCTCCGTCTTCGTCTCTCGCCCCACTAGCTTCCTCTCCCTCTTTTATCCTCTTAGCACAGGACACTGCGTAAAGCCCCTGTTCCTCTAGGGGTAAAGTCTCGGCCCCCAGGCCCCCCCCCCCACCTTCTCCTCAGTTTGCGTTTCTACACTCTGGCCTGCAAACTTCTTACAGTTCACGCACAAAGCGCCTCTCCAGCAGGCTTCAGCGCTAACCCCTCCAGCGGGAGCGGTCCTTCTCCAGGTCCATTTTGACTGGCTAATTTCTGTTTACCTTTTAGATCTGAGCTTCCACAGCCTTTCCACTGAATGGGGGAAATTCCACGTCTGAGTCTGGGTGCCCCCACATCCCTGCCCAGCTTAGCCCCAACTCTGCTGTGTTTACACACCTAGACTCACCACAACACTGCAAACTACCTGA
Organism: Vicugna pacos; assembly: GCF_048564905.1. NCBI lineage: Eukaryota > Metazoa > Chordata > Mammalia > Artiodactyla > Camelidae > Vicugna > Vicugna pacos. Next base: position 351,949 of record NC_132993.1, on the reverse strand, counting down.
GGACAAAAAGGGCCTTCCACACTATTTCTCCAACAAGCCACACACGGAGCGAGACCATAAGTATGCGCTGAGTAACTGGAAGCACACTGCCCTGTGCCTCTCAGCTCCCTTGCAAACCCCTCTTAAAAGAAAGCAGGAAATACCATTTCTGAGTAGCTGCCCATCGACAGGTCTATTTTAGTTGTTTTATTTTTTCAAATAAACCTTGTTCCCTAAGGATTCACTAAGATGACTGTATTTCATTTGTAGACATAATGATTTTAGACCAATGTTTCACATTAACAGTCAAAATCACAATAAAGCTAAACATAAAACTTACATCAAGTTGAATGAACTGCAAAAATTCTCCAACCAGCTCCTTAGACACGATTTGTACAAATGTCTCACGTTTTTCCATGGCAGATCAAACTGGCTGTCATCAAACTGGCATTTACTCTGCAACCCTGGGAAAAAAACACAATCATGAGACTTAACATTTGCAAGTACACCTTTCCTGACAAGATGTAATTTGGTACTGACATCCACAACTGCAGGAAAACCCCCTGCCCCTGTGGTGGGCAGTTAGTAACAATATTCTGACATGAACAAGTATGACGTCTAAAAAAGTGACTTGTCTTCTTCACTGAGGAGAGCATCAACACAACAGGTTACCGTCAGCTGTTAACGAAGGACCGACCACGGAAAGACAGACCCGGAAGGTCTGGGAGGCTCACCTTCCCTCCCTCTTCAGTGCCTTTGCAAGATGCTCAACAGAGAGCAGACTGAGCGCAGCTGCTACAGCCCGAGGTCTCTCCCTCCCCAAAGCAAATCCCCATCACAGCCACCTTGTTTTGCAGGGCCGCCCTGGGGTCACCAGGGAGCTTGTTAGTGTGTGCAGAGGTGCACCGAGCACAGTGTACTCCCCCATTCTGTGGGGACAGAGCTCAGGGACTGTGCACAACTTCCTCCCCTGTCTGTTCCCACAATAAATCCTGTTTTCCATTCACAACACCGAATGTGAGCAGTCCCCTGTTTGAAAGGCATTAACCCAAAGACAAAGTAACAGCAAAATGATAGAACATAGCTTGTAATAACCTATAATAAAAACGAATATGAAAAAGAATATATATGTATGTATGACACTAACACAATACTGTAGATCAACTATACTTCTACTAAAAAATAAATAAGTGAAAACGTCCTGCAGTTACAAGTAGAGCAACATGGAAAGTTACTGGTACCAAAGGCAGTAATTACGGGGAAAGAGTCCTCTTATATACCGAACCCCAAGATCTTAGCATTTAAATTAAACCAACAACAGAAAATTACTTCCCCACACAAGCACCACTGAAGTGTGGGCATCTCTTCCCTCAACTCAGATGGCTGAGCTATGAGCTGAACTTCCAACTGACCAAGCAGGTGGGAGGGCAGCCAGCAACAAGCCTGCAGAGTAACAATGGCTCGTACCAACCCACGAGTTTATGGAAACCACACTCCAAAAAGGTGCCATCGACTACATGCAACTGGACACCTTAAACTGTGGACGCCCCCGCTTTCTGTAATCCTGGTTGCTCTTCTGGCTTGCTCCATTTCCAGGTGTAATTCTTGGCATGCTGGTTCTAACTACAGTAATCCACTCCCACTAGACTGCCAAATTTACTGCCATTCTCCCCATTTCTCTGACACTAGTGATCACGGTTCCTTAAGGGTTACTGGTTTTTCCACTTACACTCAGTCTCTCTCAAAGTGGCCCCGTTATGTTTCCTGCGCCGTGTGGTCAAGACTTGCCCTCCTGCCAGACAAACGCTGCCTTCTAGGCGAGGGTCATCTCAACGTGCAGTAGCCAGCCCCACGGTCCCGTGGGCCCCACACAGGAGGTCCGGCGCTGAAATAAGATGGGCGTTAAAAAGAGATCCCTGTTATCTTGTCACCATGAAAACCCCACTCACCTGGAGCCAACCTTTCACCTGAGAACCAGGAGAGATACTTGGGGGCGGGTTCCCCGGGCACGAGGGCTCAGGGAACGGGTCTCTGAGGTCAGTCTCCGGTCAGGGGCTGGGAGTCCTCACCGAGATCAGTTCCCAGCCCAAGGCTGGGGGATCCCCTCCAAGGCAGGTCAGCCCGATTCAAAGCCGTGGGGTCCCGTCCGGGGTCAGTCCCAGGTCCAGGGCTCAGGGGTCCCCGCCGGGGTCAGTCCCCGGTCCAGGGCTCAGGAGTCCTCTGAATCAGCCCCAGAGGAAAGGCGCGGAGCTTGGCGCGCTCCTGGCCGCGGTGCCCGCCTCCCCCGTCGCCTCAGAGCCGCCAGCCGGGCCGTGGGTTCGGATCGCGGCCCAGGATCGCGGCCCAGGTGGAGGCTGCGGTGCTGGGGGCCCCACCCGCCCGACCCCGCCGTTTCCCGGCCCCCCGCCCCGAGCCCTTCGCTGGCCGGCACCGCGGAGCTTACCCCGTCCCCGGGACCCGCCGTTTCCCGCGCTCTGACCAGATTCAAACCCGCCCGCCCGCGCCCTCGACGCGCTCCGCCCGCCCGCGCGTCACCACGCGCCGCTCTCGCGAGATCCGGGAGCGCACCCTCACCGCCCCGCCCGCGCCCGGGCCCCGCCCACACGCCCGGGTCCCGCCCACACGCCCGGGCCCCGCCCCCGAGGCCGCCGCGCCCCGCCCCTCCCATTCTCGGACCTGCCTCTTTCACTCCCGCTGGGGTCCTGACATTTTTCAGACTGACATCAAAATTTGTCTTATCACTGGTTTAAACGACTGAAATGGATGCAATCTTTGACATAACTGTAAAGATTGACTCTTAAAATAAAACTGTGACATCACTCTTTATATATATCCCTGACGTCTGAGTAGCACCCGGACCCGGGTGTCCTGAGCCCGAGTCTCCATCCGTGTCTCCCACGTGACTCTCTCCTCATCTAACAGGTCACGTTTCCAGCAAAAATAATAATAACAATGCATATATACACACATACAGACACAGCGCTCTAGATTTTAAAACTTACCTTTATTACGGATACAAATACATCAAAACCATACAAATTAATGATGAATTTTGATAAGTACCTATTAATCACAAAACTAAAATTTTGTTGAAACACCTCTTAATGCTATGGTTCAGACTATGTTTTCAATCAACTCATGTTTCTAAGAATAAATATTCTATTCTGATTGTTTATGTTTGTAGACGTAAATACTGAGAAAGCTTTTTCACATAAAAAAGGGAAGAGAAATGAAAAAATTAATAGCAACATACTCAATTCCTTGAACATATTTTAGTTAAATGCCAAAAATAACATACTGATCTATCATTAGCTTCTTTTAATTTAATCTGTATCAGCTAATAACTTGATTGGCCTTTCTTTCAATTTTTGTTGAAAGCAAAAACTTGGAAACCACCTGAATTTCAAAAAGATCTTTTATTCAGTCACTTGCAATCATTTTTCAGTTTCCAAAAAAACCTTTACCCAGGTACATTGAATTACCATTAATTACAGCAGTTACTTTTTTATTTCAAAGCACTTTTGTCAATACAACTTTTTATAAAAAAGCTTTTATTGCTTGGTTTTTACACGTTTTCCCCACACCTTGGAGAGCTGAAGATTTGACTCAGTTTATGGAAAGTGTCATCTAAACAGTGCAATTAGCATGTCCAGGCTCTCTATCAAGCCAAAACCGAATGAGCTGTGTTGGAAAGCCTGGGGCTGCATAAACTACTGAGGAGCAAAGACTGCAACCCTAGACCTCGCCCCCCAGGGGGCTGCTGGGGCCATCAGGGTGAAGGAGCAAAGGCCCCCCCCCCAGCTCAGCCCAGCCCTGGCCTCCAGCTGGAGTCAGGACCTGGGCGCAGACCGTCCTCAGTGGCCAGCAGGAGCCCACTCAGCGGTGTCCGAGGCTTTGGGCTTTGCTGGTGAGGGCCAAGGGGGGCTCCTGGTGCAAAGCAGAGTGGCTGCTGTGCTCCTGCCCCATTCAAACCCACCACCACACCAAGCCCACACCTGCACCTTGTGTCCAAGCCCCGGCCCCCACGAGGCCCTGTTCCTCCTCCCCTCCTTCCGTGGTGCCAGGTTCTCAGTCCCTCACCAGTCCCTCATGACCTCCGAGCCCAGCAGCTGGCCTCTCTCATCCAAACTGCCCAGAGTGGATCCCATTTTTCAGACCGACCCAAACAAAAGAGGGCGCAGGGGAGGCCCAGGGTGGTGGCCCCATCCCAGCACCTTGCCTCCCATGGAAAATGATTTGAGCTGCGTGTGCAGCTGTTGTCTCCCCACCCCGCCAGGACAGGTCAAAGTGAACAGTGAAATGAATTTAACCACATGCCTCATTAAACCCATTAGGTCAAAAATATCTTCGTTTCAACCACAAAAAAGTGCCGCCTCTTGGGCATGGGGTACTGGTCTAACAGGAAGGTTGTAGCAGGGAGGCCAGAGGGGCTCAGGGGGTCTGCACAGGCACCACCCATGTCATGATGGGCACCGACCCCTCCACCCCTCCCCCTTTCAGCACAGCACCCCTCCCCTGCAGACTCTGAATGCCACGCCCCCAGGCCTGACCCCTCCTTTCAGTTTGGACTCTGCCTTGAGCCTGTCACCCTGTCCTGGGCATCCACACCCCTTGGATCCACTGGCATCCATGCACACACTTCTCAGCCACTGTGGGCAGAGCCCAGCCCAGGGCCCCGGGTCACCACCGCCAGCTCCTGCCTCACGGGACACACCCTGGGGGGCAGGCTCACAGCTAGTGAGGAGGCACAGGCAGAAACATTTCCTTCTTTTTGTGGTTTTGTACCATATTGTCTCTAACAGTAAACGTCTGAACTTGGGAAATGGAGGTGTATGTCAACAATCAGAGAAAAAGCAGGAGTAACCGGAAATTTAAGAGCCACCCTTGCCCCACCCTGGGAATGGGCCCCAGCATGAGGGTGGTTCCAGGGCCCCTCACTGACACCAAAGTCCGCTGGGCTTGGTACAAGCAGGGACCCTGGTGACAGTCACTCGAGGAGTGAAAGGCGGCAACAGACACCCCGGGTAGCCAGCTCCCAGAAGGTGACAAAGGGGCCCCTGCCTGCCTCGTGTGAGTCACTCACGCTTGGCTAAACCTGCCAGCAGTTTCTATCACAGACGCGCCCGCATCTTCAGTGGATCAGGGCCCTCGCGTGGCTCTCCGCCTGTGGGGAAGCAAGGCTTGCCTCTCACGGTCTGCTCTGGGAATAGAAACGTTAAGCACCTGTCGTATACTGCTTGGGGGTTAGTCTTGTCTCGTCCAAGAAACCCTGTTTATCTTGTTAAATCATTTTGTATCATATACTCTGTCTATCCCATTTCTGTTGGATATTTTCCTGTGAATCCATTTATACAAGAGTAACAAGGCCATAATTACTGGCTGTTACTGAAAAACTAAATTCAAGGGATGGTCCAGATACCTTTGTGACACTGAGACAGTTCAGAAAATAGCAAGTGAAGTAATGGCCATTAAGCACGTCACCTCACAGGAGTGACTCTACTGCGATGACTTCACTGTATTTTGATGTGTCTGTACCCCTAGTTCAGAAGGAGGGGATTCCTTAGGAGGCAAGTTTGTCATCCTGAAACGTCTATAAAATCTGCCGGTGGGACTACCTGGTTCTTTCGAGCAGCGGTGAGATCTTGGGCAAATCGTCTTCTTTGAGAGCCTGGCTCCTCGACTGGGGAATGAGAGGTGGGGCTTCAATGACCAGCGGTTCCTTCCAACTCTAAAACTGCACAGTGCATGCAGAAACTCATCATCAAACCTTCACCAGCCTCCAGGTGCTACAGTGGCTGCAGCATCACCTAGTGGGACCAAGGCTCCCGAGGGAACAGGAGGCATCAGTCACCTGCTGCCCCAGACCCATCAGGTGACCACCAGCGGATTCCTTTCTAGCAGGATGACATGTACTGAGGACTTCTGTTACGATGCGAATGAATGTATGCTTCTGCACGCTGCCCTGCTCCTAGCAGCTCCAAAAGACAGGATATAAACGGAGAAAACCACAAATGCATCGCTGTGCCATGGGGCGAGAATGGGGCGGGACTGCAGAGGCTGTGGGCGTGCCAGCCCCCGATATGCAGGTGCAGCCAGATGCAGCCCTTGGAGGACCGAAACGAGGGCTGGGTTCACCGCCAGGAGCCACCCAGGAAAAGTAGCTGAAAGTCTCCCCAGCTGGTGCCGCTGGCACAGAGCCGTGGACCAAGATACAGGCGCCGACCAGTGGTCACACCAAGCCCCCTCCCACTCGGTCACAGGAGCTGCTATCTGGAAATCTCAAATACCACCAAGAAGGGCATCTCAGAATGTCCTTGAAGACCTGCTCTGGACCTGGGGCCAGGAGGGAGAGACTGGACGGGGGTGGGTGAGCTTAACGCCCACCCCCTCAAAGCGTGAACATCGTGTGGACCACCTTCTCTGACCTCAGGGCAATTAAATTCATAACTGACACCAAAAAGGTGGGGGAAATGTGCTTTGAAATTTACAAATGGTCTACATCACTCACGGAATAAAAAGTCAGTCTGGGTGGAAATGGACCACGCCTAGATCCCACGAAATGTGTGCTCCCAACACTTGGGAGATGAAGCTGCAGCAAGATGTGGGGTGAGGTCTATAGCCTTAAAAAACTAGATTTAGTTGTTTTAAAAGAAAGACTGAAAATAAGTTTGATGTTCAACTCAAGAAGCTACAACAACAACAGAGTGAACCAAAGCAGTCAGAAGGGGCAGGAGCGGGTTTTACTACAAAAACAAGAATGAGGAACAAGTGACACAAAAAAACAATAAGCAAGGTCTTTACAAAACTAATAAGATGCACGGATTTGTCAAATCAAGCTACCCAGTCAAGAAAGAAGTAGAAGGCACCAGCAAATGACATTAGGAAACAGGCAACTGCAAACGTAATAGGGATGCTGCATTCACAAGAAATACTTTCCAATAAAGTGGAACGCATGAAACAGATAATCTTCAAAATTGATTTGATGAGAAACTGAAAATGAACTAACACAAAACTTGAAAGTGGATGGGTCATCAAAGTCTCAGGCTCAGAAAGTTTTAAAGACAAATTTCACCAGATTTTTAAGAAACAGATGATCACCATTTTATGAAAACTCTTTCAGAGAACAGAGAAAAAGGAAAAGGTCTCACTCTCAGGCCCACATTCCCAGACAAACCACATGCACACAGGCCTTGCCTGTGGCTCTGCTTTTCAGACTCAGACCCTGGGTTTGAGAAGATGGTCTTGGAGGAGCTAAACACACACGTGTGCACTCACACATGAGTATGCACACACGCGCACATAACATGCATATGCACAAAACACGTGCACACGAGCACATTTACATGCGGTCGCACATGTGCGTGTGGACACGTACGTAACATAAGGCGCATAGTACACTCAGGTGCACACACAGCGCACACATGCCCATGCCCACACACACGTGCACACACACGCGTGCCCGCACAGGCACATAAGTACGTTTGGTCCGTGTAGGCAGGTGCTGACCCCTCACAGCCTTGCACACATGGCCTCGTGCGTGCGTGCTGGGCTGCGATCTGAATGTCACTGAGCGGGACGGAGGGTTATCAGCGTTTTGCCTTTTATTTTGTTTGGAGAAGGTCAACCAGGTGCGTCTCGGGTTTACAGTTTTAAAGAAGGGGAATGTTGAGTCTACAGTAGAATTTCCCCAAGGCTGTCCCGATGCTCAGCCTGAAAGAACAGACGTCACAGCTGTGCCGGCCCTGGTTCCTCAGTTTGGGACACTCACGTTTGGAAGTTGTGAGGGACCCTTTCACGGCACCACCTCCGGGCAGGAGTTTGGAAGAACTGTTGATAAAAAGTGATCCAAGAAGCGCTGGTGTTATGTTTCATTTAAGTAACATTAAAATGTTCATAAATAAAAAGCTTAGTCTCTCAAACTGAGGGTTGAAGCAGCTTGCAAAATCGTGGACAAGTAAAAGGAAATCTCAGGCAAAACAAAGAGGTTGTTTGATACAAATATTTGTAAGGAAGGGAAAAGCGAATTCAGAAAGGAGAACCAAAGTGTACATCAGGAGGAGGTGAGGTTACATGTGGAACAGGGGCTGCGTCTCCACCTCTTTATTTAATTGGAAAACTTTCACAAATAGCTCTGGCTTTCATTACGGAGAGAAATCCAACTTCAGCAGCTCAAGGAAATGAAAAGACCCAAAACACACAGGACCGGGCTCCCCAAGGCCCTCAGTCAGGGTTAGATTCCAGGAAAGCTGTGGCGAGTGTGACTGTCCTGGTGAGACTGCGGACGGGGCGGCCTGCTGTCAGAGCCCCGTGAGGCGCAGCCCTCCACCCCATCCTCACGTCGGAGGAGATCCACGCTGCGCTTGCTGCGGTAACCGGCCTGGTCTCTGGGGTCCCGTCTGGAGTTCCTTCGAAGGAAAGAGGTGCGTGTGGTGGGTCCTGCTCCAAGGAGGACCCGCGTCCCAGCCAACGGGGGTTCCGTCTGGGGGAGTCTTGGGGACAAGGGAGGGTCTCTTTTGGACCTAGAAGTCCCTCTCTCCCACAGGCCTGGCCCCGCAGGTGCATCTGCAGGGCTGTGGGCCGGCTTCTTGGAGGCAGGAGGTGTACAAAGCCCGCGCTGACCAGCCTCACTTCTCTCTGCAACGCTGCTCTCGCCCAGCCCTGCCCCAGGCCAGAGACATCACGCGTCTGCCACAAACAAGCCCTAGAACAAAAGCCAGGTGCACTCAGAGCTCTGACTCTGACTGGCTCACCTGGAGGGCGGGTGCTGGGATAGGAGCTGCTGCCGCGGGAGGGGGCCCGGGCTGCCGCGACCTGGTCACGTGGCAGCCACAGGTGAAAATTCAAGGCAGAATAGTCAGGGTTTCTGCACATTTGTGTGTGTTTCATACCCCAATGAAGGAAAGCTGTAAACACAAACTGTCGCCCCTTTACACTGTGGGAGGGGAGAGGAGGCCGCATCATCCGAACCAGGCTGGGCGGGGCCCGCAGTCTCACCACCGAGCAGGCCTTGGCCAGTGCCTGGGATGGCAGGGGATGGTGAGGCTGGTGGCAGCCACCGCCCTGTCTGTGTGGCCGCCTGCCAGGTGAGCGTGGAGCAGAGGCTCCCACATTGCGATCTGAAGGGGAGGGCAGGGCGGGGAGCCAGCTCACCCTCCACCCTGCCCCTCCGCCTCCCGGGCAGGCTCACGGCCACCCTGCTTCACGGTGGGAAGCGGCAGCAGAGGTGTGTGGCTTGCTCCCGGTCAGTGGGGCCAGACGTGCATCTGAGCACGGAGGTGGGGCCCGGAGCCGCGGTGGTCCCCGGGGCAGGACCCTAGGGCTCATCTAAAGAGAGTGGTTAGGAGCAGCCCCCAGTAAGAGCACGCAGACACCTTGCGTGCTCCTGCAGGGCAGGTGGGCCAGCAGCAGTGACAAACGGGACCGGGGGCACCTGCGCCCCGGCCTCGCCCTGCTCCCCGTGGTCTCGCGCCAGCGGGCGGCAGGGTCTTGCTGAGGAGCCCTTGTGTGTACGGCCCCTCTTGAAGTGCTAAGATTTTGTCTTTGACATTCACCAGTTTGAGGAAGACGTGCCTGCTGTGGCCTTTAAGTCTGTCTGACCCGGAGTTTGCTGGGCTTCTTTAATGTGTCCTGTTTTCCACCAACTTTAAGCATGTTTGTCCTTTACTTCTGAATGTCCTGGTTCTGCTCCCACCTCCCCTCTGGGACGTCACTGTGTGTTGGTGACGTGTTGGTGGCCTGTTCACTATTCTTGTTTTTTGTCCTCAGACAAGATCTGAGTGACTTCTCAAGTTTTCTGACTCTTGTGTCTGCTCAAACCTAGTGTTGAAATCCTCCAGTGAAATTTACATGCCACTTACCGTACTGTAAACTCAGAATTTCTATTTCATCCATTTGATAATTTCTTTCCATTGATTTTTCACCGTTTTGCTGAGAATCAGCCTCAAACTTCCCTTGAAACCTTCAGACATAGTTGTACTTGGGTGCACTGGGGTGGCCGCTGACAGGTCCACCTGCCTGTCTGACATCTGGGCTTCCGCAGGTGCACTTCCTGCTGGCTGCTCTTTCGGCTGGTACGGCCCATTATGTGCGGTTCTTCACATGCCTCATGTTTCTCTTATTATTGTAAACTGAACATTTAAAAAAATGTTTGCGACAACTCTAGAGTGCTCCCCTCCAACCTGGGTGTTTCTTAGTAACTTTCTTGGAGTAGTCGGTTAAAAATTGTATTCTTTGTTATGTGCGGCCTCCGAAGTCTGCTAGGTTAGCCTTCTTGGTCAGCTAGCTAACAGTCGGAGATTTCCTTACGTACTGTGGACGGGTCTCTCAGCCTCTGCTGAGGGCCTGAGGGTATGTATGGAGAGCATGTGTGTACACGGGGGGAGTGTGTGTGTGTGAGGTGTGTGTGTGGGGAGTGTTGTGGGGGGGTGTGTACATGTGGAGGGGGGAGTGGGGGGAGTGTGTGTACATAGGACGTATGTTGGGGGAGCATGCGGGGGAGGAGCGTGTACATGGGGGAGTAGGGGGGAGTGTGGAGGGATGGAGGGGGGAGTGCATGTGCAGGGAGTGGGGGAGTGTGTGTACATGGGGGAGTGTGTGTGCATGTAGGGGGGGAGGGCATGTGTGTGTGGGAGGTGGTCTGTGTTCCACATCCCGTCAGGCAGTCGACAACTGCCTTTCTTTGCGTCCCGCTTGCAGAGCCTCAACACCAGCTGGAGGTGGCAGACCGTTCTCGCACAGGCCTCTCCTGGGCAGGTGCACACGTCTTTCCAGAGCCCCTGGAACACCAGAGTTTTTCAAAGCGCCCTTGGGACCTCTCTTTCCTAGGTTTTCCTTCAGAATGTTTTGGTCAGCTCTTGTCTGTCCCAGTCGGTGACACTGCAGCTGCCTGGGGTGGTGCCAAACAATCGCCACAAACTGTTCTCACGTGGCTGCCCCAGGGGCCAGACAGGTGAGTGGTGACAGTCCCCTGGGGGCCCCCACCCATTCTGCACCCCCGACTGGCTGCAGGTGCTCAGCGCAGTTGCAGCTCCAAGGCTGCTGCGTGACGTTTCCCGTCATATTTTCTAATAGCCGTTAATATTAGTGCATAAGACACAGAAATTTAAGTTTTTATGACTGGCCCTTTATTCAATACTTGTTCAATTCAAAAGTTTTCAGATGAATTTCTTAGGTTTTTCAGGGAGACAATCTCATATTTGAAAATGACCTTCTTGCCCAACACAAAATTCATAATCATTTTCTTTTCATATTGTATTGTCCAGGATTTCCAGATTAACACTGAACACAGGTTCCCGGCTCCCTTCCCACTTTCCTGCCTCAGTGGCTTCTCAGATAACTGGCTTTGTACCTTGTCTCACAATGTTACTATGAACTGTCCATGGGCGTCTGTCTTTAAGTGGAAAATTACTGTTGTTTAAGGTCTGCCCAACTTCATACACCCTTTATCCAACAGATATTTATCCACCAACCATGTGCGAGGAGCAGTAGTAAACGATTAGAAAAGACTTAGAAACACCCACATAACCCTGCCCAGGAGCCCTACAGTCCAGGCGGGAAACGGCCGTAAACAGGGCTAAATCACACTTGTGTTAAGCATGACAAACAGGAGCAACGTGGCCCTTCCAACAGAAGACTGAACCTGGACCGAAGGGTCGGTCAGAACGTGGAGGAAACCACCTGCGGTGAGTAGCGGGGCGGGAGGGGGAGGTCAGATGGGGCAGGGTCGGGGAAGGCAGGTGTGAGTCCTGTGCGGGGCATCACGGACGGGGTGGGGCCGACAGGAGCAGATCCACTGGGAAGGCCCCGGGGCCCCAGGGCCACACACAATACACCAGACCACAGCGGTCTTTGTTCTGAGAGCAACGGGAGACAGCAGATGGTGCATTCGATCTGGACTTAAAAAGGTCCCTCTGGCCGCCATGTGGAGAATGTGGGCCAGCTGCGTGAGCTGGGAGGTAACTGGGCTCCCGGGACTCCTGGCGGACGGGGTACACCGCCCGCAGAACTAAAGGGCTGGGCGTCTGCGTGTGCAGACACACGGAGGGGGCGTCAGGATGGTCTAGGTCTCCAGCTGAAGCACTGGGCAGGCAGACGGGACACAGAGCAGAGGGACAGAGGAGAGGGGCAGACGGTCCTGAGCTTAGCAGCACTGTCTGTACGGGAAACCACAGGTGCCAACGGTATTAAGCAGAATGCAAAACAATAAACAGACCCAAAACCTGCGCTCCTCCACACTTACAGTCTGGGGTCAGAAGACAGCGAAGAGCCTAGAGGCCAGCAACGCAGAAGGAAACCCAGAGGGCCAGGTGCTGGGGGCCGGGAGGGGCGGCCGCACACAGACCCGCCCTGGCCCGCGCCTCCGTTTGTTCAGACCAGGCCCACTTCCACTTCTCTTGGCGCTAGTTACAAAGTGAGTGCATTTAAAAGACTGTTTTCTACTCGTGAGTATCTTCCAGGAAATAATCCCGTTTTCAAAGCCCAGAGTCTGAGGCCGGCTGAGGACAGGCCAATGAAGACAGAAACTAAAGACTCATGCCAGTGATCGGACGTTCCTTTACCAGTGACCTGCTTCTCCTGAACATGAAAGAATTCACAAACAGCAAACATAAATTCTATCATCTCATCTGCTTTAAATTCTCTGGTTTCACACTAAAAACTCACTTCAAGAGACAAAGGGGATACAAGTCACAAGCGAGCTCACGTGGAAGTCTGACTGAGTAAATCCCTGCGCCGTCGTGTAATGTCAGCTGAGCAGAGAGGACCTTCGGCCGCGTACCAGCACCTGCCGCAGCATCCGGCACAGCCCCAGGTGGGCACACACGCTGGTCTGCAAAGGAGGCCTGGCCTCCTGACAGGAGCGTCTGTGTGCGGAATTCCCACAGGATGGACAAATCGTGGCAAATACAGCTACAAGGCTGCTTCTGTTTTAACCTGAAACTTGAAACAACACCTCAGACTTCCTACTTTCAGGCACAGGATGAGCAATACAGTAACTGAGTTCAAACTCGCCTACCTTAATTTTCCCTCCACGTAGAGAAGTTAAAGTTCCCTTTCCCGGACCAGTCAGTTACTGAGCACTGGCGATGCACGTCCTGGGCCTCCAGCGTCCGGCCTGACGGGGATGCTCAGCCGCCCCGCGGGTGTGTGAGGTCGCCTGTGATGGCCCGTCTGCCGTAAAGGCAGAGTCTACGTGGGAGGAGTTTCAGTGACCACAGAATAGTCCCTTTCCACTCCTCCTTCCCTTTCAAAGAGAATGGAGCCGGCCACTGGGGGTTGTCCAGCCCCACCATCCACAGAGGGTGGGCCTCGTGCTGCCACTGGCTTTGTGTGGGTTTTGAACCTATTTGCCTAAGTGAGGCATTCCAGCAATAAAACACACTGAAGAGGGGACACGCATGGCTGCAAAGCCCCGAAACTGAGGATGTTGGCAGAAATCACTGCTATCCTAACATTTCAGAGTATTTCTCCTCTTTTAGAAATTACACCAGAAGCCCTTCAGCAACCCTCATTTTAAAAAAATCTCCAACAAACTCAATGCCACGGGCAGAGCGAGGTCTATGAAGTACATGTCCTTGCCATGCTGCTAACACACCGGCCTCACGTGTTCCATGAGCCTGCGTCCCTGCACGTCAGCGTCCTCCTGTGACGACAGGAAGCAGCTTCAGCGTGAAGTTTCACTGCTGAGGAGAGCACAAGAGCCTGCGCCGCGAGGTCAGAGCCCCTGACACGTCAGCCATGGTGCACAGTGTGAGGCAGCCAACGCGCCCGGGCAGCCCCAGCGTGCCTGTCCCACGTCTGCTCGTGGCCTGGCGTCCTCACTGCTCGGGAGTCGTTGGTGTCACCCGGCCTGCCCGCACAGCTGGGATGCTGTGAAGGAGCCTCCCTCCCAGAGGCTTCAGCTGTTTAAGTACAGAAAGCATGCTTTTCATAATCTAAGAAGAAAAATATATTCCCCAATGGAAACTGTGAAACAGTGGCCCAGCGCCGAGGTCTGGCAGCACAAGTGGGGAAGCCTGGGAGGCGGTCACAGATGCCCAGAGCCGCGAGCGGAGACCCCTCGGGCGGGTGCCAGCCCGGGGAGCCCACCCTGCGTGCAACGTCCAGACTTGGTTTCCCGTCTGCGGACCCCAATCCACCTCCCAGCCTCTGGGACACAGTGCGGGCTGAGAAAACACTGAAAATTGCACAAGAGCCTAACTGCTGCCATTGAAGATCTGCCTGAGTGACATTCCAGGAAAGGGTCGCTGTGTACTGAGCACTGTCCCATGAGTAAGTTATAACAAGCAACTGAAAATACACTTAAGACACTTCATTTTATGCAAGAAATTTCAGATAAGCACACTATGGTTTATGAGCCATGACAACTCTTAATATCTTATATTACTCAGTTATACATTTTTCCTTATAAGCACTTCAAGTGACTTCTTGATAATACATGTTTGTATTTTTGGAAGTGTAAATATTTTGAATACATTCTTTCATCATTCATAATGGGCAGAAATATACTAATATTTACTAAACTTTCAGCCTTTCTTTTTAAAAAGAAACACCACAAAATAGGTCACTGAGAACTTTTTCCTGCAAAGACAAAAATTATTATTTGTCATAAGAATTTAATAAGTTTTAGAAGAAAAAATATATATATTTCCTTGATCTATTTTCCTCTGAATTGAAACCAGCATGTAGAGACTATAAAAAATAGAGTCTATTTACACAGCGTAAGTACCTCAGCGATACACACAACAAGGCCACCATAGAGCACCTCCTAGTGGATGCAACCCACACACACTGCACGTCACACGGCAGCTAACTGCCACCCTGCTGCAAGCCGTGACACCTGGCGGGAATACTGGAGTAAATCAAGCATACAAAATTCAAGGATAATATTGGCTAAATACGCCTAAAATGTCAACATGTTTTATAAAACCATAAGGTACACGTGACTGAACACACGAAATTATAAAAACAGCATTGGTGCGTCCGAGGGAGGCGTGTCCGGGCACAGAGGCGGGGCAGCGGGACGGCTCCCCGGGCAGCGCCTACGGCACCGCGTGTGGCCGCATCCCATCTTCCGTGAGGTCGTACCTGGGAGTTGGGAAGAAGGCAGACACGGTCATGGGGGCACCCCTGCACGAACACCCCGGGCTCCCTGCCTACGATCGGGACACTCACCACTGGGTCCAGCCTTTGGTGAGCTCTTCAGATGCCAGGCTGACCAGCACCTGGGGGAGAAGACATTTGCTGGAGTGGGTTCTAGGCCTTTCACCATTTCTTCCATCTTCTCGGTCTTACTCGGGGCAACATGGCACCACCCTCGTCTTGAGTCTCGTTTTTCAATTTTTCTTCCCTGAGGAGCTGCCTGTGAACCCCACACTGGTCACACCCACGGGGGCCCCTGTGCTCGGCAGTCTTGCACTTAAGTTATTATGACGCCTCTTGGGGACACTGGCTCCCGTGCCGCTGACGGCAGCGCAGCAGACATGGGCTGTCCGCCCGTGTGATGCTGGTCCGAGAAAGGCACTTTGGGTACGTGCTTAACTTCTACGAAACGTAGGAACTGATCAAGGATTGTGTCAGACTTACTTTGCCAAGAAGCCCTTTGTCTTTGGACAGGAAGCCACCGCTGTTCTTCACTGCGACGTCCAGAGTCCTCCTCTGCACCTCCGGCAACGAGACGCTGAAGTCGAAGCTGAAGCGGGAGAGAGGACCACTCCTAAGCTCCTCTGTGACCTGCGCTGTTTTGTAGCAACTAAAAGCCATCTGTCTGAGACCGTCCTCATGTCACGCTTTGCCTTTATTGTAAACCTGAGTCCCCCAACTGGATGTCTGCGCCTGGCATTTCAGGAAGACATGAAGGTTTCTCCATTGCTTTCCTAATGTGAGAGGAGACTCCAGCACCTAAATGTGGGCAAGGCCCGACCGCCTGTGACCCCATGTCCCGTCTGGACACAACTCCCAGCTCTTCTGGGGTTCAGTGTGGGACTGGACCACAGACTCGAGGAGACGGACTCCAGGACCCGGATGGGCGGAAGACCGGCATCATGGGCATGGCCTCAGTGGAGGGCGGGCTACAGACACTTCCAGCGGCTGGAGCCAGCTGCTGAGGAGTAAATGCCTCTAGGAGCCAAGTCCACAAGGCAGCCATGGGGCTGCAGGCACAGGGCCTCTGGAAAAGCAGAGGACAAGGCCAGAGGCCTCGCAGAGACACACGGCTGTGACTGCTTTCCTACAAGCAAGCTGCCCACAGCAGGACCGGGTGTCTGCTGGTCAGTTTCTGACCTTGCTTTAGGTAAGGTCACTGTGAGCAACCACGATACCTTCCGGGTGGACATAAGCTGGGTTGGCGGCTCAAGCACCATCGACTTCACTGTCCCCCAATCACTGGCGATGCGCCCACCCTAAGCCCTGCAATAGCCATGCCAAGATGCGCAGGGCTCAGCTCGTGGAGTGCAGCCTGAGGGTTCACGTGTGAAGCCCAGAGCCTACTTGCTTATCTACACTGTCAAGTTCATGACAGCTCAGCAGGGCTGTGCGGTTACATCCTGGGGCCTTCCTGCAAGGGTCACCCCACCCCCCGCAGATGGACACACCTCTGGTCAAACACGGGGTTCAGCGTTTTCTTGGACACGTGTGTTTTCCTCCTTCCCGACCTCCTCTTGTCTGGTAACAGATACAGGCGGACGTAGGGGTCAGAGCCGTCCTCGGAGAAGGCGATGAGATTTCTGAGGATATAAACCAGAGAGCAGTTGGGTGTGAGACCACGGAGGACCGCGGCGTGCCCACAAGAACAGACCGGCTAAGGTCGCACTCTCCGTGCTGAGGGCACCAGAAGCAGCTCTGTCTTGGCCCCTCGCCAGCTCCTCACAGCTGCTTTGGCCTCTGCCCACTTCCTGGGCCCAGAGTTCGCGGAAACTACTGCCTGGCCTCCGCACACAGCCTCACTGCACTCACGGCCAAACGAAGCCACCCCTCTCCCAACACTGTCCGTGGACCCCCAGTGTACTCGGTCCTCCTTGGCTCCTGCACAGGCCGCTGACCCCACTGTCTGCTGTGTCCACCTAATCCCTTCACGGAAGAGGGACAGCTCCTTCCCGCAGCCCACACCACTCTTGTCTGAGGACAACTGGGCCAAATACCACCCAGTGTGTAATCACAGTTGACCCCTGAACTCCACTGAGGCTGAGGGTGCCACCCATCTGAACACACGGTCCTGTCTCCAAGGATCCAGCCAGCCACAAATCATAGAGTGCTGTACCGTTTCCTACTGGAAAAACCCCGTGCGGTGGAGCCACGCAGATCTAACCGGGTCGTTCAAGGGTCAACTGCATGTGTGGCCACTTCAGATGGTTCACTTATTGATGGACCTGAAGATCCAGCCAGGGACAGCCCTCCGGTCAGTGCTCTGCTCCTGGACTTCACACAGCCACGACTCGGGAGCAGGAAGGGGCTCCGTGAGCAAACACGCACTGAACCGGGCTCTGGGGCTGTGAGGTCATAGTTGTAAATCTCACTAATTTTATTTTCCTGTGTTTCCAACACCTTTTTATAAGATCCAAATACTTGTTTCACAGCTACTAGTGAAACAGACAAGTCACATAACAGAAAATAACCCGCCAGCTCCAACCAGCACCGTCAATCAAGCACAACAGAAGCAACAACAGCGTCCGGCTGCACGCCTGCCCATCAGCCCCGCGCACGCTAAGCCCTCCTGACGGCGGGGAAGAGTGGTGCGCCCCTTCCTGCAGGACCACGGCTTCTGCTGCCACGACCCGGACTCGCCCAGACCCTGGGCGGACACAAATCCACTCCTGGAAGTCCAATCCCCCAAAGACACTTCAGTAAAAGAAAAACTGCTCACTTTCCTGCCCTAAACACTCAACCACAGGGAGTGTCACGCAGACCACAGAACAGCAGTTCCAGGGAGTGTCACAACGAAACCAAGATGGTTCTGACTAGAAGACATCATGCAACAAGTGCAGTGAAACTGGGGCTACAGCCTCCCTGCCACTGGGCTGGGACCCGCGCTCTCACCTGCAGGAGTGCACGACCACCACCAGCTTGTTCCTCTGGGAGCTGTGCCGGACCGTCAGCTGGACCTGCCCCAGGGGTGACTGTCCCAGGGTCGTCCCGCTGGGGAGACAAAGCAGAACAACACAGGGGGCATGTCACTGCCACAGCCACACGTGAGACTATGCACTCACGAGGGGCGAAGTGCCCACGGACGCGACCTGTGGACCCGGGCACAGACAGGCCCTGGGCTCAGCCTTCATGTGAGAGGTGGACGTAACTCCGTCACTAAGCTGACGGCTCAACCTAAAAATGAGACACTGCATCTCCTAACCACAAACCCCGTGCTGCGGAATTCCTGGGCCTGGGCCTTCCTCAGAGCCCGTGAAAGTCACTCGCTGTTTCTCAGGGATGGGCCAACAGGGTCACTATGCCCTCATCTCTGTGTCAAGGCCCAGCCCTGGCCCAGGCTCTGAGACA
This sequence comes from Vicugna pacos, assembly GCF_048564905.1. NCBI lineage: Eukaryota > Metazoa > Chordata > Mammalia > Artiodactyla > Camelidae > Vicugna > Vicugna pacos. The sequence continues at coordinate 333,484 of NC_132993.1, read as the reverse complement.
GACGGGTGGCTCTGAGCACGGGCCCCAGGAGCAGCCGCGTGCCTCTGACCCCACATCTTAGCCCACACTCCTTGGTGCAGCAAAGAGGAGAACTACTTAAGAGGGCAACTTCCTCCTCCAGTGGACAGAGAAGCTCAGGACAAGTGCAGGCTTCCAGGCCCTTATCCAAGGAAACCCCAACACACCTCCAACTCAAGGCGTGAGGGACAAAGCCCCACAAACCTCCAAACACAGCACCAGCTTGGAGGTGGTAAGGAGGTTGGACAAGCAGACAGAGCAGGACCTGTTCTGACGCAACAAAGTCCTGCCAAGTCCTGCCCATTTAGGATCCAATGGATCAGCTCTAGACTGCCTTCCTGGTCTGGGCAGGACGCACAGGAGCCCCAGGGCCTCTCCCACTCGTGGCCACATCACCCCACTGGGCCTAATCTTCAAGTGAGCCGAACACCAGCCCTGGAAACGGCAGGTTTACATGGAAGCCAGAGGCCTCACAAGGCAGGGCAACACCTGGAGGCAGCTGAGCCTAGCTGGCACCCCACCACAGCCCGGGGCCCTGCACCGACTCAGCCGGGGTGGGGAGCCATGTTACTTCTCCAGCTGCCGCAGCCTCTGGCGCAGCTCCTGCGTGGCGATGGGCAGCGAGATGTCTGAGGCGATGCTCGGGGTGGGCTCCTTGACGGAGGCGTGGCTAGGGGAGCAGGCGGCGCCGGCCTGCAGGCTGGAGGAGCTTCTGCCCAGGTCCCCTGGCTCCAGGGGACCGGCCTCTGCAGGCTGGGCTCTCTCGTCCACACCAGGCTTGTCACTGCCCCCAGTGACCGGTGTAGACGGGGCGGTGCCGCTGTCACCGGTGCCTGGGGATGCGGGTGTCTGAGATCTGACTGAAACCTTTCTGCCCTCCTTGGAGACAGAGGGTCGCTTTACTTGAGCTGAGTGCTGGTGGTCTGGAGGTCTTCCTTGCTTTTCAAGGTGGAGCACCTAGAGGTGAAAAGAGACCAAAAAATAAAGCCAGTGACACTGGTAATAGCCTCACACATGAACAGCTTAGAGATACTCATTTGCAAGTGTTTCTTTAAAGCTTCGCACAAAGCACAAAGAACAATCCGGTCTATCCATTCAGCTCTTCTACCGTGTGGAGGAAGCCTAGGACAAGGCCCGTGGGAGGGAGGGACACAGCACCGCACGCGCAGACTCACTCCCGTGCGTCCCATTCACTTCCTCCACCTCACTTCCTCCACCGGCAGCGGGTACGCATGGCAGGGGCGGCGTCACCATGGACAGGTCGCGTCACGCCCTGGCCGGGAGACAAACCCCACCCCACGTGGGCCTCCACCCTACCGTCTCCACCAGGGTCCAGCAGGGGCAGCCACACCCTCCCCTGCGTGGGCAGTGGGTCACTGACTCTGCCTGCTTTTCACATGTGCTCTGAATTGAGCACACGGCCTGAGCAGATCTACGTCTGTGACTCTGCATCTGGGGTCACCTTGGCAGCCTGAAGTCTGTTTCTGCTTCCATGAAGTAAAGCTGCAGCCAGCGTCTCCAGTTCTGTTATTACCAGAAGCCGGACGTCCAGGGGGAGGGCTCCAGCTGGACAACCGGAGGGGCTGTGGTCCCTGCGGGAGGCCGTCCCCACACCCAGGGGTGACCAGGCACAGGAGACCGTTTCCACTGCGCCCTCCACAGACCAAGTTTGTTTGACTTGAAAGTTGGTTCTTCATTTTAATAATTAGGGGGTTCTAACATTTTCCCATATGTTTGCCAGTTTTATTTTCAGCAATTCCTTTGGTACTTACAAACAAATCATTGTCTATTTTGGGCAAAATTTATTTTTCCTATGACCTCACCTCTGCCGTCCTGCAGGGCTTTATTAAATTTTCTCTTCTTAATGAACTTTGAAAACTGAACATTAACAGAAAACTTTGTTGATCAAGATAGCAAATACTTTCAGGGCCAAAGGATTTAGAGTCCCCTGTCCCGTGTCCCACACTCTGATTCCCACTCTCCCAGGTACCCCACCCTGCACGCCGATCTCCGTCCTCCCGGCCCCACCCTGCACCCCACATCCTGACCCCTGTCCTCCAGAGTCCCACACCCTGCACCCCACACCCTGAACCCCATCCTCCTGGCCCTTCCCTGTGCCCCACATCCTGACCCCCATCCTCCTGGGTCCCCCACCCTGCACACCGAGCCCCATCCTTCTGGCCCTGCCCTGCACCCCATACCCTGACCCCCATCCTCCTGGGCCCCCCACCCTGCGCCCTCACCCCAACCCTCGTCCTCCCAGCCCGTTCCCAACTGCCTGAGCGGCCCGCCGCACACCGCAGTACCCTGAGGGCAAGCTTCATCTTCAGCGAGCTGTTGGGGCCTGAGTTGCTGAGCTGGAACCGCTGGTTCATAGTCATGTCCTCGCTGCTGAGCAGCTGGCTGAGGGGGACCCTCAGGTTCCCCAGAGAACACTGGTGTTGCTCGTCTCTGACCTGCGGGACACCACAGCACACTCAGCTCTGAGGACAGAGACAGAAAGCCACACGGTCCAAATCCCAGTCTTTGAAAACACTTCAGCCACCTCCTTTTACGTGTGAGTAGTGCAGCAGGAAACCTCTTCAGGAGACACAAAGCTCTGTGACAGGTGTTACAACGTACCCGGGTCACATGCACCTGTGTCTCCTCATCGCAGTCATCCCGAGTGTGAGAAAGAAAACCATGCTCTGTGACTCTGCGCTAAGAGGCAGCGGTCTGCACAGATCTGAGGGTCCATAGGAAACGCCTCAAATCCTATGAAAATGGTGAAAGCACACACTCCTAGTGATGTACCCAGCTTCTACTGGTGACCCTGGTTCATGGAGAAAACACGTTTCTTTCTTTTAAGCCTTCCCTATTCAAAATCTACAATATCTGCTTTGAATGCCTGGTCATTTCTGTCTCCTGAATTACAATCCTCAGCTTTATCCCTGCAACAGGAATTACTCCTGTTAGGCTGTTGTGATACAAAATAACTAACCCCAAAGAGTAAGAACTCTGGTGGTTTCACGGGCTATACAAAACCAGTCAAGGAAGTTAACTGCATGTGAAAACCTAAGTGTGATGCTTACTTTTAAAACTATGACACGGGGAGAAGGCACAGCTCAGGTAGACTGCATGCCTCGCATTCACACGGCTCTTGGTTCAATCCCCAGTACTTCCATTAAAATAAACAAACAAATAAACCTAATTACCCCCCCAAAATACAAAGAAAAATTTTTAAAAAACTATAATCACAAAAGCATTTTTAAATAAAATTATCATTATAGAATTTCAAAAGTCATATTTTTAAATTCAAGACTCAGTTACTATAGATTGTTTTAAAGGTAGTGCAATTCATAAAGGAAAAAGTTAGCTAGACAAGCATAAAAGTAAAAAAAAGTAGCTGGACATACACATTTCGTATAAAACAGTGTGAAAATATAAAACAACAGACAGACAGTAACAGAGCAGGCTGGGCACACCCGACCGACTGTGGCTGGCGCTCTGTCAGGAAGCTGAGCGACCCCCACGACAGGACACCCCTCAACCCCCAGACTTCAGGGGCTGAGGAACAAGTTGGAGTCATACAAGCTAAACAAAACCAAGGCCCTCAAACTCCTCAGAGACTGAGTGTTGGGAAGCAGGCCGTGCCAAAAGGAGCGCGGGGGCCAGAACCCGGCCACAGGGACGCCCCCCGGGAGCTGCGTGACCCACTGAGAACAGTGCTCTCCTTAGAGCTGAGACATGTGGGAGGAGCAGGCGCACATCCGAGTTTAAAAGATGCCAAGGACTTGTGCTTCTGACCATCACGGAGCACAGCAACCACATGTACCGTCCCACCTCAGCTTCAAAGCCGGACAGGTAAGCGAGGCAATGGGCTTCAGGCTGGACAGCACCGACCCTGGACACAGGGGTGCAGAGAGGGTGGACACAGGGGAGGAGCCTGACAACAGGGCTGGTCGCTGGGCAGCGTTCCGGCCACAAGGCTGGCGTGAGGACCCCAGACGAAGCCAGTGCCCCCGCACCGAGAACCCAGGTGAGGAAATCAGGGAGCAGGAGGCCCCCGGCAGGGGAGGGCTCCCCAGAGAGCTGGAGGCCTCCAAGGGCCCCCGAATCATCTGCTGATCAGCGCGTGCAGGGAGCGAACCAGCTGAGGCCAGAAAAGATGCCTCAGGAAAAACAAGCGGGCAGCTCCCAGGGCACAAAGTGCTGCAGACAGCACCCACTCCCAGCAAGGAGGAGAGGTCTCACGGCACCCAGGGCATCGGACCCACGACGTCACGTGGTCCCAAGACCACAGAAGCTTAAGTCAAGCCTCCAAAGGCTCAAAGTGTTTCCAAGTAACTTGTCTGCAAATGAGGAAAAGGAAACATAATATCCAGAGGCATAAAAACCCGCAGCACTCAATAATGGAAACTTCACAATGGAAAACTGGAGAAGCAGGAATATATGACCCATAGTGAAGGTAAGTCACTCGCAGAAGCAGATCCGGCACTGGAAGCTAGACACCTCCGTGACACACACGCAGGAACAGGGGAAGACGCGGAAGGGGAAGACCCGAGTTCAGCTGCTAAGATGAAAAGTCTGCAGGATGATGAGTCTCGGGGTGGGGGAAATCCAAGAAATCACGGCTAAAAACCCCAGACTTCTCATCAGAAACAATGCAAGATGGGAGAAAGCGGAAGGAAAGAAACCTACTAGCCAGAAGCGTCCTATGTCTCGTGAAAACACCTCTCGCAAACGAAGGCGGAACAGACAGCTTCCCAGACACACGATGGCTGAGAAAGCTCTGCAGAGCAGCCCCACAGGAGCCCTTCAGCGGAAGAGCCACGCCATTTGAAAACCGGGATCTCAGCAGAGTGAAGTCACCGGGGTGCTGAATATTCGTCTGAATAGGAAAGGCAGCCCCATGTATTTATCTTTAAAAAGCTCTTTAAAATATAATTGACAGTTCAAAGCAGAAATAATACTGCACATGGTGGGTTTAAACACAGGCACAGACGCAGAGTATAGAGCCCAGGAGAGGACAAGCCACCGCGGCCTGGCACCTGCACGACTGAGGCGGTGGTCACGGTGAAAGGCACCCGAAGGCACCCACTGAAAGACCAGGACAGAACAAGGAGATAGAATGCAATCAGCAATACACCCAATTAATCCAGGTCAGGCAAAACCTACCAACCAACCGAAGAGTAACTGGGGCAAAGCATGGAATTCCATCAAAAAGAAACAGACACCCTGACAGACCTGTGTCTATCAGTGGGATTAAACTTGAACTTGACCATCTTCTCTCCACAGGCTCGGACAGCTCTGGTAGTGAGCTCTACCGCGCACTCGAGGAAAACAAGTTCTAAACAGACTCTTCTAGAAAAATGAAGAGGAGGAAATACTCCCCAACTTACTTCAGAGGCTAGCATGAATCCGACACAAAACTATGAAAAGGCAGGACAAGAAAACAAAATTATAGATCAGCATCCTCCATGACTAAGATGCAAAAATCACTTGTCTTCACTGAAGCATAGTTTACAATGTGTCAGTTTCAGGTACACAACACTGACTCAGTAACTTCATAGACTACACTCCATTTAAAGCTATTACAAAATAATGGCTGTATTTCTCTGTGCTGCATAACATACCCTTGATGCCTATTTATGAGGCAAAAGTTCTTAACAAAATTTTAGCAAATTAAATTGAGTACATAAAAAGTATACTACATCATGATCAAGTGACACGCAGTTCTTTGATGTTGATTATATTTCAACAAATTAATTTTAAAATGCAAAAAAAGGTTTGCTTGCAAAGTTTTCTAATGTTAAATCTTGAAAACCAAATAAAGGTTTGCAAGCTTTATGATTTGAAAATCAACAATGCATTTCACTGTATTTACAAAAGAAAATTTGTATATTTACGAAAGAAAACCACATGATCATCTCACTAGTTGTAGAAAAGTCTCTGGCAATATTCAACATCCACTTGTGACAAAAACACTCAGCAAACCAGCAGCAGGAAGAGAGGGAAATGCCCTCAAACGTCACACTTAATGGCAGTGAGACACATGCTTCGCCCTTAAGTCTGCAGGAAGCAACGGTGTCCACTCATGCTGAGAGATAACGAGGCACGCCAAGCCCGGGCCGGGCAACGGGGCGCCCAGACGGGAAACGCAGAAGCAGAAGGGTCACTGCGAGCAGACCGCATGCAGGAGAATCCTAAGGCGTCCACACGGAAGCTACCTGAACCGCAGCGAGGTCAGCAGGGCTGAGAGTAAGATGTCGGCACGCAAAAATCAAGAACAGCTGGTACGAGTGACAATCAGCCAAGAGCTGACAAGTAAACACTGAAACCACACAGCATTTTCTGTACGACCACGTCTGACAAAGACACACTGGTTGCGGGGAGGGGCCCATAAACGGCACCTTTTAGATATGTGCGGTTCTTTGATGCTGATCATATTTCAACAAATCTATTTTAAAATGCAAATAAAATACCTCGACTTCAAGCTCCTGGCGCCTGGGATTGTGAACGAAGAAAGTGAAGTTTTCCTCCCACACAGGTTCACTGGTTTTGTACCGAATCTGAAAGAAACAGCCAGGTATCAGCTCTGTGCTACTGCAGCTGCAGGTCTAGGACGGCGCTGATTAAGTTCCAGGACACCAGTTTCCTGAGCTGGATCATCACTTACTAGTTGCAGAAGCTCTAGAGGGTGTCAGGGGTGAACTGCTAGCCACCCTAGCCCGTGTCCCACCCCCGGCGACATGGCCTGCACCGCGTGGTGTGGCCTCCCTCCCACGACATCCTGGGGCTGACACAGTGCTGCACATCAGGAAGCTTCTCAAATTAATGGTTAGCAGTTTAAAAAAAGAGTAATTCCTGAAGTATTTCCTGCAAGTAGGACACATTACAGCAACAGCAATGCCCTCCCTTAATTCCTGAATAAAACTGTATTTGCTGAATTTTAAGCACACTGTTGGCTGTCCTTTAAACAAAATATTAATAGAGCACTGAAAGGAAACTTGGAAATTTGTCCCATGTCATCTACCCATGAAATCAACCAGAAGCACATTCACATGTTCATGTTATTTTTTGATGTTATTTTTAAATGAACAGCATATTTGATATCAAATTACGTAGCTGGTTATCAAATGACTGATTCAAGAAAACAAAAGAACTCAGTGATGGGGGCCCACAGGGAGCCCCCGGGGTGACAGTGACGGACGGTCACAAGAAGCCCCTCAGTGACAGTGACGGAGGGTCACAGAGAGCCCCCTGTGACAGTGATGGGGGCCACAGGGAGCCCCCGGGGTGACAGTGACGGAGGTCACAGGGAGCCCCCACTACCACCAGTGACAGTGATGGAGGGTCACAGGGAACCAGTCAGCACCTCACCTTGCTCTCCTGGGCCTTGTGACCGACCGACATCTGGACAAGTGGGTTTGGGTTGCTGTTTATCTTCTTCCCTGACTATCCACAAACAAAAAACAGACAAAATAAACATCTTGAAATGGGGATTACTAAAAATGGAATTATTGGCTTATATTAAGTCATTTCTATTTACTTCTGATACTTCAGTTATAGGGAGTATCTTGGAACAATTTAATTGGAAAATACTTGCTAAGCATACCCCAAAGCCATAGTTGCATCTACATAAAATAAATTAAGGAATTTTATATTTGCAAACAATTTAAAAATGTTAGGGCCTTCTATTTTTAAAGCAAGCTACTTTGGAAAAATGGAATCCTCTGAAAATCTTTATGTTAATTTCAACTCTCAAAACTTATTCTACCAGGATAACAAGATGAATAAAGAGCAAACACTGGAAACAGAAAAACACCAGGAGGACAAGCGTGAAAGAGCGGGCGACTCAGCACAGTCTTCTGGCTGGAATCGCGAAAGTGCTGGAGTCAGAGGCGTGTTCGTACACTTTCAGTTCAGTGTGGCTACCAGGTGTCAAACCCTGCTCACCAGCTGCTAAGTAGTTCTGACTGGAAGAATAAATGTCAATCTAAATCACATAAATTAAGCAGATTTAAATGCAGTAAGAAAAATCCGGGAATAAGGAAAAATGGTAAAAATCATACTTTAGCACAGACGGCTGACAGAAGAAAACAAGGTGAAATGCAACACATATGGGACATGAGGTTTATTTGTAACTTAGCCCCACAAGATGCAGGTAAACATTTGTGTTAGTGGAAATTAACGAGAAGGTCACAAAACTGTCCTTAATAATTTTAGAGTCAAGCCTCAACACTGCAGCAAAGACAGAGGTATCAAATTCATGATTATGGGGATAAAATATTACTAGTCCAAACCTACTGTGATAATCTATTTTCTGGTTCACCTTTTTGATGTGAATGAATTCTGCAAAATGAAATAAATACTGTTACAAATATGCGGCTACAAGCCACTGCAGTGGAGGACTAGACTACTTCCCCTAAATCCACGTCTCCTCTTCCCAGACTCCGGAGCCCTGGGGGTGGAGCTGAGCGCCGGGTTCTCCATCGGAACCTCGCCTTTGGCCAACCCGGCACCTTGACTCTGCTGCCCGCTCCTTGGCTGGAGGTGGTGAGCACGACAGAGCACAGGCCACAACTGTCGCATGCAAGGGAAATACAGACTCCTGTCTTGCTTAAGCCACTACTGCCTCTGAGTCTTGGACACAGAAGCTGAATTTGTTTCACTAATACACTTACTTAGTCTCTGAAAAAGTAGCCGTTCATTCCCAGAGATTTACTGTAGCTTATCAACTGTAATGGATCCTTATTTTTAAAAACTTTTCTAACATCTCCGAAAACAAAATGAAACGAATGATTGGTAACATTAAGTACTGCTTTTGGGCAGATTACAGTAGAGTGGTGGTTATCACCGCCTTCACCAATTTATCTTGCTTATGTTTTCCTTTCGTGTGTGCATGTGAGTGATATGATAAAAATCTATGTTCATCCTAAGCCTGAAAGTTCTTTCAATAAGTATAAAATAAGCACTATCAAACCTTAACTAGCCCTTTATTTTCTTTCTTAGAGGTACATAAAACTACGGTGTACAGTTGTCCCTCAGTATCTTTGCAGGACTGGTTCCAAGAACCCCCAGGATACAAAATCTGAAGATGCTCAAGTCTTGTCTATAAAATAGTGTGGGATTATCCTCCCCTATAATTTAAATCATCTCCAGGTTACATACGATACCTAATAAAATGTAAATACTATGTAAATAGTTGTAAATACAACGTAAAAGCTGCTACTTGGAACTTTCTGTAAATTTTCTTCCGGATCCTCAGTTGGCTGCATCTGCAGATGCAAAACTCATGGGACAGAGGGCCGACTGTTCTTAAAATGAGTGATGTTTTAGATTGTATGAAATAAGGTTAAATCAGTGACTAAGTTTTCTTCAAGGATGCAATACTCAAAATGCATCAGCACAAGTAAGCGACACAGGTACAGTGAAAACACGAGCTTCTAAGTCAAACTGTCTTGAACTTAAATCTCTTTACCACTTGATTACTGAGATCTACTCAATATTTCACGTATTTGAACCTCAGTTTTGATGTCTACAACATGGGCATAATACCATTTCTAGACCCGTCAGAAGGCTTAAACGAGATATTGTAACAATGGGAAACACATGTATTATGCTAGCTACACTGAGCACTCTGCATGCATGACCTGCTGCGACTTACTCAGTTCTCCCCTGGAGAAGAGAGAACACAGCAGGGGGTCAGCACCTCCCCGCAGGTCCTGCTGACAAGCAGCTGGGCGGAGATCTGCGCCCAGACAGGCTAGCCTAATTGCAGAGCCTCATAACCACCGTGCTCTGCTAGGCAAGGTCTTCAGTTACCAAGGAAACAGTGAGGAAAGACTGTGGATATGATTCCTCCCAGTGTTCTGGTGAGGAGCAGTTATCTGAACTCCTGTGCTAAGCAGTGCCCCAAGGAGCAGTCCACCTCACCTCCCCAGTGGAGGGTGCGTGGCGAGGGCTTCACCGACACTGCATCAGAGCAGAGCTTGTTAGTCTTCCTCACTTTGGAAATTTAACTTATTCTTCCAGATGAAACTGAATATAAAATAGTCCTGATTTCTTTGGATAGAATTTTCTTAAAACAGTGACATTTATTTTTTTTTAAACAGTGACATTTAACCTCTCACTCCCCCAAATATTTAAGCATAAAATGTTCAAAGAATCAGAGAAAAAATAATAAAACATTTTAAGCTATAGAAAACCTTTAACAATACAGCCAGAAAACACATACTCATGTCGTTTTAGGGAGTGGAGCTTAGTTTTCAATACACCTCATTTCATGAAATTCAAAGCTCCTTGAAAGAGCCGTCACCTGAACCAGCAGCGCCAGAAGCCACGAGGTCATCGACTCAGAGGCGGCCCTGCCTCTGCATATTGGAAGAGGTGATTTGTGAGCGGCAAAACAGTGCCTGGGGCAGAACTTTCAGCCATAATCTGAAACTGGTCAGGATTTCAGAGAGAACTTCTATTTCACCACTTTCACAAATTCCGATCCAATTAAAGTGCCGATGATTTAAGGCCTAAGGCCCACAGGGCAGAAGTCAGACTGGTCGTGCTGGTACTGACAACATTTGTCTTCACAGTCGACACATTCTACTAACCCTGACTCTCGGCGGCAAGAGCAGGCTCTCTCCAGCTGAACCACCGTTGACTCTGTTACTCCACAGAGAATTTGTCAGTAAACCCATGAGGGTTAGAGCATCATCTCTTTCAATATGTTTTAATTAACTTTTGAAGGGAAAACTGTTAGTTTACCTTTAAAGCTTTCTGAACTGCAGCCTTCTTCAAGACATCAGGGTTAAATTCTAATGGGTTATTCTTTCAAGTCAGAAGAAAATGAATATACCAAGGGTTAATAAAACATGCAATGAGATTTATGTAAGGTTAATGACATGAAAATTAATGAGAACAAAAAAATCTTTAAACAAAAACCACCAACAAGAATTACACAAAAAAACATTAAAGCCATTTGTAAAATTATTCTTTATGCCCAAGTGTGTATCTGAGAGTAAAGGTTTAATCTGTAGACATCAAAACACATTTCCTTCCCCTCTATGATTACTATTCCCTGCCCCCGCTTTGGGATTTGAAAATTCCAAGAGTGATGCTTTAGGAAAGGACTCTATTTACTATCCTTCCCTTGAATAAATCCCTAAAATACCACCCATAACTAACCTAAAGGTTTTATCTGAAGTTCAAATGATGGGCCACAGACCATCCTGGTGCACAGCACAGCAGAGAGTGGCCTGCCCTACCCGCCCTCACGCTTTTCCAAGTACAGATGTAGAGGCTGATCAGAGCCCCTCGAAGTTTCCTCTGTTATTATGGGTTTTATGCCCTACTTTCACTGATTTTTTAAAAACTCATTACTTCCTTGCCCTCCAGAGGGCAGGACTGAGTTGTTCTGCAAGATCCTTGGAGGATTAACATTTAAAGACGAAAGATTTTGTGTCACTTTAGTTGTAGTTACCCTCAAATGACAAATGGAACTTTATTATTTTTTAAACTAAACAGCAGATTTTGTAATGAAGGAAGACGGACACCCAGCCCCCCGCCTGCCATGACTGCAGCAGGCGGGGCCGGCAAGAGAGCGAGCACAAGGTCAGGCTGGGCCTCAGCTCACAGGACCCCTTGGGCCCCCCGGACCCGCCTCAGGGCCCGGACAGCAAGGCTGGAACCACTGTCCTGAGGTGTGAGGACTGGCAGTCTGCAGGCACCGTGAGAGCCTTTCACTCTGAGTCCTGGCGCCTGCACCAGTGTGCACATCACTCTAACACGTGTCAACTAAAGTTAAGCGGGGACAGGCCTGGGTGTGGGCTGGGGCACGAGGAGCGTGCGAGGTTGGGAAAGCTGCCGTGGGCTGGGGTGCAATGGGCCACATGGCCCAGGTGCACCAGGCCCCTGGACATTACTGCACCTTCCACACCTCCTGCACTTTTGACAAAATGAACTCACGTGACTTCCACATAGCGCCTGGGACCATCACACCCAGGGCCTCCATGCCTATGGCAGCATCTTCACGTATAAAGTAGATGTTAGAGCAAACACCACTCCTTTCCATACACAGCATTATGAACTTACACACTTAATAACACGATAGCAAATTCACTTTGTACTAGGATGGACTGGATAGGAGGGTGGAGACTGAGGGCTCTGGGTCACACAGCTGAGTTCAGGTCCCTGAGCCACGACCCTGGGTCTCAACCTCAGTGCCTCATCCCGTGTGGTCTCACCTGAGAAGCAATCGCGACGGCCCGAGACTAAGCAAGCTGTGCACAGGGAGCCAGTGGAAAGTGCTGGGAAACACAGGTGGCCACGGAGGCCTCAGGTTCTGAAGCCGGGAGTCAGAGGACACCCTCTCGTTCCTCTGGGCAAAAGGAGGCGGGCAGAGGGCTGAGGCCCGGGAGAAAGAGGTTGTTTCCAGCTTGGGAGAAGGTCCTGTTTTCAGATGGGGACCCCTGGAGGTGATGCACTCGTTGGGGTGAAAATTTTAAGTGTCCTGAGTAGCAGAACGTAAGAGAGCAACAGGGTGGCCACCATCCCAAACCTTTACCGGAACTGGTGACAGGTCCAGCCTTTGAGGAAACTGAGAACAGGACTGATCTCACTTCATTACCGAAAGCCAATGTGGGGAAAGTAACCCACCTATTCAGGTTTATCTTGCAGAACATTTTGTTGGTGCTTGTATCTGAATCATAAAGCACAGTATGTTGATCTTGGTAACGAGGGAGGAAAGCCAGTCTGGATAACCCAGCAACGCCTCAGCCAAATGTCAAAAAGCAATTTAAAAAATCTTGGCACAGGGTCAGCAGTACTTCCTTCAAAAGAAGCAGAAACTTAGAGAAGCTCCTGGAGGGCGGACTAAGCTCACTTGGCAGGCTGGACTGTCACTGACAGCGAGCGGCCCACAGCACAGACCTCCACTAGGGACCACCTGATGGGAGGAGGACGGCTGGCCGCACGCACGGCACCCTCGTCTGACCCTGCAGCAGCGCAGCTCACCCACCTTCAGGGGCTTGACTGTCCTCACCTATAAAATGGGATAAAACAACTATTTTTCAAGCTCCCCCTCTCCTTCTTTTTAATACTAAGAATAAACTGAGAAAGCATGTGGAAACAGAAATGAAGACCCTTCAAAAACATAAAGCACTACCACCATCAGAGTCAGCGGCCAAATGAACTGTAGGAATCTCACTAGTCATCGAATTAAATCAATAATTAGTTTCTAGACTAATGAACAAGCCATTGGTGGCTTTCTCTGACTTCGCAGCAAGTGAGAATAACTCTGCCAAAGGACCAAGAGCAGTACCAGGAATCAAGGCACCAGAGAAGGCCCCAGGCAAACACACAATGAGGTTAAAATCAGCTTCCCAGAGAAAGCTAGAAATGCTCAATTAGCCACTCCAGGAAATTCTTTAAGTTCCTTAAAAGAAGCTGACCATAATTCAATGTATAGTTTACCTCCCTGAGCTGCTCTGGTTAAAAGTGAGGGAGAAGGCAAGGTTTCAGGGTGGCAGGTGAATTTCTGTCTTCACTGACTGTCTTCACTGACTGTCCCCGGGGCCGCAGGTGGGACTTGAAAGAAAGCCAAGTTCTGACACTTCTGTGTTTGGTCAGGAGGAGAAAGTAGATTTAAGGAAGCTTCTGAAAAGCTTGCAAACATTTATATCTCACACTGAGATGAACCATAAGAAAATCCATTTTAGTCCCTGTGGCTTCACTTTTTGCTCAGATGATTTTTTAAATCTGTTACAGGCCAGGAGCGGTAGGAGCCCGAGGCTCCCCAACACCCCTAGGTCCATCCACTCATCAGCAGAGGCATCACCAGCGGTGGTTATGGCAAAGTGTCACGTTTTACCAAACAGGCACAACAGAACACGCACAGCAGCGGAGATCATGCGGGAAACAGGCCAGCATGCAGGTCATTCCGCACTGAGGGGGTGCGTGAGGCACTCAGCCGCATTCTGGCAGCCCCACCAAGCACGAGGAGGAAAGAACACTGAGAACTCACAAATAGTGCTCTACAGACTGAGGCGGTATTTTCACAAAACACTAGTCCCGACGCTCGCCTCTCTTTTAAGTAGCCACACCCAAAGTTTCCCTCGTAGATACTCTTGGGAGAGTGGAAACGGGAGGAGAGAGCAAATGTCAGTGAAGGCGCAGAAGCATGGTAACCAGGGAGCAGCGGCAGAGGCGCAGCGCCCCACTGGCAGTGGCGCGGGCAGCGGCTCTGCAGGGCCCTCTGCCTCCGCCGGCCGGAGCATGCTTCCTGCACAGAGCGCCCTTTCAACAGAAGTGAATAAACTCACTTTTCTTCCTTCCTTCCTTTCTTTCTTTTTTTCTGCTTATGGAATTTTTCTTATTTAAATTTCAATTTAATGTGACACAACACAGTTCTAAAGGACAGGTCTAACTCCTTCTTGACAGTTCACCAATACTGTTCTCTACATCCTAAAATACACAGTAAATTCATTTCCATCAGGCATTATAAGACTACCATACAAATAATTCTGCAGAAAGGTGAAATCTTCACTGAAAAAAAGAACAATTATATACGTTTACACACACCCAGTTCAATCACATCTTTCCAATACAAAAAAAAAGATGATTCATCAGATTTTAATTGCTAAAAACTTAAAATAAAACATAGAGATGCGCAAAATACACTGACTTTGCTTTTAAGCAAAGCCCACGTAACACACAATTCGAGCGCTTGGAAGAAGCAGGTGTGTACTGCACACAATCAGGGACAGTGTGAGCACGGCGAGCCCGCATGCTCCCTCCACCTCCACCGAGGACACGCCCACGGGGAGACTGCCCACAACGTACAGACAGGTGGGCACCTGTTATCAAGTCCCGGGAGGAAACAGCCTGCATCTGGTGCCAGTGGTCATTCTTTCAAAAAAATTGGGCTCCCGCACAAGAAACAGAGCAGAAAGACTGCTGAGCAAGTGAATGGGCACTCAAAAAAATTCATCATTTTTAGTGACCACATCACCCTCACTGGGGGTTAGGGTACAGTGGAGGGTCCCACCAGGCCTCGTGTGATGGCACAGTGTGACTCTTCTCCTCCATGCCGATGGTTATCATCTACAAAGACTCTACTCTACATCTTCTTCTAAGAGCAAGAGAACCCTGATGCGAACGAGGAGGAGCACGTGGTCCAGGCCGCGTGTGCAGGGCTGGGGGTCCTGCCTGCTGCGCCAGTGCGCCCTGAGCACCACTGAGCCCCACGATGCCCCATTCCCACCGGGCCACCGCCCGGACGGACGTTGCTCTGTTACTTCACTCCCAGGCCAAAGGGAGACAATTTTCATCTTCAGGCAACTAAATTTTAATAATAATAATAATAATTTTAATAATTTAGCAACTTCCTACAGAATATCTTCTTCCCTAACTACTAGCTGTACTCTCTTCCTACATCCTGGAGGCTTCTTCATAAAACATGCTGGAGTAAAGACAGTTCTGAACATCTTGCCAGTAAGATATAGAAACACAGAACTACGCTCCTGAGGGAACTGCACAAGAACTCGTCCCCTGCCGCTCCTTGGGCCGGGGTGAAGTGGAAGCATGGCTGCGTAGGCGCAGGCGCGGCTGAACACACCAAGAGCCGCCACCAGGACTCCAGCACCCAGGCAGCTCCCGCAGCCACACCTACCGGAAGGTTCCTCGCCGAGTCCAAGTACAAGATCAGCAGCGAAGAGGACAGCCCGTCGTTGGCCTGGTCTTTGTCAGCTCTGATGTCCATCAGCACCTTCAAGGGAAGGCATGGGCCTCAGCAGGTGTGTTTCCAAAAGATTCTCGGTATTTCTACCTGATTATAATGCTCAGGAAAATAAGAAAAGTGGAAAAATAAACCACCCAATACAGGCAACACAAAGAGAGTGAACATGACAAGATTCTACAGAAATCAATCAAATGAAGCACTCAGTGACCTGTGGCTCTCAAATCCCTGCACAACATTAAGTACAACATGCAAAGACCTTGTAACACAGGTGAATGACCTGCTGATCTCCTTTTTAAAAACCTCTAATGGGTACCGATGCTACTGCGGTGACTCTCAGCATGAGGGTCAGAACGAGGGCTGCACTGTCCTAATCGCACAGCAGCACAACCCTCAGCCCCTCATCCTGCTGTGGGACTGCTGTCGCGGGCACTCCAGCACCTTGTCCAGGTCCGCAGCACTGGTCACCAGCGTGAGCCACTCCAGCTTCAGATGCAGCTTTCCTCTGGGGACCTCGTCCAGGGGGAACCACTGCGGAGGAAACAAGCAGCTCAGCACGGGCTCCGAGCCAGACACACTGAGCGCAGTCTGCCCGCGGGACGGCCTGAGAGCGGTGGGGACCTCACACGGCGCCGCCCGCGGCGGCGACACTCCAGACGCTCCGCGTGCACTAGCTCGCGGATGCTAACTCCATCCCTGCTTCACACCGGGACCCACCTCCCTCTCGTGCTCTCCAGCACTGTGGGCCCCTACGTACAGAACCTAACAGAACCTATGGGCCCAGAGAGAACATAATACTGATCCCAAATACTGAGTGTCAACGTCAGGCAGGCCGACATGCTTGTTTCTATTCATCTCTATGTGCTTAATAAATAGTGCACCCTTGTTTCAGCTTACAAGTCACAAAGCAGTTAACCAGGGGCAGTCCCAGCGCTCAGTACTGAGAAGGACCTGCCCGGAGCACAGGGTTTTGTCTCTTCAGCCAACACCAGCACTCTTAAGTGCCCGGCACAGCACGTGACGGATGCAAATGCCTGCCGAGTGCCACGCACAGGAAGGAGGGCGTGTCACTCTGGAAGCAGGGACCTGGCTGATCCTGCCTGACATGCCCAGGCCCTTCAGTCCGCGGGTGCCTTTCCTGGGACCTTTCTCACCAGCCGCACTGCGTCAGCTCTGCTAGGAACTCTATCTACCTGTGAAGTGTCCAGTTTAGGGAGCTTCTCCCAGGCTCTGCCTTGACCCCGCAGGAGAGTGCACTGCCTGAAATGAAGCGGACTTCTGTTGGCTCCCTGGGTATTTTGAGCATACAGCAGGCGCTCAATACACACTATCTGATTTGGCTCTGAAACTTACTTCACTTTGCTGTTACTAGGAGGCCCAAGCTCTCGTGTCTGTGAGGCAGATGTTAAGTTCTCAGATCACCAAGTGGGGGTGGCAGCAGGGACTCAGTCAATACTTGTGAAATAGGACAAACCCAGAGGACACTTACTTCATCTAAAAGGCGCTCCTTCTCAACTTCGGTAAGGTCAATCATAAGACTACAGAAACAACACAACAACTTCAGAACACAGAAACACACTTCTTACAACTGAAACAGCCTTAAATATTAGTCTGTGAAAAAGCACTCCAGACATGCAACAAAACACTAGTCTATCAGGAGAGAATGTGAAGCGAGGAAGGGAGGGGCCAAGGCAGTGGAGCCGGAGGCCAGTCTTCCCCAAGCCCTCGGGCAGGCGCACTCCTCAGCTCTGACCAGCTCCCCCGCCTCTTGCTCTGGGCGCCAGGGGTGCGTTCCCTCCCCCACCATCCTGCTCTGCTTGTGAGCCCTGGGCCAGAGCCGAAGAGGACGGAGGACCACACCCTTCCTCCTGCAGCCGCTGGCTCTCTGCCCACCCTCCGCCTTGGGCTAGCCCAGCATCCTTCCAGGCTGCTCCAAGAGCCTCCCCATGCCTGCCACCTCCCCTCCTCCCCCTCCCCGGGGCCAGCCCCAGCCCAACACCCTGACCCAGCAGTGGTCTGGCAGAATCACATCTGACCTGATCACTGCCTGGCTCAGAGTCTTTGGGGGTGCTCCTTATTAAATCATCTCATGAATGAATTCTGAGGTCACAGCTTGACAACAGGCCATTCTTGATGAAGCCAGGCCTGTCCAATGTCACCTACCCCCATATCTTTTCTGCCACAAGAAAGTCAGTTAAATAATAAGGATTAGGCTAAAGTATGCTTTTTGAAAGCTCACCTTTTCAGCTATACTGGTTGTTCAATGTAAGTAAACAAATCAGTGTTTATTTTTCCAATATGTAAGCACAGCGTAAATCACACACAGGACTGACCTTCCCAGAAAGTCATCCTTGTCCGGGTCTTCATCGAAGAGCTCGATCTCCAGTTCCTGTCCGGGATGCTCATAGACCAGAGCCTGGAAGGTTAAAAATCGTAGTTATTTCACATTTTACCGTCGAGTGTGGAGACCACCGGGGCGAGAAGCTGTCTGGCACTGAGGTTTCCCACCGGCAGTCCTGACACACTGCTGGACGCCTGGGGGTCACGTGAAACACCTGCGCGCATGGTCACAGCCCACTGCATCTGTCCTCAGTATCGGGGTCCTGTCGCTCCAGGGCAGGGTCACAGGCTGGGACATCTCTCCAGTCCTGCAGCAGCTGCAGTCAGTGCTGGCCTCCTGCGACCCACAAGCCACCCACCCACCACCAAAAGAGATCTGGCCACAGACGGGGCAGGGAGGAGGGAAGCTGGTAGGGTACGAGCTGCACCCCTCTCTGAGGAACAATCCTGCGTCTGTGTCAGTCCCTCCAGACGCAGGTAACTCTGGATGCGCAGCTCCACTCTGAGGAGCGTTATCTGGGGGAGCTTGGCTAAGTGAAGACAAATCTGTCCCATGACACTGGTGCGGCACCGGTTGCAACGCTGAACCAGACAGCCGAGACCGCTCTGGGCAGAGAAACGATGGGGCCTATTCAACTGAGCGGCGGCATTTACTGACGCGTAGGGACATCCAGAGACACCAAATGGAAGCTCACAAAACAGTATACAGCGAACCTCGCTTTTGTATACGATTTGTGCTAGTTACTCCCTGTCATAGCTCCATGTGATTAAGGTTTAAAGTTCTGCGTGCTGGCCTAACAGAGTGCTGCGAGGTAGCAACACCAGGTACATATTTCAGACGATGGGAACTTAAAGCAAGAGTGAGACCAAATCAGCACCTGAAGGAAGCAGGCGGGAGCGGGGCGGGGTGGGGCGGGACGGGAGAGTGGTGCGGCATGGCGTGGGCGGGGCCGGGGAGGGGCTCACCTCGTAAACCTCGTTCCACTTAGGACTGAGGCTCTCCTTGATGACCTTGCTTTGGAAGATCTGGTTGCCCACCCGAATAACTCCATAGGGGTCTGACTTCCCCTTGACAAGTCCTTTAAGGTAAGTGTCCTTCCCCTGAAGATCCTGAGCTTCAATGAAGTGTATCCTCAGGACACCCTGGAAAGGAGCACAAAGCATACTGTCCGCTGGTTCACCCAAGACGGAACCACAGCTGTGCCAGGAACAAAACGGGCCCCTCCTGGTGCAGCAAAGACAGCACAGCTGCGCAGCGCCGGGCAGGGCTGAGGGACAGAGCCCAGGGCCAGCGTGAGCCCCACTCCTCCAGGGACCTCCCCGGGGCAGCTCCCAGAGCAACAGCTTGGGCAGGGCGGGGTGGAGCAGCAGGACCACAGTCCTGTGTCTTGGTAGTGGAGACAGCAGCGGTCACTGCAGATACACGTAAGGGTAACCAGCAGTACAGGATGCACGAGCTCGTTACCAAGTCCTCACATGCACGGATGACCCCATCCAGTCTCAGAACAAGCCCATGACGGCCTGCCACTAAACCTGCTTCAAGGATGGGACACTGAAACTCTGACATACATACCACTCACAGACTTTACACACAGTTCTCTTTTTCCCCTAAAATGTTGTCTAATCATTAAAGTAAAAAATATCCACTTACATTTCTTTCAAGGCAAACACAAATGTGAAGTTACCTTTGGAGGAGGGGCATCCTACCTCACAAACACGTTTGAAAAAATTACCAGGTAACATTCCTGACCCAATCAGCAAGGGAAGATACACATTTTCACAAATACACTTCTAAAAACTTAACAAGCAAAATTCACTGTTTATATTTTCACACATCTAAAGCTTAGATACTCTGGCACACACTGAGCAGCAACGGCTTTAACCCAGTTGCAGAGGTCAGGTCTGGGAGGGCTCAGATGTCACTCCGCTCAGAGAGTAACAAGCCTCATGGCCAAGGACCACGGGACTTCTACGTGGAAAGTCAGCCCTGCATTTTCAGAGATGAGAATCCTAAATTAAGGAGAAGATATCCCTGTCTTGTATGTGGTGTCCCCTCAGATCTGCTGAAGGCCAACACTAACTAATTTGGGCACAAATGACTGGGGTGATGCTACTTCACAGAAGTGCAGAAATGCTCACCGTGTGTGTTGATTTGTGCACTGTCACTGAGCTCTGATTTAACTAGTAAGAGCAATAGGCAGAGGCAGAGTAACCGCCCACTTCCTCTTCAGGAAACACACACTGAAATAGGGCCAGCTCAAGACCTTCTGCAGGAGAGTAACAGACACGTGACAGGCGGCCCGTCCACTTCTGGGGCCCACGGTCAGGGAGACAGACCAGCCGGCTGGTGCGAAGCCCCGTGTAGGAGGCGCTCTCACTAACTGGGCAGGACCATCCCTCTACCACGTCCTCCGTGTGCAGCAGATCAGTCTCATTCCTTGACTGGCAAGCTCTCGCAGTCCTGGGACAAAGCTGTTTAGTTTACTCAAAGGAGGGCAACTCCAGTATCTGTGACCGACCTCTGTGTGCCAGGTATCACCCCAATTTACAGGTGAAGAGACTGAAGCCCAGCCCATCCCCTCCTGTCCCATCCGAGGCAGCTGTAACACCAACAATGCCCCTGCCATGTGGCTCACCCAGTGACCCCACCGGTGGCCACACTGCCACATCTGAGAGGGAGCTGGTGTGAAGTCCCAGCTTAGAAAATGGTGATACTTGGATACGTACAAGTGGATAAATCAGTTGTCACAGCTGTCCTTTACGATCTGCAACAACACCTGCAGGATTAGGCCCCAGGAGCACCTCTGAGCTTCACAGCTGGGGTTTTGGAACTGCCCTCAGTCTCTGGAAGCTTTCAGACCAGATGTCCCTTGGCCAGTCTCCTGAGGAGCGAGGCAGGACAAGCCCCTGCACTGCACGGAGGGCCACGTGCCAAGGTCACCGTTAGGAGAAACACCAGGAATCACCACACCCAGGGATGTGAAAAGCTGCCCGGCCTACCTGCGAGTGTCGGGGTGCTTACCTTTGGTATAGGGAACCGCAGCTGTGCGATCTGCACCTCGCTGACCAGAGGAACCGTGATGCGATTGGGAAGCACCAGGTAGTTCGATATGACGTCCAGAATGATAGTGTCTGACAAGCCACTGTGGGGGAATGAGAATAAACCATCAGACACTTCACGGCTAGTTTCACCTCCAACAGTGAACTCAGCACAAACAAGACAACGTCCGAGTTACATGGCCAAAGCTGTCTGATTCCTTCAGAAGCAGGCGCTCCGCAATGCAGATGCGATGCTGCCACAGTGACTTACCTCGGATTACTTCGAGGACACGAGGTCATATTCTGGCTACATTTCACAGTGTCCCAAATAACACCTCATACATTTGACGTAACTTTATACTGATTTAATACTGAATAACTAAGACACACTTCGTTAACATAAATATTTCAAACACCCATAAAAGTGGAGAGAATACCAAAATGAGCATCCACTCGCTCAGCCCACATTCGTTACATTAGATTTCTCTCTCTGGTTATGTGTGCAGAGCTCCCAACGAAGCAAAAAAATGTACAGTTCATTCCCTCCTCACACTTTATTTGGGTACTAAACCCTGCAATTGCTTTGAAATACTACACACCCCGCACAAAGAACTCAGTAGCATGAAGAAGACCGTGGAGGCTAAAGAAACATACACCTAACTCATCTGTTGTCTCTTCTTTGGGGTCAGTGTGAGAATTAAGCAACGTGTGTGACAACAGTTCTGAGAGCACACACGAATGAGGTTTCCTTGCTACTGAAGAACACCTTGAATCAGAACTGCAGAGCCTTGAAAGAACCGTTCTTCTCACCAGTACTTCCTACAGTCATTGGGGAGCAATGCCCGAGCCGGGCTGCAAGTTGAGGGCCTCAACTCGGGACTTTCGGTCCAATGAGGGAAAATCAAGCCACACCCCAGACAGCACCGCTCTGGGGTGAAGATGTCAGTTAAGCAGGGTTAACGCCCCAAAGGGACGGAGAGGGTTAAGCTGGAGGACCCTGGATACGTGCTCACCGAGCAGAGGTGGAGGTGGTCCTTTGAAGCTTTACCTACTCTTACTACAGGTGTTTTCCTCCAAAATACTGGTTTTATTTACACTGAAAAGTCTGTTGAAACACAAAACCCCTCATTGGTGATGTAATGTTTCAAGAATCCCTTAGCTGCTGTGGTGATGAGTCAACCGCCACCCCCACAATGCCTACACCCGGCAGAGGGCTGCCCAGTGCCCGGAGCAGTGCTGTCCATCACCCAGGAGCAGCCTCCTGTGGCCAAGCCTCCCGCCAGCCCTCCCAGTCCTTCCAACCGTCCTGCTCATCACCTGACGGCGACTTCCGGCCCCAGTCTCACTCCTCTTACACCCCTGACACTCAGGTCAGGACTCTGCCCCCTAAAACAGCAGGACAGCTAAAATTTATGAAGTGAAGTGACTCAGGCATCATTGCCACTTTATAACACCATGAGCTCTGCTTCATCATCAGTGCAAGCAGCGTGTAGAATGTTCATTTTGTAAAGCCTGCGGCATGACCTCATTAAGTTATGTTCAAAGTTATAGAATGTGTAATTTTGTGACAAGGCTTGCCACAGCTATGAGTTACTTGAGAAAGTCTCTGAGTCAGAAATAGTAGCCCAAGTTTTATGTTAAGTATGTGTGTATACATTTTATTACATAAAAATACAAAATTATATACTTACAAATCACATATAAATATGTATAATTTAAAAAGGATACTTTAATATATCCCTTTATAGCCTCATTTTTGAATGGTGTGTTTATTTCACATGAATATTTTTAGTGATATATGTAATCCTATATATTGCTTATGTAAGAATGGTTTATATATGTATTGTGTATATGAAAATCTATGTACAAAACAATAGTGAGAAGCTATTACTGCATAAAAAGAGCCCGTCTACATACAAAATCACAAAGTGGAACGGAGCTGTACAAGTGTCTGCATCTCCAGGCGCACACATGCGTGAGTGCGCCCTGCTTAACGGAAGGACGGGGTCTGAGCACCAAAGCAGCGGCCCGGGGCTCACCTGCCCTTGGCTCTCCACAGGCACTGACCTGACGCTGTCTGCAGAGCGGGTGCCTGACGGACCCCAGGCTTCCTTCCACGCAACGCTGAGAGGGGAGGCCAGTGCACACCCCTCTGCCCTGAGTGACAGCAGGACCTGCTCCCTTTCCCCTGCTGCTGCTGCTGCCTTTTTTTTTTTTTTTTCGGTTTTGGTTTTCGGGTGTTTTGATACCCCAGGTGGGACAAGAACCTTTCCCCTGCTTCTGATCTTCTGATGACAGTTCTTTCTTCAGGGACCCCATCCCTGCACTGGAGCTTTTTCAAGCACTTCTCTGACTCCCCTCTGGGTGGGCACAAGACCCAGACCTGACCTTCAAAATCCTGGGAATCTGTCCAAGGAAGGGCGGAGAAACAGAAGTCAGCCCTGGAGCCTTGGCCCGAGCTAGTGGGAAGGGGCTCCGTCCCCTGAGGTTGCCCCGCCGGCAGCGCAGGAGCTGGAAGCTGCTCCTTCATAGCAAGTGCCTGGCTGGAAATGGCCCCCAGTGGAAACACAGAGCTGGGCACTGGACAGAGAGCCCACGGCACCACCTGGACACCAGCACCTGGCTGCAGCTGAGGTCACCCAAACGAGGCCCCAGGCTTCTTGGGGACTGAGCCAGGAACGTGGGCTCCAGAGGACAGGCATCTGGCCGCCCATCCACAGCTGCACCCGGCACTCAGCACGGCCGCCGGCTCCTGGCAGGCACTCAGTACCCATTTGTTGGGTGAATGAATACACTGGCTTTAAAAAACAGTATTTATTTACTCACTTAATTAAGACCCTGGGAATTGCAACTGTTGTTGCAACCAAGGATCCCTACTGACACTTTAACAACACTTTAAAAAAGTTGTCCCTTCTTTCCAAAGATCTTTTAAAGATAACAGTACTTTTCTACATCCAATAAACCGCAGTACCTAAAAGAAACTTTTATTAAGACTATGTCTCAATTTAGCAAAGTCTTAATTTTTCCTTGATAATGAAACAAAATAAAATTCTTCCTAATGGTCATTTCAGGGACATAAACAAATACGTTAAGATTAGAAAAAACAGACCGAAACCAAGACTTTCAAATTTAATTTCCAAGCTTTTTTAGAGGAAAAAAATTCAGAGATTAGCCAAGTGTCCACTGGGAACACATGAAACTTAAACCGATATTTAATGCATTTTAACCTTCAATTACAATAGTGAAGCCAGCAAAAGCAGGCTTTGAGGCTGCAGCTCCGAGCTTCCAGCCTGGGGTGGGACTAGCAGGGCTGCCACAGGCGCCCTCCACCCTGGGACGTGGGGGCGGGGACACAGCAGGGCGTGTGCCTGACAGCTTCACAGGCTCATCATGGGACGTCTCCTTGTGCTCCAGACACCAGACTGCACAGATGACAAAGGGACTCTCAGTGACCTGATGCAGGAACTCAGTTCTGCCCCACAACCCGGCTCCTGGAGCCCCTGTGTGCTCCCCGGTCCAGGCCTGGCTGCCACCCTTCCAAGGAGTGGATCAAGGCACCAGGGCAGAGGAGGTAGCACAGCTTGAAAAGAACCCAGAAAGGGACAGTTTTGAAACATACAGTTTGAAAACTTTTTAAAGTTTGCCTTATTTTTCTGGGAAAATAAATACAAGCAAAATGTAACAGTTCATTTACAGGAATTAACAGCCTACTACTTTCCTAAAACACCAAAACCTGAAAACACCCGACAGCAAACGGAAAGGCCCTGTCCAGCCTCACCGGTCCTCCCACAGCTCGTCCGGGCCGAAGCCGCAGATGCGCTGCGACCACCGCCCCGAGGGCCTGCGGAGAAGGCCCACGGATGCCCTTGGGTATTCACGACACCCAGAAGGCACCCCGCACCACCAACAGGCGAACTACAGCGCGGGACGGAGTACTTACTTCAACCCAGGGATGTCGAGAAGATTAGTCAGTCCTGTCCAGTTAATTTCTAAAAGCTGTAATGAGAAAAGGGCAAAAATATTATGCATGCAAATTATTTCCAGTTATCATATGCAATCACACAGGTGTTTCTTTACAAACAGACGGGCTCCTGCGTAATGCTGTCCTGGGCCTCGTTCCCCACGCAGGAGAACTTGGAGGCTGCCGGCCCTGTCGGTGTGCAGATGGCCTGCCTGCTCTCGTTTTGTCTCTTGAGCTCATAGTTTTCTCCAGTAAAATCATGTGATTATTTATATACCATTCTCTTATTGATGAGCACTTTGAATACTTACAGTTTCTCTTTTACTGTAAGTAGTGATTTAGTATCTTTTTACCACATGTTCTTACATGCATGTGGAGACCAGT